>NC_133772.1:51256436-51479986 GCF_003597395.2 Chelonoidis abingdonii
TTGCTGTCCAGAGTGGTCACAGTGGTGCACTGTGGGATACTGCCCGGAGGCCAATACCGTCGATTTGTGGCCACACTAACCCTAATCCGATATGGTAATACCGATTTTAGCGCTACTCCTCTCGTCGGGGAGGAGTACAGAAACCGATTTAAAGAGCCCTTTATATCGATATAAAGGGCCTCTTAGTGTGGATGGGTACAGTGTTAAATCGGTTTAACGCTGCTAAAATTGGTTTAAATGCATAGTGTAGACCAGGCCTAAGAAACATATCAGTAGTTTTGTACTGGTATCCTGGAGCTAGATTGTGGCTTGGATTCCACCTGTGCAGGAGAGTAAGAACCCCCACCACCACCCCTCAGCTAGAGCAGCTAAACCAGCCTGGTATTGTCCAGCCTAAATTTACTACTCCCAACTCTGGAGCAAGAGGGAAAGAAACTGTGCCTCGGAGGGATGTCTCTGAGTCACAATGCCTATTGAGGCTATGCCTGGGGTGGCGCAGTTTATGAACCACCCCTTTCTCAGGGCAAACTTAGCTGATTTATAGGACAAGAAACTGGTTTAAGCTGGGATTAGCAACATATACCAAATACCACAGCATTCCTTAGCGGATTTAATGCCTCCATCAAGTTTGCATTTTCATATATTGATACCTTCAAGCACATGACCGTACAAAAATATAAAAAAGCAGACTCCCATCGGTTTACACTCAAACACTGCATTCCTAACATAAATCCCAATCTGTGCTTTATTATTCCCTCATACAAAACCAGATACTGCCTTGTGAGAAAAACTGAGATCTAGAATGCCATTATACTGCCTTAGGACACAGAGGGCCAGATCTTCCACTTCATTACACTAGGCCCTTACTATATGGGCTTCAGCTGAGGCATACTGACACATGCCATAGAGGATCAGGCCCAGAAACGTCTATCAGGTCTTTCCCAAGAGGCACCTTGGACCAGTAGTGCTCAGGTCTATATTATGTTCCCAAATATCCTAGCAGATGGAAAAGCCCATTTGTGAGGGCTGCTGCACACGGTTGTGCCTAGAAAGTCTGACATAAAACAGCTCATTCTATAAATCCAAAACTGGAACTACCCTGTTTACTCATTAGCTCTAGTCCACTGCTGAACATAAAGGTATTTTCATAATATAGCCACAGTTTTGTGGATGGGTGGAATCAGCAAAGTTGTTATGTCTTGCAATTTCCATTATTTCCTTTTTTAAAAGAAGGAGGGAACAAAGTAATTATGCCTCTTAACTTGACTCCAGTTTTTTCTATAGCTTCTATACCACCAGAAATTAATTCTGGTTAAAGAGCACCATTAATACATTAACCTTACTAAATAATGCCTTTACTTCACTGCCAAAATGTTTGTTTAAATGGCTCAAGGATCACATCATACCAATGTTAATAAATTAGACTAAGAGCATCATTAACTTAACTAAATCATTCCTGTATTCTAACTGAAACTCTCCTCAGGCTTGCTTTATTACAGCATATAGTACAATTCGGGCGCTATGGACAAGATTTTCAAACCTGGCTGCCTAAAATCCGGCTCCTAAAACTAGATAGGCTCAAAATATAAGGGTTCTGATTTTCAAAAGTGGGGCTGAGCACTGCAGCTCTTATTGACTTCAGTGAGATTTGTATGTTCTCAACACTTCTGACAATCAGACCACTTACTACAGAAACCTATATGTGGATTTAGGAGCCTAACATTATGCACCCAAATCTTCAAATTTGGACTCCCATAAACGAGCAAACAAATTCTCAACGGCAGCACTCTTGTACCTCTTACAGTAACTGGAGATATCAGTGCTGGCACAGGACTCAATTCTGCAAGGTGCCGGCACCTTTTTCAAAGTGTTGAGTGTCCATTGCCTTTATTATCTTTAAAAAGACCAGGAGTTCTTGTGGCACCTTAGAGACTAACAAATTTATTTGAGCATGAGTCTCTAAGGTGCCACAAGTACTCCTGTTCTTTTTGCAGATACACACTAACACAGCTGCTACTCTTTACTGTCTTTGTTAGTGGTACTGACACATCTCATTTCAAGATACAGCTTCAGTTGTAGTTCTACAGCTAAACAGTGTGCACGGGTTAGCCAAGATATGAACAGCTGACATGTGAGTCATGTTGGAGGCCCTGAAGAAGCTGAGAATGTATGCTCCAAACAGATAAAATTTGAATTTAAAATATTGAATTTCGCATAACATGAGTCCTTGGCTTTGAGTCAATAATGACATAATTTCAAGATGATACACATATTGTTAGCGTCCTTTCTGCGCTCTGATGTATCTCTGTAATTGGTATGCTGCGTATCACATCAAAATGTTTTCTTGAGCAAAAACTGCTCCTAGACAGAGTATGTAGGATTGATTAACCTAATTATGGAAAAAATACTACGCAAGCACACTGTTAATAATGGGGACTGCTCAACATGTGTATTGTATTAGCTCCCATTTCAGTATTCCTCCTGTAGAAAATTACTTATTGGCTACTTCAACAGCGGAATACGCTTTTCAAGCACCAACACAGAGATGTCACTCTGTATGGAGAGTGAATCAGGACACAAGGCTAATATCAAACGGCTATTGATGGTCCATCTGATAAAGTCACTGAAGGAAACTTAAGAGTCACAAGCCAGCTCATTTCTTTCTCCACAAGTGTCTAGACAGACTATTTTGTTCTGACACTGGCACTGCAGAAACGCACAGTATTAATTTTCACTCATTTTTAAAAATTTATTTTCGAAAGCTTTCTTTGGGTTTCATTCTGTATCAACGTTCATTGTGTCTATTTGAATTTGCTGTTACGCTAAGGTGAAAATTTCTCCTAAGGGGAACTGTATAGCTCAGGGAAATGATAAAAGAACACACAATCTTTCCTTCTAAATCACTAGTTCAAACCCAGATCAAAATAGGAAGTAAATGGAAATCATTTTCCTTTGGGGACGGCTTTTCAGTGGCTCATTGTAAAGACTTAGTGGTCTCAGACTAGCTCCTAATGGACAGCTGTCCGTACAATAAAAGACAACATTACAAATGGTCATGACTGGCACTCTTGGTGGCAGTCTCATTGCAAAGGCCAAGATTTGAAAGGACCAGGGAGACAAGATTTTCTTCTTAGAAAATGAGTTCTTCCAGCACAGGTTTGAAACACACTGGTCGGGTAATGTGAAAGCACTTTGCTGGTTATCACTTGTGCTATTCCTATTCTGGGCTTCATTCCCCAGATAGCTCAAGCAAGCACTCTTTACCAGCAACAAGTATACTTAAATGCTTTCTGCTAGAGCCATGTAGATTTCCAGAAGTTATTTAATGAACATGGGTGGAGGGATGGCTCAGTGCTTTGAGCACTGGCCTGCTAAACCCAGGGTAGTGAGTTCAATCCGTGAGGGAGCCGCTTAGGGATCTGGGGCAAAATCAGTGCTTAGTCCTGCTAATGAAGGCAGGAGGCTGGACTTCATGACCTTTCAGGGTCCCTTCCACTTCTGTGAGATAATAATATATGGAGATATACCTTATTTTTATTTAACATTGTTATCTTGCTCATCATTACTTCAGTCTCCCTGATGTTGCACAGTATGCAAAATAAACATTTCCAAATTCATACTGAGCTAATATTGTATTGAAAAAACAGCAGATTAGTTCAATCCTTAACACTATCCTTTTTGGAACAATAATGCAAAAAAAAGAAGATCACCATCAATAATAAAACATGATTATTCGATGCAGTAAATATTGTAGTGCAATACTAGTCTAAGCCAGCAGTTCTCAAACTGTGGTTTGGGACCCCAAAGTGGGTTGCAATCAGGATTACCAGGGCCGGCATTAGATTGGCTGGGGCCCAGGGCCGAAGCCTGAGCCCCACCACACAGGGCCGAAGCCAAAGCTTTGCCCCTCTCCCCCGCACAGGGTGGTGGGGCTCAGGCTTTAGCTTTGCCTGCCCCTGCTCTCCCAGTGCGATGGGGCTTGGGCAGGCTCAGACTTCAGTCCCCACTCCTGGGGTCAAGTAGTAATTTTTGTTGTCAGAAGGGGATCATGGTGCAACGCAGTTTGAGAACCCCTGCTCTACGTTATCTCTATTCTGGAAACGTAGTGTGAGTTCCATGGCAAACATCGCTCCTAGTGTAATCTATCCACTATGACACTCTCTCAATCCAGCTTTATTAATCCACAGTTTCTTTTCCTCATTATTATCTCTTCAGTGAATTTAACAAACATCAGTACTGCAGAAATATAGAAGAAAAAAAAAAAAAGAGAGATTACTTTAATTCTGGCCTGCTAGTTGCTGTGTCTAAAGGCTGTGAAAAGCATTCAAAGTGCCTCTGAAATTAGACTCCACTGAGAAATAATTTGCTTGCATATATCCGCACACACATTAGCTGGAGAGCAAAATAATAATGAAAACCTCTTGCTTTATAAACCATGTGAAACGAAATGCAAAACTCCTTTCTGATTTTATTCGTAAAAAGCTGTGTGTGTTCAAAAATGAGATACTACGAGACTAATCCTGAATTCCTAACAGTGACAAAACTCCTATTGACTTCAATGGAAGATTTATCCGAAAAAAGAGTTCATTACAGCAAGGGTAGGCAACTTATAGCACGCAAGCCAAAGGTGGCACATGAGCTGATTTTCAGTGGCACTCACACTGACTGGGTCCTGGCCACCGGTCTGGGGGGGGCCCCCTCCATTTTAATTTAATTTTAAATGAAGCTTCTTAAACATTTTAAAAACTTTATTTGCTTAACCTACAACAATGTAAGTAAATTTTGTTTTCTAGTAAATAATGTTTTCTAGTTATATATTCTAAACTTGTAGAAAGAGACCTTATAAAAATGTTAAATGTATTATTGGCACGTGAAACCTTAAATTACAGTGAATAAATGAAGACTCGGCACATCACTTCTGAAAGGCTGCCGACACTTGATTTACAGTCAGCTAGGTCTTTTCCTGAGACAAGTATTTATAATAAGAATGTGAAATAATTTACCATAGCCAGAAACTAAACAGCAAAATGCTTTATCTTGGGATTCTACCACAAGCCGGATGAGAAATTCTGCCTTCCCAAGAGTATTTCTCTCCCTCTCTCTCTCTCACACACACATACACACCACCCTAACTCCCAAGCAATCACACCTTTCTCTGAGCACATGCACAGGGGCAGAGGGGAGCTGAACTGGAGTTAACCCCTCATTCACTGGGAACCAGTACCCTGTCAAAAGGCCCATTATAGCTGTAGTTCTCAACCAGGGGTATGTGTTCTACTGGGGATACGCAGAGGTCTTCCACGGGATACATCAGTTCATCTAGATATTTGGCTAGTTTTACAACCAGCTTCATAAAAACCACTAGCACAGTACAAACAAAAAATTCATACAAATGACTTGTTTATACTGCTTTACATACTATACACTGACATGTAAGTACAATATTTATATTTCAATTGATTTGTTTTATAACTATATGGTAAAAATGAGAAAGCCAGAAATTTTTCAGTGACAATGTGCTGTGACATTTTGTATTTTTATGTCTGATTTTGTAAGCAATTAATTTTTAAGTGAGTTGTAATTTAGGAGTACACAAGACAAATCAGACTCCTGAAAGGGGGCACAGTAGTCTGGAAAGATTGAGACACACTGCATTAGAGCCATGAGGGCCAGCTGTGGAATTCAGATCCAGATCCAAACTATCCCAAAGTCCAGAGGCAGCATTTGGATCAGTGTTTTCATGTAATCCCATCTCTAACAGAGTTGTGATGTTTCCATTCCTTGGCAACTTCATAAACTCTGCCCTGTCAACATCCACAGCACAAATCAGCAGAGCCTTGCAAATATGCGGATATCCACTTTATATCTGAGGACCGTGTTTGTAGATCATGAATTGGGTGTGGATATAAATTTTGTATCCACACTGGACTTTACAAATCAGAGTGGCAAAGTCTGGGGTCCCGTATCCAATGTAAACTTCCATTTCATGCAATAACAGAGATCTCCACGCTTTTCTGAATCTGAAGGAACTCTGCATTGCTGGGAACTAACCTTCTGAAATCTTGTCAGATGCATAGTTCATATTGCCTCTGCTTATAATGAAACAGAATACTTACTAATGGCTCTCAAGTCAGTTTTTCAATTTCCATAACATTTTGGCTAAAGCTTATTTATACTGTTTTCTAAACCTCAGTGCCTAAAAAAAGAGCCAAATCTCATGGTGGTTTCAATAACTTGACATATTGCTTACCCTCAGCAGATTTTTATTAAACCACTATTTGTCCAAGGGTACAGCTGAATTCAACTTTCAGTTTCTTTGACAAAATGTAACAGCTCTAGCCTCAAAGTAAGAGATACATGCTTTCCATGGGCTTTGGATCACAAACTCATGGATAATAACTTAAGGGTTCTCAGTGGGATTCCACGAAGTAGGTGAATATTTTTGGCCTGATAGAGTCTCCTGACAGATCACTTGGGCGCATTCCTCAGTCCCAGATCCAGTTGCTTGGCACTGCCTCAACTACACAAAGCAGCTGGAAAGTGTCTTAAAGGGGAGGGGAAGCTGATGATCCTAAACAGACGCCACCTGCTCCCTCTTTTCTAGGTAGCAAGCATGTCAGGGTGGGAGGGGCATGTTAGGAGCAGCATGATGCAGCAGTCCCAATGGGGCTACTACAGCCAGTATAACTTAGAAGCCTGAGCACTGGAGGCTGGTTTCAGAGGTGAAAGAAAGCTGGGGCGGTCCGATATAGCGTACCAGTAAGAGTCGGTACACAGCCGATCGTACTGGCGGCAGCCAGGACCCCTGGGGCTCTGGTGGCGATTTAAAGGACCCAGGGCTCCCAGCCACCGCCACTACCATGCCAGCAGCCAGAGCCCCAGCCAGCCCTTTAAATCACTGCCGAAGCCCTGGGCACTGGTCCTTTAAATCGCTGGCAGAGCCCCGGGGTAGTGCTAGCTGGGAGCCCCGAACCCTTTAAATCACCACCGGACTACGCTGAAGGGCTGGCTGGGGAAGTCTGGCCCCGGCCCTGCCCCTTCCGCCCGAGGCCCTGCCCCTTCCAGTTGAGCCCTCCCCGTCACCTCACTCAGGACCCCGGCCGCTCTGCGTACTGGTAAGTCCCTTAAGTTACTTTCACCCCAGGCTGGTTTAGACATTGGCCACCCAAAAGTGGGGGAAGAGAAAGGTGGCTTTACCCTCAGTGCTGTTGAGGATTGAGCTCTTTGCCTCAAGCTTGAGCTTTTCACTCACCTCATCTAGTTGAAACCTCAAGGCACCAGGACCAAAGATCACTGAAAAGCACAACTCACACAACAGTGTGTGTAGGAGTCCAGGAACAGTTAAGCTAGCTACTCATTTGTAAGGCTCCTCAATGGCCTGAGAAAAACATCACACACGATGAGTTCCTGCATTCTCTCAGCACATATCTATATCTATACGTATATGTACTGTACCTACAGAAATCCAAAATCTTAATTGTAATGTTCTGTATTCTATGTTGGTATGCTATTTTTGCACATAGCTACATTCCAAGCAATTCAAAATATGTCAGGATCCTCCCTCCAATGTACATTGGGTTAGCTTGCTTACAGCCCAGGAAGGATCTTGCCTTGTATTAAGTATGCATCCATATTGCATCTGCAATGAGATTTCCAGACATGTTCAAAGAACATTTTACTTGGCCATAATATTAATAACTAAAATTTTATGGAGAGCTTTCCATCCAGAGGTTCCAAATCATTCAAAAAACTTTACAAACTATAAATTGCTTACCCTCAGCAGATCATTTCACCCCTCTTTAATATACAGCCACCTCTGAGATGGAAGGAAGCAGCTTTTAAACTATGCCCAGCAATACTATCCAAATACTTAAGCCAACCACAAATACAGAAGAAAGTTAACTACTGTACCACTGTGGCAATAACTATTACATATATATTTGTATTACACCAGTGCCTAGAAGCTGCAAACAAGACCAAAACCTCATTGTCCTAGGCATGGTACAGACACATAGTAAGAGACAGTCTACACCTTGAAGAGCTTACAAACTAAATAGACCATACAGACACAGCTGGGAGAAAGGAACTATTATCATAATCATATCAGATAGGGTAGTGGCACACAGAGAGACTAAGAGCATGTCTATCTGAACACTTACTCTGCAGCAAACTGGGTTGTAAATCTACCCTGCCCTACCCTGCTGCACACTAACACAAACTGCCTAGGGAATTCATGGAAGCTCCTTCACCAGAGGTTTTCAAAAAGAGGCTGGATAGCCACCTGTCTTGAGTGGTTTAGACACAACAAATCCTGCATCTTGGCCAGGGCTTAAACTAGATGACCCTTGCAGTCCCTTCTAACCCAAAGGTTCTATGATTCTAACTGTTCATGTGGACCCCGCTGCCATACACTAAGAGTTCCATGACGTGCTTCAGTGCATTCCTGTTTCAAAGCAGAGCAGATCAAAGAGCATGATGGAAGGTTCAGTGTGAGGCAGCAGGGTCCCAAAACGGACACCTAGCGCGTGGCACACAAGTGCCAGGTAGACTTACACCCCAGATTGCCACAAACTAGATGTTCATGTAGACAAACCCTCAGTGACTTGCACAAAGTCACTCAGGGAGTCATGGCAGAACTAGGAGTTGACTCCAGATCTTCTGAATTCCAGTCCAGTACCTTAACTACAGCCATAAAGCACCTTCCATCCAGGCAAGGACCTCAAGGCATTTATAAATGTTACTGAATTTAAATTCAACCTCATAACAGACGCGAGGTAAGTAAATATCTAGAGTCCCATTTTATTATGTTATTATCTCATTGTGTTAAACTGTGCAAGCATATAACAAACATACAATCCTGGCCCAAAGTGCTTAATATACCAGTGAGAGCCCATGCAATTCTTCCACAGTGACATAGTTAACCCATGGCCAACCCTGAAACAGAAAACCAGACTTCCCTTGCTTCAACCACAAAACCATTCCATCTCCAATCTAAGCAGATGGGAAGTCACCTGCATGAGTTACCTGACAGTAAAGCTTAGGCATAAGATAAAGATGGACCATGGCTTGACTAACCTTGGATGTACCCATGTCAAGGCACATGACTGCACAAGAATTTCTTTAATAGAAGCAGCACTTTCCCCTTCTTATACAGACAGATTTGCTCCTGGAGCAAAATAACCTTAGGGATACAACCCTTTATCAGTACAGTTTTCCAGGATAACTCAGAAATTTAAATTACTGTATCTGGCACCTTGACACAAGATAGCAAGGTGGCTGGTGCACTCATTAGCTCAGACTCTGTATCTTTGCACATTCTTTTATTTTAGAGATCTCAATGCCCTCCTCTGGGCAGCCCTGGTTTACAAGCCATGGACGAGTAGCCATGGAAGAGTAGCTAGCTGATATGTCTCTTTCCCACTGTCTGGTTTTGTTGTTCTACTATTTCTAATCATTGAGTCAATTACTATTGAAAACACAGTTTTGTCTGGTTGCATGAGTTTATTTATTATTTACCAGGCTCTAAAAGAAAAGAACATTACATTGATCGATCAAAATCTGATTGATCTACCTCTGTCTGATTGATTGATAGGAGAGATCTGTCCAAGAAGATATATTCTGCCCTCACAGAGGATAGACTCAGCTAATAGTTTTCATCAAATCCTATGACCAGTAGGAAGATGATTGGTTACTGGGAGATAATTATACCTGTGTCATGCCATTATCAGCATGTTATGAAATGCTACCCCTGCAAATTGTATAGAAACCATATACTGTACTATGGTCTTGCAAATCTCTAATCAAATCCTATATTAAATGGAAACAATGACTGCTCAGTTTAAGTGGGTTATTTAGCATGTTTACAGTAAATCACCTCATGCCTTGAACTAAACTTTTATTATGGCAGCGCATTAGAAAGGAAGAAATTTCTCAGTTGATTCAAATAGCATCCTCTTGCACAGCCTCAAAGTCAGGTCATCCAGGCTGATTACAGAAAGGCAAAGTAAAGGATGCAGAATTTAAGCATATCAAGCTATTAAGCGTCTCACTTGGCATATTACTATGATTCAGGATTAGCTCTAGATTTATGCCCATGCTTGCACCTACAAATTCTACATTACTTAACCTTAATCAAAACATATGATGATGAGACTATGAAAAGAAAGGCCATTTAACGCCTACTGTCACATGTACTTAGAACTCACGCATACACTTCCAAAGAATATTAAGGTTAGAAATGGTTTGAACCAGAACTGTAGATCCAAAGTTCAGTAAAGTCTAGCTCCAAACTTCCCAGCTCAGCCAACTTCCCTGCTAGCTTGGCCTCAGACCGACACACCAAATCAGCCTATAAGATGGATGGATGGATAACTGCTATATAAGTGCCAAGTATCATAATTACCATTAATATACACCTCTTAATCTTGAGGCTGTAAGAATCTTGCTCTAAACTCAAGCCCATCTCTAATTAAGACAGAAGCTCTTCTCTTTCCCCCCTCCCCCCAACAATATTATTTTGTGCTCATTTGCTATACTGTGAAAAAGAGACACCAAGAGAGCCTAGTGCTGTGGACTAGCAAATTCAGAAACAGACCAGACCTTCAGGTTCATTCCTGGTGAAACCTAATTGAGCAACGGACGTACAGTCCATCTCTAGCAGAAAAACATCAATACACCACATGAAGTGACACATGCCACTAGCCTGTTGCCTAGTATAATTGGGAAGCAATGTGAAGAAGAGGAAAGGTAAATCTGTACAGTGAGAAATCAAGAGGGACTCAGGAAAGAATACAAAACTCAAGATGAGAGACCTGGTGCAGAAATAAAATTACTTGATTCATAACATCATAATTTTATCTGTAGATTAAAAAACTCTTTAAAATGTTTGAGTAAATACAATTATCCCCATTTTATGGATCGGATAATGAAGATACAGAACCCTTAAAAGGCTTGCCAAGGCCACAAAGCAAGTCCTCAACAAAGATGGGGATGGAGCTCCGCTGACATCAATGGCAAAACTCCCGCTTACTTCATTTCACCTCAGATTCTTAATCCTGTGCTGTACACGCTGCACTACTTCTCAACCATTTAGGATGAGGCCATTTAACCCAAAGCAGAAAAAATTATGCAATCGGTGTGACTCAAACAGCACAGCCAGGAGAAGAGGAGTGGGAGATGGCTGAAATAGAGAAATAGAAGATTCGACACAGAAGGCTGAATAGGAAGCCAGCAAAACAAACAAATACATCAAATTAAGAAAGATAAACAAAACTGAAAACAAACCCAGATAGTCTGAAAACTAAAACAGTCAAAGGCATCATTAGAAACAGTTTTGTCTTTAAAGCAAAAAGCGGTACATGTTTTTTATTCCAATGTTTCCACATTGACAATTTCATAACTTAATTTATATTTTTTCCTTTCTGCTTGTGGTTGGAAAAGTTCAGAATAAAATGGCAGATATGCCAAGCCTGGACATCAGTTACAAACTGACACACAGCGCACTGCTGGGATCAAAGCCAAAGCCCACAATTCCCCATCTCTCTAAAATCATTCCTCAATATTATCCAACTCTGCCTGCAGATGCACTGCTATCAACGGTCACCTCTAAGGACCCATTCTGCTTTGGATAAATCATTCTGTATTTATGTTGGCTTGATCCATCTAAATCAGACCTTATTTACACTGGGGGAGGGAGGGGAAGGGGTGGCTGTTGGCACTAAACTGATTACACCATTGCAAATATCAAGCATAAATACACTTTTCTAGTATAAACTGTGATTTGTACTGGTGCAGCTTCCTTCAGGTGATATGCACTAGTGCAAGCCATGGCTTATAATGATGTAGCACATCTACACTAGGGGTTCGCAGCACAGTACCTACAATAATGCAACCCTACCCCCAACCCAATACAAACAACCAAAAACAATGTAGACAAGATGGCAGTGGTCTTCCCATACCCTCCCTCACCAGAACATTTATTTTTAGACCTACATCCACTCCAGCACCCCAGTTCTACTGCAGCCTTGGACACAAATGTATTTAAAGCCTTCAAGTGCTAGCCTGAGAGCTTTCTAGGGCTGAGAGTATCCTTCTTATTTCTTTATACTATGTCTAGTATAAAGGTGCTTGTAGCGGGCCGGTGTGGCTCCCCTCCTCCCCGGAGAGGGTTGAGCCCCGGCAGAGGCCAGAGTGGGAGGAGCTACGGAGCTCTGAGCCCACCCCTGAAAGGGTCAGATGGTGACCAGGAACTATAAAAGCCGGCCCTCAGAGCTCAGTCAGGCCCCAGCAGCCGGAGAGAACAGACATCCCTCCGGGAGCTCGAAACCGGGAGACTCTGGCGACCCAGGGGAGCCGCCCGGGCTGGCCGGAGCTTCCCTGCGCTCGCTACCAGGAGGAGCCGCCGGAGCTTCCCCGCGCTCGCTACCAGGAGGAGCCGCCAGAGCTTCCCCGCACCTAGTGCTAGCCAGAGGAGCCGCTGGTGCTACTGTGGCCCGAGTATCCCGAGGAGCTCCCAGACCTACCATCCAGCCCCGGTCGTGATGAGCCCATGCTCCTGGACCCCGCTGAGGCCAACGTTAGGACCCAGGTAGGAGGGGGAATACGGAAGCAGCCCAGGGGGCAGCCGACCGTAGTCAGGCTGCGGAGTTGCTGGAGCCTATGTCAGTGTGTTGCGGCCAGGATCCCCACTGACTGACCAGCGGAGTGACAGCTGCTGTTAGGGCCCCGGGCTGGGACGCAGTGGAGTGGGACGGCCTGCGTCCCCCCCTGCCACCCCACTCCAGGGTGGCAGAGTCCCCCTCTCTCTGGCCTGAGGAGGCCAATAGCTGTTACTGCTGCTCAGTCCTGCCCCAAGGCCTGAGCTTACTGCCTCAGCGTTTGCTGACCCGCCCTGACCAAGGGCTGGGCCTTTGAAACTGCTATTGTTGCTCGGTCCTGACCCAAGGCCCGAGCTTCCTGACTCAGTGTTTGCTGCCCACCCTGACTTAGGGCTGGGCCTTAAAACTGCTACTGTTGCTCAGCCCTGACCCAGGCCTGAGCCTATTGACTCAGTGTTTTGCTGCCCCGCCCTGACCAAGGGTTGGGCCTTAAACTATTATCGTTGCTCAGCCCTGACCCAGGCCTGAGCTTATTGATTCTGTGCTGCTATCCGCCCTGATATAGGAACCGGTGCCTCGCGGTTCTTACGGCTCAGCCCTGCCAGAGGGCCTGATCCCTTCACCCATCGGGCAGACAAGTACTGCAAGGACTGCCGGGCTAACTTCCCGGGCCAACCGGAGCAGAGTGGGCCGGCGTGGCTCCCCTCCTCCCCGGAGAGGGTCGAGCCCCAGCACTCCCTCATTTACAGTGCTATTATAATACAAAAAACAAACGAAGGTCTATAAAGGGACTCAATCTAAACTGAATAGGATTGACAACAATTTGTATCACAAAGCAATACGCCTGGCAACGCTTCTCAAAGGAGACTAGCATCAAATCAACTTTGCTGTCTTTAAAGCATAAATGAAACCATCAGTTTTGGATGTTGCACCTGCTAGCTATAAACAGAGGCAAAGAGAATATCATCGCAATGGAGCAGTAGCTGGCTCCACTCCTCAGCTTGTGTTGCCTGCAGATGGGGCAGCACACAGCAAAGCCACCTGGCCATGCCTCTGTGTAGGAGGCGGAGCGCGGGACATGCCGCTGCTTCCGGAAGCCACTTGAGGTAAGTGCTGCCTGGAGTCTGCACCTCTGAGCCACCCCGCATGCTCCAGCCACCTGCTCCATCCATGATCACCCTCCCACCCTCTGAACCCCTTGGTCCCAACCTCCTACACCCCAAACCCCTCCTACACCAGCTCCACCCCAGAGCCTGCACCCCGAGCCAGAGCCCTCACCCCCCTGCACCCTCCCTGTCCCAGCCCAGAGCCCCCTCCTGCACCCTAAATGCCTCATTTCTCACCCCATCCCAGAGCCTGCACCCCCAGCCACAGCCCCAATCCCCTTCCACACCCCAACTCCAATTTCATGAGCATTCATTGCCCACTATACAATTTCTGTATCCAGATATGGTCCTTGGGCCAAAAAGTTTGCCCATCCTTTGTCTAAGCACATATTCTTCTGCTCTCCTAGTTTTGGAAATTATGAGACTTAATTCCAAAACCAAATCAACGTTTTCCAGAGTTTCTGGGACAAAATATTGAGACATACAAAATGATCCACAGAAATGTTTAGTTTAAATTTCACAGTCTGCAGTGGACTTACCGATCCAAAGTATCCTGAGGCACTTTACTCCCTCCAGCTCTGTTGGTGGCACTAGCATTCTTGTTGGCCGTCATGGTCATTTCTGCTCTCTCTGGATTTAGATACCTGCAAGAAACCAAGTCAAACGATTAAGCTTTCCAAAGTTCTAGAGATAATATTCCCAAGATACCATGTCAGCAGCGGGCAAAACACAGAGCGTCTTATTGTTTTGAAAAATCTGGTCAGTCAGATAATGATTTTGCAAAACCAAATCCCCTGATCAATTGTGGTTCAGATCTGAATCCCATTTTTTCAGTCCCAAAGTTGAAGTGATGTGTGTGTATGGGTTGGATATATGGCTCTGATTTTGGCCCATCTCTATTAGCACAGAGATGGATCTTGGTTTTGCAAAATTTCACTAATTGGCTTTAGCTCTCTGTCCAACACTGCTTGCACAGAAGTCAGTAGTTGCAGAGAGTGACACTGGCAAATGATAAAGCTGAAACTAAAGTTCTGGATATTCTAAAAAAAATCTAAGAAACTCGACACAGTTTGTGTCCACACTACACCATTTCTGAACACAGCCACAAGCACATTGCGGAATCATGCTCAAACCTGTTGGTTACATGAAGAGATCGATGGATGGTTCTGACTAGTTCCCCTGGCAGTCATGGGATTATTTAAATAAAGCTACCTTGAGATCATGGGAGGCAAGTTTGTAGAAATTTTGGTGGTGCCCAGAACCCGCCCCCCCAACTCTGGCCCCCCAACTCCGCCCCCTCAAACTCCGCCTCCACCTGCCTAAGGATCTGGGTGGGGTTTCAGGGGGGAGGTCTGGGGTGCAGGTCCTGGGCTGGGGACTAGGGTGCAGGAGGGGTGCAGGCTTTGGGAAGGAGTTTGGGTGCTGGGTGCAGGCTCTGGGCTGGTGATGGGGGTGTATGAAGGAGTGAGGGGTGCAGGCTCTGGGAGGGAGTTTGGGTGCTGGGTGCAGGCTGTGGACTAGGGCAGGGGGGAGTGAGAGGTGCAGGCTTTGGGATGGAGTTTCGGTGCAGGCTCAGCTGGGGGGGTGTAGGAAGGGGGAAGTGGTACACGCTGGGGCAGAGGATCAGGCTACAGGGGAATGAAGGTGGGGCTAAGGATGAGGGGTTCATGATGCGGGGGAGCTCAGAGCTGGGGTAGAGGCTCAGGGCGCAGGAGGATGAGGGTTCTGGCTGGGGCAGAGGATCAGGTGCAGAGGGATGAGGGCTCCGGCTGGGGATGAGGGGTTTGGGGCATTGGAGAGGCTCAGGGCTAGGGCAGAAGAGCAGGGTAAGGGCAGCCTGCCTTGCCATCAGTGGATGGCAGGCGCTAGGACCTTGGGGCAGCAGACAGCACTTCTGCCGGGAGCTGATCTGCGAGCAGGCAGGGACGCGGCGGAGGGGGGACGCAGGGGGAGGGGTGGAAGGCGGAGGCTGGAACCCGCTTCAGGCAGGGACGCGGCGGGGCGGGGCAGTGGGGGGAGACCCGCGGGGGCCGGGGCCCAATCCAGGCAGGGCCGGGGGAGAGACCCAGCTCCAAATATTGCTGGAGCAGGGCACCCGGCCCTGAATATTCCTGAAGCCCAGGCCCATATAACTTGTCGCCTATGCTTGAGATACTAAGATAGGCAAAAAAAAACTGATTCTGCCTTCCTGCTCTGCAGAAAGGTGGTAATAACTCCTAATTACTGCCTAGCGGTATTGGGGGATGGGATCTGGGAACAAACCAAAAGCCACAAATTAAATTTTAATCACAATGAAAAATATGCATATCCAACTATTATTTCTAGAATTTCCAATCTGAACAAAATCTAACATTCCTGAGTTTACAGATTCTTTATGGCTGGTCTGATGTAAAAGAGCTTCCAAATGCTGTTAAAAATAGACAAATTTTGTTTGTTCTGTTTTATACCCAGGAGGCACAAAGAATAATCAGAATCCTGTAAGAATGTCAGTGTGGAGATGGCAGGCAGTGTGAAGAAGACCTTGCTGATGTAGCCTCATGAGACACATGCAAACAAAAAATACATCTATCAGCTTGATCCTCAACTGGAAAGGGGTTTAGATGTGTAACACAGGAACTGCTGAGCAAAAAACACATTCTGGAAAAAACTCAGTGGTAAACAAGGGAGAGATGGTGATTGGTAACTCTGTGTTCGGCAAGCCCCACAAGTATGTGAGAAAGGAATGCCAGAGAAAAGCTGAACTGTTCAGTCATGCTCCCAAGATTCAGAGGGGGACTGCACAGACTGAGATGACATTTGCAACATCTCCACATACTGGCAAAGAAACAACCCATTACTGAGGGATTGATTCTGCCCGCATCCCACTGATGTCAGTGAGAATCTTGTGCAGAGATCAAGAGCAGAATATAGCTACAAAGCCTATGGGCCAGATTCTAATCCCAGATGTGTGACTGGTGCACTCCTGCATCACATACCTCTTCAGACGAGACCCCTGGCTCTGTGAATTGCCTGCATTACTCCCATTTCACTGGTATAGAGCAGTGGTCTGCTTTACAGCTGCTTTAGGGGCATTCCTTAGCTGTTATACAAATGTTTTGTCAAATGGGGAATAACCCGACCTTTAAATACCACACAGCATCCCTCATGAGGTAAACAAGACAAAACTAGGGTACAGTGAACACTAAGTGGGTCCTTTATTTAGAATGCTGGGCACTCCCAGACACTAGCTCTCAATAGCTTTTGAGCTCTCAGTAGCTTGAAGCTTGTGTTGCTGAGTTGCCACCCAGGGGCTGCTTAAGCCCTGACCAGAATTGCTGACCACAGAACCCATTAATAGCATAGTTAATGCAAAAATAAAAAGTATTGCAAGACGCGCTGTTTACCTAAACCCATAATAAATCAAGGCTGCTTGAAAAGCAAACTGTAACATGATGCTGACAAATGAGCTGGATATTCACAACACATAAAGCCTTGTACAAACAGACTCATCACTGCGAAGAGGACATTTTCTAAACTGTTTTATTCCACTGCAAATAAGGTCACAGAAAATTCATGTGGAACGCAGCTCAAACTGTAGAATGACTTATACAAACTAAAGATTCCAAGAGTTTTATGATTGTCTTGCATGTATCAGCTTTCCCAGATCAGATGAAAGTTTTTTCCAGACACTGATATTTTTTCTGCACTAAAGCTCCCCAAATTCCACTAATGTCTCAATATTATTGTTATTATAGATGCCAGATAGCAGAGCTGCAATGAACCACCTGCTACAATTGGGAAAATACTTCTTTGGGGGGAAAAAAACAAAACAAAAAAAAACCCCTACATCTCCGAAGCTAGCCAGGCTTTCTAGGATTGCGAATTCCACAATGAACCAATAGCTTCATAGTACTTTCCACTCGCCAGTGCTTTTACTGGGAAGACTGTCTGAATCACTAATACAAGGTGCTGAAAATAAATGAAATAACTACAGCGTAATGTCAAACAATGACCTTTACTACACGTGTGTTATATTCATTTTAGAAGACTTACTTTTCTGATAGAAACCAAGATGGACTAAACTGATTCAAGAAACCTAGGATGTAAATCTGTTTTAGAGGTGCTGCAGAGTAGCGTAAAACTTAGGAACGATATACACACGCTCCTAATAAAAAAGTATTTTCTGTTTGGAGCATCTTTGCAGCACTATGAAACTTGATATCATTGTTTTCACATCAAATATGTGATAACTTAAACCCTGTATTTCAAAGCTACCATGAGAGCTCTGAACTGACTGACTATTGTTTAGAACTGGTTCTTTTTCAGTAGAAAAGGAAGCAGTTTTTGAGAAACTCATAAAACATGGCAAATTTGGGGTCAAAATCTTGAGTTCAAAATACAACGCAAGATTTCCAGCAGCTTTACATTTCCTTGTGAATAATTTGCACAGCTTTATTCAGAGCTTTGGGACAAAGAGCTTCACCAAACTCAGAGGTTTGGGGGCTACCAGGGGGTATTATATGAATCTTTTTCTGTATTTTCATTGCACAAGTTCAGATAAATTCTAAAACCAAAAGGAAAATCCAGCTGAAACAGCAGATTTCTCTCTGGCTTCCACTTAAAGTAATCAATTGGCTCAGCCTCTTCAACATAGGGTGACCAGATGTCCCGATTTTATAGGGACAGTCCCGATTTTTGGGTCTCTCTTATATAGGCTCCTATTACCCCCCACCCCCATCCCGATTTTTCACATTTGCTGTCTGGTCACCCTACTCCAAAACAACCCAGGCGCAGTGAAAAATGCCTGAGCCTCCAGGAGCTTTTGCCTAGAATTCTGAGTTTGCAACACCACCACCACCACCCCTAAAGATGCAAACAATTTGTCTGGCTGTGAAAAAATTTGTAGAAATTTTTTTTCTTCTCCCTAACTCTCCTTGGAACTATCCCCATTCTGAAAAGCATGGCCACCTAAATGGATAGCCCAGGTGTGGTACCATAAAGCCAGCCAACACTAGCTGGCTTACACACGTTGAGGTTGGTAAGAGACCACCACCAGGACAGGGCATTTCAAATATTTAGTGCACTTTTTAACTTAATGGGAGAAATCCATTTGTGGAGTAACTCTACTGGAGCGACACTCAGGGGCGGCTCTAGGGATTTTGCCACCCCAAGCACAGCAGGCAGGCTGCCTCCAGCGGTTAGCCTGCGGAAGGTCCGTTGGTCCCGTGGCTTTGGCAGACTTCCTGCAGGCACGCCTGCGGGAGGTCCACCGAAGCCTCTGGACCAGCGGACCCTCTGCAGGCAAGCCGCCAGAGGCAGTGCCCCCAGCACACACTTGGCATGCTGGGGCCTGGAGCCACCCCTGGCGACACTAAGGAGAAATACAGGCAAAGGAGTCTCGTCTCCTTTGTAAAGCAATCCCAGTCCTAAAGAGGATAGGTCGCAATTCAGCAAAGCACTTAAGCATAGAGCTTAGCTTCAAACATATTCTGGACTGCTATTGACTTCTGCGGAATGGAAGTACATGCTCAAGAACTTTGCTGAATCAAGGACTGCCTCTCACTCTGTGTTTCAACAGTGCCTGCAGAATGGGCCCTGATCTTGGTTGGGACCTCTATGAGCAACAATAAGACCAAAAAAAAGTGGGAAAATAGGGAAGACAGACTAAAAGTAGAAATTCCCAAAGGATTCTGCCCAGTGAAGCCCATCTATATTCTTTGTATTAATATGACATGAATAATGCTATTACAGTAAAAAGTACATCTGCTATTCCATTTTGTTACAATGACCACCACCACCAAGTGTTCTATAAATAGAAGGGTGGGAGGAAGAGAAATTTTTAAATACACAGAATTAACTTTTAAAGATAATTTTGGCAAGAACTGCACTTCATTAAATCCCATGCACTTCAATCTCTGATAGATATACGTAACCGTAATAGCCCTCAGGAGAAATACGCAGAGGAAAGCGGACTGTGCCATATAAGGATATTCTCCTGCTGAAAGGTTACCAGTGTGGCAGTGTAGAATCCATTTTCAGAGTTGTACAACACAGACTGGTTAACATAGTTAGATTCTAGCTCCTTAGGTGCACATTGTGTGGCTCCCATAGAGGTGTGTGTTGTGTAGTCATTGCTAGCTAATATTTTTACTCTTGTAATTCTGATGTTGCGCTAATTGCTTTTGGGTCTCCCATGACAAACACCTTACACTCCAGGTCTACATTCTGACAGTGAAGAATATCGGAAATATTATACTGGATCGTTCTATATATGTATTATATGGCCCCATTAGTAGTAGATCAAGGCCCCTGTGTGTCTCCTCATGGCAGGGCATGGTGCTGCAGCTGCTCTGCCTCAGTTTCCACAACAGGGTTTTCAGTCCACTGGTGGCTTATGTGGCTCAGCTGTATGACCAGGCTCCAGCCACGCTTCTCTCCCCAGGGGAGAGCAATTAGTCTGCTCTCCTTCCCAGCCAGCTCTTCCCTTTTCAGCCCTTACTTACAGGTGTAGTGGATAGGTGGACAATGCTATTGCAGTTTGTTAACGCTTGCCAGGCTACTGTGCGATTTGTATACCCTATCACCAGCCCCCAACAGAACGGTATCTGAGCATCTCCCAATTTTTAATGTACTTATGCACAAAACACACTTGTGAAATAGGGATGTGTTATCATCAACGCCATTTTATAGACAGTGAATGGAGGAAGAGAGGCAAAGTGACTTACTCAAGGACACACAGGAAGTCTCCAGGCCAGCATCCTAAGTACTGGACCTTCTTCCTTATCTGAATCAGACAAGGGGGCCAAGTTTCCTGTCGCCAACAGTGCCCAGTACCAGGTGCTTCAAAGGAGGTGCCTGCAACAGGCAGTTGTGGTATAACTTTCCGACTAGGGAAAGGATCCTCCTAACCCCCAAGAGTTTGAGGTTCGCTTACGTCCAGAAGCATGAGGGGTTTATTATTTCTTATATTTACTGTTCAATACTCTATGTCTGTACAGTGCCTAGCACAATAGAGCCTTTTTCTTGATTGGCCCCTAGAAACTACTGTAGTAAAGGTGAAGATGCAAATAAATAAATTCTATTACAACTTCAGTGACAGCCACCCACTCACATCTGGGGGTAGGAATTTGCCCCTAACACATGCAATATATAATTAACAGCGGGGGAATCCTGTAAGCTTAAAAGCAAATAAGACAATAGCAGCGCTACAGGAATAATGTCATCACAGAGAAGTGACTTGGAAGCACTTTCAACAGTTAGATAGTGCGAGATAGGATATGACCCTCCCTTACAGAACAAATATTAAAAGTAAAGACAAATTGTATCAAAATTTGGGGGGTGGTGATGTTTGGTACCATCCCAACCTACAAAGTGAACCCAAATACCATAGTCACGGATGCAAAATACAAATCAATCAATAGTACTATTACCACCCCAATGTGATGCTGTTAGTGTCCTGGAAGACCAGCTGGTGACATTTAGTTATGTAGGAAGTTTCATTGATCTTAAATCAAAATATAGATGAAACTGAAGTAAGTTTTATAGATCAGATAGAAAGCTACATAAAAGAAACAAATATACATGTATTGCTGTTTTATTTCAGGGAGTTTAAAGGAATGCGACAGCCCCATAACGTCTGTGAGACATTATATACTGATAACCACATCCACTGGGGTTCTATAACAATACTCTTCATCACAATATTCATAAACTACTTACACCAGCGATGGGCAACCTGCAGCCCACCAGGGTAATCTGATTGTGGGCCGCAAGACATTTTGCTGATGTTGACCGTCCATAGGCACTGCCCACCGCAGCTCCCAGTGGCTGCAGTTCTCCGTTCCCAGCCAATGGGAGCTGCAGGAAGTGGCGGCCGGTGTGGCCCTGCGGCCCACGGCTTCCCACAGCTCTCATTGGCCAGGAACAGTGAACCACGGGCACTGGGAGCTGCAGGGGACCATGCCTGCAGATAGTCAACGTCAGCAAAATGTCTCATAGCCTGCAATCAGATTACCCTGATTGGCCGCATGAGGCTCATGGGCCACAGGTTGCCCACCACTGACTTACACAGAAACAAAAAACAAAATTTCCAGCATTGTGACACACTGTAAAATACAGATCCAAAACAATCCTGGATGGACAACATCAAATGGTTTCTGCAATGACTGAAGGTTTAGAAAACATGACCTGTGAGGGAAGATTGAAAAAATTTAGTCTGAAGAAGAGAAGACTGAGAAGGGACATGATAACAGTTTAAATACATAAAAGGTTGTTATAAAGAGGAAGGAGAAAAATTGTTCCCCTTAACTTCTGAAGCTAGGACAAGCAGCAATGGGCTTAAATTGCACCAAGGGTGGTTTAGGTAGTAGTAGGCACCCTTCAGTCTTGAGAGACCATGCATATCCACCCCTGAGAGGTAAAGAATTTACTCAGTTGGTTTATGGCAGCTGCGAACGTGGCTGAAGAGACCCACTCGAGAGATACAATCTGTGCTGCATCTGTCACATTTAAAGGTGATGTGTCGACCCTTTGGGCTCTGCCTTCTGTGAGCTTTTTTCTCCTTTGCTAAGCTGGGCGGCTTCCTCTCATAACTCTGGAGACCTTTGTTAAGCTCTTATTTCCAAAGGCTGCGGTCTTGAGTGTGATCTTCCCAGTTTTCCACATCTATGTCCATTTCTTTCAGGTCTCGCTCGCACGCATCCTTGAAACACAATTTTGGGCGTCCTTTGGGTCTTTTTCCAGATGCCAATTCACTGTACAGAATGTCCTTTGGGATGTGACACACATGCCCAAGCCAGCAGAGGCATCTCTGTTTGAGCAGGGTCTGCATGTTGGGTGTGCCGGCCCGCTTGAACACATCAGTGTTGGTGACACCATCTCTCCAGGAGATGCCAAAGATTCGACAAAGGCAATGCATATGAAGGCTGTTAAGCCTCTTTTCCTGATGAGGCTATAAGGTCCATTTCTAGCTCCCATACAAAAGCATGCTGATAACACATGCACGATACACACAGATCTTTGTGTGGTCTGTCAGTTTGTTGTTTTGCCAGACCCTCTTACTCAATCTAGACATCGTGGCAGTTTTTCCAATGTGGATGTTGAGTTCTGTTTCACGTGAAAGATTGACTGTGATAGTGGAACCCAGGGACTTGTTCACCACTTCAAGTTCATAGTTGTTGATCTTGATGGAGTGTGCTTTCTCAGCTCCTTGGTACATTATCTTCATCTTTTTTCAACTTATGTGAAGCCCAAAGTCTTTACAGGCTTTGGAAAAACTGTTCATAAGGATTGTCACTGCTGCGTCATCAGCAAAGAGGAGGTTTTGGATAAGGGCCTCCCAGGTATTGGTTTTAGATCTTGGTTTAGGTAGGACATGAGGAAAAATGGTCAGAGTGATTAAGTACGAGAATAAATTGCCTAGGGAGGTTATTGAATCTCTGTCATTGGAGATTTTTAAGAGCAGGTTAGACAAACACCTGTCGGGAATGGTCTAGATAATGTTCAGTCCTGCCATGAGTGCAGGGGACTGAACTAGATGGTCTATGTGATAGCTGGCTGAGGTAAAAACTAGGCTCCCCTTATGACATTAAGGCCTCTGAATCTCCTGATGTGTCCTATGGATTTGGAATCACTATTTTTCGTTCACTTGAACACATGCCCTTTCCCATCTAACTTCTGCTCTCATTTATACCAGTAACTGCAGTTACACTGATTCATAGGGCCAAATCCTCAGCTGGTGTAAATACATGTAGCTTGGCTAAAGTTAATGGAGCCATGTCAATTTACACCAGCTGAGAATGCAGGACAGAGATTTTAAGGCCGAGGAGCGAGGGGGGTGGGGTGATCACTACAGTCACCAGTTCTGACCTGCATAAAACAGGCCATAGATTTTACTCAGCAGTTCCTGCACTGCAGGAACCTATTCTTTCCTATTGTGTAAAATGAATGCTCTCAAGCCCAGCCACTTGTGGCTGACCTAGAGGCTCTCTCTTATGGTATGTCTACATTTCAAGATTGGGGCACGATTCCCAAATCGAGGTGTCATACTTGCACTAGTTCTCAAAAGGCATCCAATCTCAACATAAAGACTCCAGATGATGCATTTATCACACAACTTGGCGGTGAATGAAAAAAAAATGGCATCTTGAATTTTTCTAACTTCAACTTACTGGCGTAACTAAGAGCAGAAGGTGGCCCTTCATTTGAAACTCCCCCAGCTTAGCAGACTTATATGTTTTCGTTTTATAGCCTACTCAAAATCCCTCCCCAACCATATGGTACTTTTTCCTACTTAGACTTAAACAGGATTCATTATACTCTGATTTTTTTAAAACATCTCTCATTTCTAAAGCATATTTTCCAGTAATTATACAATTCAAATTAAAAGTCCTTAAAGTATGTTGCAATCCTTCAAAGCCAGCTCTCTGAAAGTCAGAAACGTAGCATTGTTTATCTGTCAGCTTATGAAGAGTTCAGATTCCATTATTTACCAAAGAGCTCTGAACTCAAAAAACCCAGAACTTATTATCACCACCAAGATCCTAACCCTCTTGCTCCGACAATTACCAGGTTCTAGCCTGCAATGTAGTCCCTGGTGCAAGGGACCCACTTAGCCCTGCTCAAATGCATCAGGTGTGAGGAATTTTTGGGGAATGTAGAAAGGTGATGGAGTGGAATAAGTAGTATTGTCTAGTGCTTTAGGATAGGGGGTGGTGAGTCTGGACTTCTGGGTTCTAATGTGGCTTTGTCACCAACTGAGTTGGGCCCTAATTCTCCAAAGACTTTATCTTTGATGTCAATGGGGCTACTCACCACGCATAAAAGTTAAGAACGTATGCAAGTTTTATTGCAACAGAGTCTTGCTGTGTAATGTTGAGCAAGGCCCTTCAAACTCTGTACCTCAGTTTATCATGGGTAAAGTATGTCCTGTCTTAATTGTTGCAAATGTAAGCGGGGGAATGGTCCCGCTATTGTGGGGAACTTTCCTGGCTTCTGCACTACCCCGGTGAAGTGGGCTAGCGAAAGGATCTGAGTCCTCGCTCCCACTTCCTTTACCCAGAGGCCTCCCTGCCCTTGAGGACTCCCCTTCCACTCTCCTGTCTGGCAGAGTCCTCGTAACCCCAACAAGGCTGGGCCCAGGATTCCTGGGGGGCTCAACCCCCAACCCTGCTGTGGTCACCCAGGACAGGGGCTAGGGTGTCCCCACTCCGGGGTACTCTCTTTGCACTGCGCACCTCCCTGACCCAGTGATCACATCATACAATTTAAAGCAAATACAAGTTATTTAATTAACAATTAATTTAAAAAAAGAATAAGGAAAAATGGAAAAGGTTAAAGGAAAACACATCACCCCGCTCTGTGGCAGAGACCATCACAAACAGTCTCTCTGGAATATCAGGGCAGTTCACAGTCTGTTCCTTGTAGGTCCCAGGCCTCCTTCTCAGGCCCTGGCTGTGCTGCAGAGACGCTGCGGGTTGTACACTTGCTCTGGCAGTGGCCACACGCTCTCAGGCTCTGGGTGGCAGGGACCCTTCTCCCCAGTGTCACCCCTGCCCTGTCAGGGTTATGATCCCCCTCCAGGTCTGGCCTGCAGAGCCTCTAGGCTGAGGCATCTCCCTGTGCTGGGCCCACTGCCCAGGGTCTCCCTCGCTCTCCCGAGCTGCTCACTGCACCCAGCTCCGGACTGCTCCAGCCCCAGCTCCACACTGCCTCAGCACGGCTGCTGCTGCTGCTCTGCCTTCAGCTCCCTGGGCTGCTTCTCTGGCCTCTCTGGCTCCAGTTGCTACAGCTCTGCTCCCAGGGCAGGTCTGCTCTGCAGGCTGCTTCTGTGACTCTCTCTCAGCTCTCACCTGCTTCCTGGGCTGTTTGTCTGGCCCCCCTGGCTCTGGTTGCTGCAGCTCTCCTCCCAGGGCAGGTCTGCTCTCTCTGGACTGTGTTCTGGCTTTTGGGGCTGCAGCTCTGCTCCTAGCAGCTTAGCCTGGGCCCCTACTCTGTCTGACCCAGGCAATTCCAGCTCACACGGAGGACGGGACCCACCCTGGCCTTCCGTCTCCTTGAGTAGCCTGCCTGCCCTGTCAATCAGGCTGACCTGGAGCATTGGCCTCTTGCCACTGTTCCTGGGGACTGTCAGCCTCAGGGTCCTGATTTGCCATCGATCTCTCCCCTTTTAGTGCTGGGAGCTAGCATCCAAAACACCCCCACTGAATGTTAGTAAGGGGATAACAGTCCCCTTATATTAAGGTTAATTAACGTTCATGAAGAGTTCGGAGCTGCCTGGATATGAATACTGCTACGTATTAAATATACGGGTGACCGATGTACCAGGGAATAGCTGATTGCTTGAGACCCAAGGCTTGCATGTGTTTCTAAAGCCCCAGTCCAGGCAAATTATTTTCATCTTGCAAGTTGTGGTGATCAAAACAATATGAGGATATTTTATTGCTGCAGATCTGAAGGAACAGTCCCCCTCCTAAAGGAATATCAGGAGCCATTTTTGAGAGCCAGAGACTTAATGGGAAACAAGCCTTGATAGAGAAGGTAAAGCATTGCAAGCTACTAATCCTGGTGCATGCTTTGAAAAATGGTCCCTACACCGTATTATGACTAAATCCCTGGAAACAAATAAATGTAAATAATAAATAATAAATAATAATAATATGGTGAGATTGTTGACCGATTATTTATTCAGTTAGAAGGAGCTGTTCCTGGTGCCTAGGCATCTAGGGGTTAGTTTTTAAGCAAGAAAATTTTTTCTAAATGCTTTGTTTAAGGATATCTTGCCTACATTTCAAGAACAGCTGCACTGCTGAACTCTTTTGGTGACACAGCTTGGCTTGATGGCAGTTTGCCTGTTCCATTCCAGTAAAACATACTAGTATGTTCTCTCACAACAGTCGCAATGCCCTATTTGGTTAAAAAAAGGAAAATCTACCCTTGTAAGCCAGTGACTGTTTAAAATTTTTTGTCTCTAGTGTGCATCTGTAGAGATATGGTGACGTTTCATTCCATATTCTTTATAAAAATATGCTTATGATATGAATATGACATAATGTATATATACTTTATGCAAGATGGGTCTTGTAAGGTATCATCGGAAAGGTTATGATTTACTGAATGTGATTATCCCATTTGTATGCTTGTATCATTTCTGTATCTAAAGTTAGATAGAAATATGATTTCTAGTTAGAAATATGGACTATGTAACAATTACAACTGGGTGTGTACTGGGAAGACACCCACCAGACGACAGGCCATCAAATTTGATGAGCCGTCAGGAAGGAACAACAAAATCATGATGATATTAATCTCTCTCCCTCCTCGGCGGTGTCTGGAGATGTAACTGTGACACTACTAGGTCAGGTGGTCTTGTCACCTGATACTAAACATTACCTGGGACTTCTTGTAACTTTCCACTGGAAGGGAAGGGGGGTCAAGTTTGGGAAACAAAGGATTCCTGCCTTATGTAAATCCTATTTAAGGGTGAGGAGGAAGGCAAATGTGTCTCCTCTTCTCTAGACCAAGTCCAGACTGAGTCAGGGGTCCAGTCTGAAAAGGAATATAACTGGAACTCGGAACCACAAAAACTTTGCAACCTGTCTAAAATAACATTTGTGGTAAAAAATTACATTTTGTAACCTGTTTCTTAAGTATATTGAGATATACTTTATTTGCTGAGTAATCTGCTTTGTTCTGTCCGTTATCTCTTATATTTACTTAAAATTCACCTTTTTGCAGTTAGTAAACTTATTTCTTGATTATAATATAACACAGTTTATGTAATTTCTACCTTGGGAGGCAAGAAGTTGTGCACATCTCCTCCCACACTGAGGGAGAAGGAGAATTTCACAAAACCTTTGGATTTGTACCCCTTAAAGAGAGTGGACATGTGTGCACTGGGGGAGCCCTCTCACACAGAGCTCACTTCACTCTGCGTCTGCAGCGGGGGATGGCCCCACCTGTGTATGTGCTGCAAGAGGCCGGAGAGCCTAATCCAGCAAAGCAGTAAGAGGGAACCCAGGCTGACTGAGCAGGGGAGGCTCAGTTAAACCCCAGCACATCAGATGACACCCTTAAGAGCCCAAACCCATCACAGATACCATAAAGGCCATTTTTATAGGACATTGTCCCCCAAGTATTCTCTGTTTTAGCTGCAGCTTCTAGGTTGATCCCATCTTGAGGATTCTGACATGAAAGCAGCTCCCTGTGTGGCTTTTCTTGTGTGATGTCAGAAGAAGTGCTAAAATCCAAACGTACATTCAAAATCATGGCTAGCGAAAAACAACTTTTGTTTGCTCACTAAAAACTTGTGAAGAGAAGCACGTCTCTTTTTAAAATCATGACACAAACTTGACATGTTTGTTTTCTTATTGCAGCTCAACACAAAGCTATGAAGCCAGAAGAAGAGAGAGACATCTTGACTTTTCAGACAAGCTTCCCTATCCACGGGGCTCTATTAGCTACAGCAGAAAACAAAGAGAGGACACCACGCCTAGCTTTGGATAATTTTATATCATAGAACCCTTCTGTATGCGTCTTCCCACCACAGCCAAGTTTTAGTAAAGTAGTAGTTAGAAGTTCAAGATGGTTAATGTCAAGGTGTGGAGAGAGGGAGGAGTATCAGAATACTCAGCTTTGCTCTCAGGTCACATGTGCCACTCTAGAAAAATGCTTACCATGACCGTCCCATAAAGAAGCTGTGTTCAGGGTATAAATTTAGGGCTCTCCCTACAAGCCCTTAAGAATGTGAATAGTCCCAGTGGGACGACTCAAGCAAACAAAACAGTGTCACCAATTCCACACATTCAAAAATCATGGGTAAGGTTGCACACACACAAAAACAAAAACAAACAAACAAAAAAACCCCACCACAATTCTGAGAGGTTTAAATATCATGGGATTTTAAGAATAATAGATGTGTGGCTCTTTTTTAGTTGCCCCCTAGTGTTGGAGTCTTTGAGGGTCATGCTTTCAAACTCTCCTCTCTAACCATTAGGGATCGAAACTTTTGGTTTTTTTTAAATGAAAGCTGAGATTCTCATTTGATCATGTTACTCCAGGAGACAGGGATGTCAGAAAAACACGAACTATCATGAGATTCTCAGGAAAATGGCAAGATTGGGCAACACTTAAAGGGTTTACAGGTTAAGACCCTTAGATTCCAACAAATCCATAAATGCAACATGGGCCAAACCATGGCCACAGGGTTACAGTGGACTCCCTGGGCCTTCACAGTAGAGAGGTGCCAGAATTTCTGAAGGGCCAATCATCAAGCTGGGAGCTCACACCAGTCTGTGGGCGCCAACCATGGTGTAACTGATTGGTTGCTCTACAGCTCTTGCTACTGTAGCAAGCACATCCTCAGGATTGTTCAGACTTCCCCCTATGAGGGAAGTCAGAGAACTGCACACAGGGCCCAAAATGGATTATTTGCAGATCACCTCAATGTAGATTTTCCCTCTTGATTATAGTTAGGCATAATTTTATATCTGTAATGTAGGTTCTATAGTACTAGAGAATATGGCAATTTCCCTGCCGGAGAATATTTGGTTTAATGGAACAAATGCTCACCCATGTTCTCATGCATCATACTCACCCCTGCACAAAGGTGCTTAAAGATGAGGAAAAGGGGGTACAAGTAGCTCCCCCCTCCCCTGTGTCTCAATGCAGAGTCTGGGTGCAATGTGATCCTTGCACTCCTCTAACCATAAGGTTTGGGAAAGCTAGCACCTCTGCAGCCTCTGGCTTTTCCAAAGTGGATGGGAAAAGGGATGGATCTTAGCTATGCCATCTTCTATAGCACCCAGCACTTAGCAGGCATAGAGCACCGCGGAGGCCTTGCTTTCACCAGGAGGACCTATTGTGACAATGCACAGAACGTGCTAGCATAACTCACTCGCACAGCCTTGTTTCTCCACCAATGCCCTTTTCTTGGAATAACGTTAGTCACTATCCAGAAATATGTCACCGTTTAGTGAAGAAAATAACGATGAGAGCACTTGGCTCTTTATGGGAAGCCATTAAAGAAGCTCCAAGCAGACTGAGCTGCATAGCTATGATGAACGGCCAGAAGGGAGGCTGCATTCCTTCTCTCAGCTATTTCCTGACAATCCTCTATGACTGCACAGCTCTGAACTGGAAAACTCTGAGCTAGAGAAGGAGGGAACTTCCTCTCTACGAGTGACTTTTAAATGAGCAAGTTTACAGCAGGGAAAATAAAAAACAACCACTCCACATTGGAACAGAGTTCAGTTCAGTTCCTCGCGGAGTGCCCAGGAGAGACCTGTAAGCCAGACCGTTCAGAAAGGCTCAGCACATACAGCTGAAGCCAGATTTTCACAAGAGCTCAGAACTCACTTTGGAACTTCATTTAGGGGCCTACAAGGGAGATGAGCTCATTTGAAAATTCAGCCCCAGCTGTAGCAACTGAATCTCTAAGCCCTAGTGTCTGACTGCCATGTTACTGTGAAAAGTGGCCATTGCACACAGGATACTAACCCGTCCTCTTTTAATGAATTTGGGATAGTTAAATGTTCACATTGGTACAGGCTGAATTTTGCAGACTTCACTCAGACAAAATCCCCATTGGCTTCAGTAAGCCCTTTGATTATGAACTACTCACTGCCACAGTTAGGCCCTGATCCAGCAAAGTACTTAAGCATGTGCTGAACTTTCCACAATGGAATCACTCATATGCTTACATTCAATACATGACCAAGTGCTTTGGTGGAGTCGAGGCCTTACTCAATATTAAGTACCTCTCCCCCCAGAAACATAATAAAGGAGTTAGGAACCTAAGTGACTTACAAACATGAATCCTATTCAATGGGACATAGGCTACTAAATCACTTACACATTTCGGACAAATTTTACTCAAAATAAAGTTATCTAATAGCATATCCTCTATTTGTGGGCTGAGAGGCATCGTCACCCATCTAAGACCATATTGCCGATCTCGTCCACTGATGTTGAGAGTGTAGAGATATCGTGAAGCCCAAACCAGGTTTGCTTGTACACTAATCTACTCCTTAAATATCTGCATTTGTCAAATCTTGACCTGATCAGCAGTAGACATGTGCCAGAAATCCTTAATGATGAGAAATTTCCTTCATCTTCTTTTGGCTTTTTACTTTCTGTCATGCTGCCTCCTATCGGCTGATGCCATAAATCCTCCAGCAGATAGAACAGACAGATTCACAGGCTGCATCATTGCGACTCAGAGTCTATTACAGTCCAAAATTTGTGCTAAAAGTGTCATGTTAAAGCACTGTATCATTCTCATAACTCCAACGTTGCTAAGACAATCAGAGCTATAAAACACAAAGAAAACCACATAAAAACTAAAGAAGATCAGCACTGATGTCCCATATTTGCATGTCATCTGCTGGACATTTTCAATATTGTTAAGATGGATTTTTTTGTTGTTGCAATTACGGGGAACATATTGTGATATGTATTTGACAGAGTTCTGAATTTAGCTAAGTATACTGCTTGGCTTTTATGCTTTTCACTGTTTCTGGATTTATTTATTTATTCATTTATTAGAGTATAGCATTAGTAGGTTTTGGGTTTTTTTAATTCTTGGTCTTGGATATTTAAATCAGTTCTATAGATAAGGTGGATTTGAACTAAACCCTGCATACTTACATTTACATAAATCTGGAATGATAAAACTATGTATTGATTTGTGCCTTGTTTAAAGCAAACTGTGTTAAACCACTTATTCCTTAATTTGGCCATTAGTTTATGAGTTATTTCCCTTTTTGATAAGGTATAGCTACTGTCAAACAAGCAGAGAAGCAACTTCATGGTGGCAAAGACTTACTAATACTTTTGTGCTAATTATTTAACTCGCAAACGAACATGTCCAGTACTGCAAATACATTACACTGAAGATAAACTTTTACACACTCCATAACCTTCACTGCACATTACTGATCTATCTGAAACTGTGCACCCAACTGTTCAATGGGACTATTAGAAGTGACTGCTCCCACAGTGGTAGGGAAGGAAACATTAAGAAAATGTGCTTGGTCATTGTTCAGTCAGAGTCCCTTCCTAGGCTGGGGGGAAAAGATACATAAAATCACATTGGCTAACTTGATTTGAAACATCCCTTAACATCTAGCGTTGATGCTGTTTATCATCATGTTTGCTGATCTTAGTGAAATCTTTAAGGGAGCCTAAGTTTCAACGTCACCAGCTAATGCAACTGTAAAAGACCATGTAGAGGTTAGGATAAAAAGGTACGTTTTTTGCATATATAACACGTGCCAACATGTTCTAGACAAGGAAACATGTACTTTAACACATACTACGTAGACTCTTCCCTTTTAGCTTGACTAGGTTTGCACTTACTGAAGACAGCCTGTCTTGTCCAACAAATATGTTAGAGTGCATTAGCTAATGCATGTTATCATCACACCTTTAAATCCTCATTTACACAAGGTCTTAAAGTGCATCTACAGTAGGGCACGTATGGACTAGGATAAAACGCTGCTATCTTAGATCATGTTAGTTAGCACAGTCTAACATTTTCTGAAACTTTAGTGTAGACAATGCATGTTGAACTATATTAGTTAATCAGTTGAAGCCTGGGTGTGAGCTTATGGGTGCGCTCATCTCAACCAGGCAACACCTGTAAAAGTTTCCTTATCTACAACAGAGTTTTAAAGCATTTGCTAATTTTTTAAAAAACACTTTTTACCGTAGGTGTAGGAGGTAAGTGGTGTTTCAAATAATGGTAGCTGACTCAACTAAAAGCACCTTTTCCCTTGCCTAGAAAAGCACTTAGATCCCATGGTCTAGATTCTGAACTCAGTTATTCAGAGGAATGAACTGCTGGTAAAGAGAGGATGCTCTGATTCAAAGAAATTGTCCCTGTGCTAAATTGAGCGCATACTACATTCAACAAGGCACTGAAACCTCAAGAGGGCCTTTATACTTTCATTTTAAGGCAGAACTATGTTACTGTAGAATTGTACTCTAAATATATTTTATGTCACTAATGTATATAAAGTACCTTTTGGATTCTGCAATTATAACAACTATTTGTACTTCTTTTTGAAAAAAATGGAAGCAAAAGAAAAAAAATGATGAAAAATGCCCATTTAACCATTCTTTCTCTTACACAATGAAAGATGCCGCTTTTGATGCATTAAAAGAGCCATATAAATTTTGCCATGAACTTTTCAGATGACTTCAATGAGAGCTACATGGGGCATCCCCAGATCTGATCAAATCCTTCATAGGTAAGAAGTACTTGTTTCCCTCTGCTGTATTTGAGTATAAATTCACAATCTTATAATCCCTCTCAGTATGCTTCATGATCTACTTTATGATCTTTAACTGAGTCCAAGCTCAATACCTCTCATACAAAAATTGCAGAAAACCCTCAATTAGAACTCATCACATGAGAAAAGAACAAAGTTGGCACTAAGTAGTTAGAAACATGCATCTGTCTGGCCTTTGCAACACTTACAAGTGAAAACCTATCACTTCAAAAAGGACCTGGTGCTTGAATGAAAACTTTGAACCACTGTCTATTTATAAATGATGTCACTAATATACCATATATTCTATTTTTCTTCCTTTGTCCTTTCTTCCCCCACCCCCAAGGATATTTGCATGAAAACACACGCTTCGCTTTCTAAAAGCTCATCTGCTCTGGTTGTTTATTCCCCATTGAAGTCATAAACCTCTGTTTGTGACATCAGAATAATCTGCACAATAGCTAATTGTTTGTGATGTCACAAATGGAGGATTATGACTTCAGTAGGAATGAGCAATAGGAGCAGATGAGCTTTTATGAAGCAGAGATCCTTTTTTCATGCAAATTTCCTCTGTGATAAAGAACAAAGGGGAGAAATGGACAAAAATGATGCATAAGACGACTTGCTTCAAAACAGACTGTTTTTTCAAGGTTTTCCATGGGGTTTCAGCAACTCTTAAAAACATATCACTCTACAAGTCAAAGCACACTTCATTCTTCATCACATGCTGCTGCTTCTGTGGCGGCTGAGGAGCACATGCTGCAGAGCAGACACAAAGGGAATAAAGCTAAGCTGAGGCTCTGGGCATTTCCCTGAATTAACCTTCTGAAAACTCTCTCACTGCATTTGTAACTGAACCCCACTCCATACAATCCCCGCCTATCTGAATGCAGAACCTGCTGCATAGCTTAGAAAAGGCAATTGAAGCACCTCAGAGTTTATAAACTACTTTCTGAATTTGTGAGTAAATGTAGGAGCCATGTAAGTGCAGGGGTGCAATGAGATGAACCAGGGGCCTGTAAGGAGGCGCCCTGGCTCCCCGCCGCACTTGAGAGGGACGAGCCAGAGCAGGCACCTCCATGGGCGGAGCCAACGCCACCTGTCCCCACCCCCCGGAAGTCAAGGGGCGGGACAGGAAGTATAAAAGCCCGGTCCCAGAGCTCAGTTGGGGGCCAGCCGCCGAAAAGGACAGACGGTGAGGCCCAAGCTCCCGCTGGGCCCAACCTGCCTCGTGCCCGGTACCCGGAGGACCCCCCAGCCTGACCTGCCCTGCACTCGCTATCCGGAGGAGCGCTGGCCGTACCTGCCTCGTGCCCGGTACCTGGAGGACCCCCAGCCTGACCTGCCCTGCGCTCGCTATCCGGAGGAGCGCTGGCCGGACCTGCCTCGTGCCCGGTACCCGGAGGACCCCCAGCCTGACCTGCCCTGCGCTGACCTGCCCTGCGCTCACTCGAAGTGTCCTACCTCCCAGTATCCAGAGGAACCCATGGTCTGGGACCCCCCAAACTACGCCAGCGGAGGCCAGGTACAGGGAGAGGGGGGAATTGGAAGTAGCCCAGGGGTGGCCGACCCCAGTCTGGCTCCTGGGGACTGTGAACCCATGTCAGTGTGTTGCGGGCTGGATTCCCCACTGACTACAGCGAACCCTTGTCGCTGCTAGGGCCCTGGGCTGGGACGCAGTGGAGTGGGAGGGCCTGCGTCCCCCCTGCCACCCGTCCAAGGGTGGCAGATTCCCCCTCTCCGTGGCCTGAGGAGGCCTTCTGTATAGACTCACTGTTTGTATGGCGTTTGCTCAGCCCCTTGCTGGAGGAGCTGAGCCTGAACTATTTACTGCCCCGCCCTGCCCAAGGGCCTGGGCCTACAGACTGTGTTTGCTCAGCCCTAAGTCCAAGAGCTGAGCCTGAACTATTTGTTGCCCCGCCCTAACCGAGGGCTTGGGCTTACAGACTGTGTCTGCTCAGCCCGAGTGTAGGAGCTGAGCCTGAACTATTTGCTGCCCCACCCGACCAAGGGCTTGGGCTTACAGACTGTGTTTGCTCAGCCCCTGAGTGCCAGAGCTGAGCCGGAACCATTTGCTGCCCGCCCGGCCCAAGGGCCAGGCGTAGACGCGGTGCTCGGGCTCGCCCTATTACCGGTCTCCTTAGTCCCCATACCCTGCCGAGGGGCCCAAGGTCGCGGACTGCTGTGTGTAAGGAGTCGCCCTGGCTCCCTGCCGCACCTGAGGGGGACGAGCTCCAGCACGACCGGTTTACACGTGGTATCAGAAGTGGGGAGTTCCGCCTAGAATGTGGGCGCGAACTCTTAATGCCGGTGAACGGGGGGCTATGGGCGAGGGAGCTCCCTCCTCCGTGATGGATGTCTCCCAACTCGCCGCTCTTTTGGCCGAAAGCCAAGATCGGCCGCAAGCGGCTCGCTTGCGGCAGCAGGAGGAACAGCAGGCCGCCCAGCTCCAGCAGCAGCAAAGCTCGTGGACCAGCTGCGAGTTCAGAAGCACCAGCTAATCCAGGAGATGATCAAACAGCAGCAAAAGTTCCAGCTGCACTGCCTCTAGCACCTGGCAGCAGGCCGGGTACCCCGCGATGGGGCCCAGTCGGGAGGCTCCGATGGGACCCAGGACCCCTGCCCGCCGATCCGGCTGACCAAGATGGGCCCCGGCGACGACCCCGAGGCCTTCCTGGTCACCTTCGAGCGGGTGGCGGTAGTCGCAGGGTGGAACCCTGACCAATGGACCTCCATCCTGGCCCCTTACCTGACCGGAATAGCTCAGACAGTCTACCGGGGCCTGTCGGCCGAGGCCGCCCGGGACTATAATCAGGTGAAGTCAGCCATCCTGGACGCGCTGGATGTGAGCCCGGAGATGTTCCGGCAGCGATTCAGGGGCTTGACCTACCCTGCCAGGGCCCGGCCTTGTATGGTGGCCCAGGAGGTCTGGGAGACCTGCTGGCGGTGGTTACAGCCTGACCAGCGAACCTCAGAAGAGGTGGCAGAACAAGTGGCTCTAGAGCAGTTCACTCACATCCTGCCCTCGCGGGGAAGGGCTTGGGTCCTCCATCATCGGCCAGCGATCCTGGCTGCCGCCGTCAGCCTGATGGTGGACTTCCTGGCCACGGAAGCCCCGGTGGGCCCCACTGGCCCCGCACCCCCACCAGGGCCGGGACGCCTCCACCCCGAGAGAAAACCCATGCCCGCCAGGCCACGGCCCCAACGGCACGGTCGACCCCAGCCCCGGCTCCCGCACCCCAGGCGAGGCGCTGGAGCCCTCCTAAGGACTACCCCAGGATTCAGCCCCGTCCAGGATGAGGCGATCTGGGGCCCTGTTTATCGTGTGGCAAGACGGGACATCTTCAGAGAGACTGTCCCCAAATGGAGTGTACATTTGGCCAGGTCTGCTCCGGGGAGACTCATGCCCGTCTCCCCCAGCCAGCCAAGATTACGGCAGCCGTGATGGTGGAGGGGCACCCGACCGTGGCGCTCCTCGACTCAGGCTGTGGACAGACTCTGATCCGCAACCGCTTAGGCCCCCAGGCAGATACCCACCTGGGGGACATTTGCCTGCAATGCATCCATGGCGACATATGGCCGTACCCCAGCGCCCGGGCCCAACTGACAACAGACGGGGTGACGCGATGAATGGTTGTCGGCCTCGCACCCAGGCTGGCCTATCCCGTGATCCTGGGCCGGGACTGGCCGGAATTCCCGGCCGTCCTACGCCAGCATACCAGAGGCGGCCAGAGGCCAGTACCGGGGCTGGAAGGGGAGACCCCCGAAGTGCCGGGGGATGACCAGGGAACCCTGGAAACGGAGGAGGATGAGCAGGATCCACCCGAACACCCCGTTGAAGGGGAAGAGGGGGACACTGCCACCCCGGGAAGGGGGTTAGGGGATCCCTCAGCCCCGACGGACTTCTGCCGGGACCAAAGAGCTGACCTCACCCTCAGCGGGGCGTATGAGCAGCTCGCCGCCGTAGATGGAACCATCCTCGACCCAGACCGAGCAGCCCGGTGGCCGCACTTCGAACTGCGGCATGACTGCTTGTACTGGGTCGAAAGGGACCCGCAGACCAGGGAGCCTCGAACCCAACTCCTCATACCCCAGTGTCATCAGCGGGCGGTCATGAGGCTGCCCATGACGTCCCGGCCGCGGGACATCTGGGACCTGAAAAGACCCTAGCCCGAATATTGGGACGCTTCTATTGGCCAGGGATCCATCATCAGGTGAAGGAGAACTGCACCTCCTGTCCGGACTGCCAATTGACCGCCCCGGCGAGGACACCCAAGGCCCCCACTGGTCCCGATGCCACTGATCGAGACCCCCTTCGAACGTGTGGCTATGGATCTGGTGGGACCCCTCCCCAAGAGCGTTGCGGGGTTCCGATACATTCTGGTAATGCTCGACTATGCCACCCGGTTCCCCGAAGCGATCCCGCTCCGTAGCATTACCGCCCGCACCATCGCAGGTGAATTGGTCAAAGTCTTCGCCCGCGTCGGCTTGCCCCGGGAAATCCTTACGGACCAGGGGACCAACTTCACCTCGCGACTGTTACAGCAGGTGTGCAGGCTCCTGGGGATCCGACAACTGCGGACTTCGGTGTACCACCCATAAACCGACGGGCTGGTAGAGAGGTTCAATCGAACCCTAAAAGACATGCTACGAAGATTTCCCCTAGAGGACCTTCGCCGGTGGGATCAGCTGCTCCAACCCTTGCTCCTGGCGGTGCGAGAGGTACCTCAGTCCTCCACCAGATTCTCGCCTTTTGAATTGTTGTATGGCCGCCAACCCCGAGCTCTCCTCGATCTGATGAGGGAAACCTGGGAACAAACCCCATCACCCGCTCAGGGGCTCCTAAAGTACGTGGTCCAGCTCCAAGAGCGGCTCAAACAGGCTGGGACCTTGGCGCGGGCCAATTTGAAAGCCGCCCAGGAACAGCAGTCTCAAACGTATAACCGGGGTGCCCGCACCCGCGACTTTCAGCCTGGGGACTGGGTTTTACTTCTCCTCCCCTCCAGTGAATCCAAGATCCTGGCTCGATGGCAGGGCCCTTATGAGGTGGTTCGGAAGGTGGGCCCTGTTACCTATGAAGTCCGTCAGCCTGACCGGCGGAAAAAGCTACAGCACTACCACGCCAACCTCCTAAAGCCCTGGCGGGAGCGAGAGAGGTTGTTGATTACTCCCTACCCACCAGAACCGGAGCTGGGGCCCCAGGTGCCCCCCAAGGAGGACCCCGAGGTGCCCCAGCTTGGAGAGACGCTGACGGGGGAGCAGCTCGAGCAAACCCACTGCCTCCTCCAAGCCTTCCCTCGTACTTTCACGGCACAGCCCGGGTACACCTCCATGGTCTCCCATCGCATTCAGACCGAGCCGGAGGTGGTGATCAGGGCTGCGACCAGACCTCTGCCATATCATCGAAGGCGAATCATTGACGACGAGGTGCAGGCAATGCTAGACCTCGGGGTAACTGAACCCTCGCAAAGTGAATGGCGTAGCCCAGTCGTCCTGGTCCCAAAGCCCAACGGCTCCCAGCGGTTTTGTATTGACTTCAGGCGCGTTAACGCCGTCTCTAAGTTTGATGCCTACCCCATGCCCCGTGTGGACGAGCTGCTGGTCCGATTAGGGGAAGCTCGCTACATCACTACCCTGGACTTAAGCAAGGGGTATTGGCAGATCCCCCTGGAACCAGCCTCCAGGGAGAAAACCGCGTTTGCCACTCCAACTGGCCTTTATCAATTCATGCGGATGCCCTTCGGCCTTCATGGGGCACCCACCACGTTCCAGCGGTTGATGGACCACCTCCTCCTCCCGCAACACGACTACGCCGCAGCCTATCTGGACGATGCAGTCATTTACAGTTGGCAGTGGGAGACCCACCTGGACAAGGTCGCCACTGTCCTACGATCCCTACATTGGCTGGCGTGAGACCACCTACTTGGGGTATACGGTGGGAAACGGACAAGTAAAACCCCTCGTGGATAAGGTTCAGGCCATCGCGGCCTGCCCTCTGCCGACCACGAAGCGCCAAGTCCGGCAGTTCTTGGGGATGGCGGGATATTATCGACGCTTCATTCCCCAGTTTGCAGCGATGGCCGCCCCCTTGACTGGCCTCCTTATGAAGGACAGCCCCCGACAAGTACAGTGGACCTCCGAGTGCGACGAGGCTTTCCGATCGCTTAAGGCAAGCCTTTGTATCAAGCCCGTCTTGTTTAGCCTGGACTTCCGTCGCCCGTTCGTCCTGCAGACGGACGCTTCCAAAGTGGGGTTCGGGGATGTCCTCTCACAGGAGGTGGACGGGGAGCAGCATCCCGTCCTATACATCAGCAGAAAGCTGTTTCCGAGGGAGCAGAACTACGCGGTGGTCGAGAAAGAGGCCCTTGCGGCGAAGTGTGCCTGCGATGCCTTGCGCTACTACCTGCTGGGGGCCCCGTTCTCTTTGGTCACCGACCACTCCGCCCTCCAATGGCTGTACCGCATGAAGGACAACAACATGCGGCTTCAATGGTGGTACTTGGCGATGCAGCCCTATGCCTTCACCGTCCGCCACCGGGCCGGAAAGGACCACGCCAGCGCGGACTTCCTTTCCCGCCTAGGGAGCTTGGACACGCCTGGCCCCGGTACCCAGGAACGAGCCTTGATGGGGGGTGTGTGTAAGTAGGCACCCTGGCTCCCCGCTGCACCTGAGGGGGACGAGCCAGAGCAGGCACCTCCATGGGCGGAGCCAACGCCACCTGTCCCCGCTCCCCGGAAGTCAAGGGGCGGGACAGGAAGTATAAAAGCCCGGTCCCAGAGCTCAGTTGAGGGCCGGCCACCGAAGAGGACAGACGGTGAGGCCCAAGCTCCTGCTGGGCCCAACCTGCCTCGTGCCCGGTATGCGGAGGCCCCCAGCCTGACCTGCCCTGCGCTCGCTTGGAGTGTCCTGCCTCCCAGTATCCAGAGGAACCCATGGTCTGGGACCCCCCAAACTACACCAGCGGAGGCCAGGTACAGGGAGAGGGGGGAATTGGAAGTAGCCCAGGGGTGGCCGACCCCAGTCTGGCTCCTGGGGACTGTGAACCCATGTCAGTGTGTTGCTGTCTGGATTCCCCACTGACTTCAGCGAACCCTTGTTGCTGCTAGGGCCCTGGGCTGGGACGCAGTGGAGTGGGAGGGCCTGCGTCCCCCCTGCCACCCGTCCAAGGGTGGCAGATTCCCCCTCTCCGTGGCCTGAGGAGGCCTTCTGTATAGACTCACTGTTTGTACAGTGTTTGCTCAGCCCCTGAGTGCAGGAGCTGAGCCTGAACTATTTGCTGCCCCGCCCTAACCGAGGGCTTGGGCTTATAGACGGTGTTTGCTCAGCCCCTGACTGCAGGAGCTGAGCCTGAACTATTTACTGCCCCACTCTGCCCAAGGGCCTGGGCCTACAGACTGTGTTTGCTCAGCCCTGAGTGCAGGAGCTGAGCCTGAACTATTTGCTGCCCCGCCCTGACGAAGGGCTTGGGCTTACAGACTGTGTTTGCTCAGCTCCTGCCAGAGCTGAGCCGGAACCATTTGCTGCCCGCCCGGCCCAAAGGCCAGGCGTAGATGCGGTGCTCGGGCTCACCCTATTACCGGCCTCCTTAGTCCCCATACCCTGCCGAGGGGCCCAAGGTTGCGGACTGCTGTGTGTAAGGAGGCGCCCTGGCTCCCCGCCGCACCTGAGGGGGACGAGCCCCAGCACGACCGGTTTACATGGTCCCAGACTCCTCTTTAATTTCCGACCAGAACTGACATGATGAAGGGGTGGCTGGGCCAAATTTAAGTGGCACTGCAACTCTGTGTGCCTGCTTGACCCTCAATTCCCTCCACTTTTGCAGTCTCTCCAGTACCCATGGTCACCAGATTCCCCCAGCACCTGGGGAGAAGCAGAGCAGGGGGCACCAGGAACCTCCAGGCCTCAGGAGGGTGGAAGCATCAGATCTGGGCTTTTGGTGCTTCCAGGGGAAGCAGAGATGCCGAAGCAGGATGGGGTCTGGGGTTCCCAGAACTGCCTGCCCCCAGTTCGTATGCTGCTTTTCAGCCTGATCAACTCTCTGGGTAAGAGCTTGGGATTGAGAGTGGGCCAGGGAAACTGCAGGGCTGAGTGAGGGGCAATATGGGAGGAAGAGCCTGGAGCTGCGTGTGGGGCAGAGAGACTGCAGAGGTGAATGTGGGGCAATGTAGTGGGGAAGGAAGAAGAACACAGGGCTGGGTGGGGGAGAGCAGGAGGATAGTACATGTGGAGCTGGGTGCCGGGGAAAAAGAGGGCACGGCTGGGTGCAGAAACAGCATGGGAGCACTCTGGATAGCTTGGGGATGCATGGGGTGGGTGCAAGACAGTGGAAGGAGAGCTCTGGGCCCCCTCTTTAGGAAAATTCTGGTTGCATGCTGTAGGAGACAATCAGCAATGGAGCCAGGTGCTGTGCAAGTGTCTCCCTCCAGGGTTGCCAGTGCACTTCACTTCCAACATGGCAGACCCAATGCAACTCCTATCCAGGACATCTGTAAAAGGAGCGGCAGTTTTATGATGTACACAATGATTTTATGATCTATGACGGACGGAAGGATGATTTTGTAGGCAAGGCACTGAGTTACGGCTCTGGGTTCAATTCCAAGCTCAGCCACAGGCTTCCTGTGAGACCTGGGACAAATCACTTCATCTCCATATGTCTCACTTTCCTATCTGTAAATCAGGGATACTAATGCTTCCTTCATTTCTCTTGTCTATTTAGATTGTAAAAACAACGAGGAGTCCTCGGCCACATCTACACTACCCGCCGGATTGGTGGGTAGTAATCGATCTATCGGAGATCGATTTATCGCATCTCATCTAGAACCGATAAATCGATCCCTGAATCGACACCCATACTCCACCTCAGCAGGAGGAGTAAGTGGAGCCGATGGGGTAGCTGTGGCGGTCGAGGTTGACTTGCCGCCATGAGGCTGGCCAGGTAAGTCGAACTAAGATACTTCGACTTCAGCTATACAAACAGCGTAGCTGAAGTTGCATATCTTGGATCGATCCCCCTGCAGTGTAGACCAGCCCCTGGTGGCACTTTAGAGCCTAACAAATTTATTTGGGCATAAGCTTTCGTGGGCTAAAACTGACTTCACTGGATGCATGGAGTGGAACATACGCAGGGAGGTATAAATACATAGCATATGAAGAGATGGGAGTTGCCTTACAAAGTGGGGGATCAGTGCTAATTGAATTGGCTTGTTAGCACTGACCCCCCACTAAATTTGTTAGTCTCTAAAGTGCCACAAGGACTCCTCGTTGTTTGTGCTGATACTAACAGACTAACACAGCTAACAGAAGGCATAGGGCTGAAACCAATTTAGATTGTTACATTCTTCTCGGTAGGTACTGTCTTTTACTGGGTGGTTGTAAGATGCCAAGCATAATGGGGCCCTGATCTCTACCAGGACTCCTAGGCGATATCTTACTACTAATTGTAAAGTGTACAAATGGAGGTTCAGATGAGAACAAACTCATTTTTAATTGTGCCCTAAATCCAGGGAAGTCAAATGTTGCTCAGTTACACAGAGATCCATCTGGATTAACTCCACTGATTTGAATGACCTTACTTTGGACTGAGACCTGCATAAATGACAGCAAAATAGAGACCAAGCTTCTGGAGCTGAAAACCTCTCACTCACTGTAAAATCTGCACCACCTAATTTTCTTGGGTTAATCCACTGATGTCCACATCACATCCAGGGCCAGTCTTTTCAACAGGTATTGAAATACTAGGAATTCCAGGGTTCTGTGCAGCTGCTGCTTTACAAGCTATGCACTCACCCTGCCTGCAGAGCAAAGGATGTGATGGGAAGTTTGTTTTGTGCCATTATCTGCAGCATAGGTAATGTATTTTTTGGTCTCACTTTCCGTAACCTTAGTTTACCCTTTGTGATCAGAGAGAAGCCAGTGTGGCTCTCCTTTCTTGCCAGAACTGAGATAAATACAGTAGTCTGTTTAAAATAAGTAAAACAAAGATCCACCCACATTAAAACTACACAACATGAGTAAAGATGTTGCTTTAACAAATGGTGCATTATGTTAATCTAATTTGCAGTATATTTTCATATTCAAAACATATATTTAAGCATTTGAGGGATTTAAGCATTTTACTAGCAAGTATGGTGTATCTAAGCGAGGGTGGTCAAGGCTTGGCATAAGTATTAATCTGCAGATTTTCCCACCTCAGCTCTGGCACACTACAGTCATGTTGACCTGTTCTTAAAGCGGAAAATAACCTGTCCCCCATAATGAAGGCCTGGATAAAAGCAAAGGCATCTGCTAAATCAGGAGCAGCATTGGTTGCATTAAACTGAAGGGAATGCTGAGTTTCAGTGGGGAATTTAATCCAGACTTTATAGCTAATATCTGAAGAAGCAGTTTCAGGGTTAAATTAGCAATACTGGACTCTTGAATTAACTGAGTGAGAGACAACAAGACACTTTGCATCCACTGCTCAAAACTCCAAAAATGGTTCCGTTGTGAGATTCACCAACTGTGACAACATTAACAGTCATCCCACCGCAGAAGATCAAAGGAAGTAAGGCTAGCACTGGGATGGCTGGAGGATAAAGGCTTAAGGGGCCATCTCAGCAATAGGTGATGCCGACACGTGACACGCTCACTCTTTCACCAGCTCACCTCTGAAACACTTTTATTTGGAAGATTCAGAGGGTTTCTTTCCACTAGCTTCTCTTGCAGACTCATGCTGCAAAAACCTTTGTGGATGCAGAGAGGAGAGAACCACCACCTGACCGGCAGCCCTGAGCACCACACTACAGTACTACTACCACCACACACACACACAAATGTCATTGCTACCAATCCAATAGCAACACTTCCCCCACTCCTGCCACCACCTCCCATGTAGGTGGTGGCGAGAGTGGAGTGACAGATGGATACTTCTCTTCTCTCCTGACTCCCCTCCTCACTGTAGTGACCAGCAGAAAGGGAAAATGATCCAGAGCAGGGAAGGGAAGACCAAGGAGGGGAAGGGAGGGTGGAGAGAGGACAGGCAGGGGGCCACAGAGCAGGGGAGAGAAAGGTGATGGTGGAGAAAGGAGTTGTGGGAGAGGGAGGTTAGAGAGAGAGAGAGAATGAAGGTAAAGCCTAGGGGAGTAGGAGCCTGACTCAGTAAAGAAACATGTCATCTTTCAGTCCATTTATACCATGCTCATCACTATGCACCTGTATGTGTTGAAGAAAGAGGGAAAGGAAGTTTTTAGAAAAAGAACAAACAAGGATTTCAAATGGGTGAAAATGTATAGAAAATTAATCCAACAGCTAATTGTGCCAGGACCCATTTCTCTGTAGCGGTTGTGTTGTAACGCAGATTCGTATTGCCAGAGCAATCAGAAACCTTGGTTAGGACACCATGCTAAGGAGCAGAACTGTTGTCTAGGCCATATATAGGCCACGTAGCTTGGCCCTACACCGTACAATATGAGATGTTGGTTTACAGAAGAAAAAGTGGCTGATAAAAGGGAAAGAATAGAAGGGGGAAACAAAAACAAAGGAGAGATACAGTAAATTTCTTCAGCTTCTAGAAAGCTTGTTTCTTTCAACATTTAATCTGTGATTTAATTATTATTACCGTATATACTCGTTCATTAGCCCGTTCTTTTATAAGCTGATGCCCCAAGATGGTTAGGTAAAAATAGCAAAAACTGTATGACCCTTTCATAAGCAGACCTTATATTTCAGGGGTTGGCAAACTTTGGCTCCCGGCCCATCAGGGTAAGCTGCTGGCAGGTCAGGACGTTTTGTTTACCTGGAGCATTTGCAGGCATGGAGCCCCTCAGCTCCTTGTAGCCACGGTTCGCCGTTCTCATGGGAGGTGTCGGAAGTGGCACCATGGGTAAACAAACCGACAATGTATTAGACATTCAATTCAATGATTCGATAGAGTTTAAAATCATCAAATTTTGGTGTAGACTCATTTATAAGCTGATCCCCGCTCTTTGATGCATCACTTTTTTACCAAAAATATTCAGCTTATGAACGAGTATATACTGTATTTGTTATTTGTACTGTGGTAGTAGCTAGGAGCTGTTGTCACAGACCTGCACACATTGTGCTAGGCACTGGACAGACACAGAACAAAACGTTGGTGCCTGCCCTGAAGAATTTAAAATCTAAGCAGCTTAATGGAGTTTTTCCAAGCCTTCAGACAGGGAGGAAGATGAACACCACTTACTTTGAATGCTATGGGCCAAACTCATTTCTGGTGTATCTCCACCAATATCAGAGTATTATACCAGGAGTTAATTTGTCACTTTCATTTCCTTTCAGAAAATCTGACAGAAATGGTGTCATGATAGATGAAGCCTAGATGAAGCTTTCTGCGTACAATTCATATTACGTTTTTGTTCAAGAAAGACCCAGGACTGGGCAAACACGGAGAGGGAATTACATTTAGTCCCCAGATACAATAACGTCTCCAAAAACATCCAGGGTTCAATTCAGCAATTAAAGATCACTCCACATTATAGCTGCAGCAATGGGCTGTGAACCTGCTGCCACATAAAGGACCCTGTAAGCAACGAAAAGAAATGGTTTCCTATCCCACAATAACTGTGGTTCTTCAAAATGGTGTAATCAGTGTGGATCCCCTAGTAGGTGACTAGCAAACAGCCTCCTCTCAGGGAATGAGTGTCAGCTGCATCTCTCAGACAGTGATTAGAGTCCTGCTCTGCTGAACCTGGCATCTGACCTAGCCTCTAAGTCCAAGACACAGCATTTTACAAATGGCAGTGCATTTCTCCACATTGCCTCATGCCAGACCCCTACTCCCGGCATACTTCTGTAGTGGAGAGGATTTTGCTTATAGACCTGTTCAGAAGGTTCTGACAAAGCATGGTTTTGTTCAAAAATGTTGCTTTGTTTTAGTGAAACATTTCACCAATTTGCCAAAACTCTCTCTAAAATCCAAGAACATCTGCACTCTAGCTGGAGATGTCATTTCCAGCTCCAGCTCCGTGGCGATGGCACGGTTAGCAGGACGGGACAGGCCAGCTGCCTGAGTACAATCCTGCCAAGGACCCTAAGTACTTACCCATGCAGCTGGCCCATCCCACAGCCCATGCTGCCATGGCGGCCCTTCTATTTTTGGCACGCTATCTCAAATCAAAGCTAAAGCATGTATGTCCATCCGAGCTGGAAATTACACCCCCAGATGGAGTGTAGACATGCCTGCCAGACAGCCAATGTTTCAGGGTCCACACTGTTCAGGAAGCCTTCCGGGGCTTGCACCTCCTGCCACCATAGAAGGGAGCCTGCCAGAGCCCGAGCTGGAGTCAGGACTCTGGAGACTGAGGCCCTCTGGCTCAGTGTCAGCAGGTGGAGCTGAGACTTGGGGCTGCTCAGGTCTACGGCAGGGAGCCTGCCGGCCCCTGGAGTCCTGGCTAGAGACAGGGCTCCAGGGGCTGACAGGATCGTGCACTGTGTCAGGGAGCCTGCCAGCCCCTGGACTCCGGGGGCTGATAAGCAATTCCGGCTGGGGCTGATGCGTTCAAAATGTGAGAGTGTTTATGGGATTTGTCTTGTATAACTGTCATTTTGATATCTTGGGCCTGTCTATATGAACAGTTAGTTCACAGCAAGCTGGGGTGTGACTCTACCCTGCACTAGCTTGCCATGCACTATCTGTGTGGACCCTGCTGCTGTGCATTAGCAGTTCACAAAGGACTAGATCAAATCAAACGAACAGTTAATGCGCAATATCTGGATCCACACAGATGGTTAGTCTGTGGGGTAGATTCACACCCCAGCTTGCCACAAACTAAATGGTTTGTGCAGACAAACCCCCAGGGTCTCTGTGAGACAAGGTAGGAGATCCTGAAACACTGTAAAGCAATCAGCCATCCAGGTAGGGGCTGGTGTGACTACCTCATCAGGTGACAAGGACGATTCTTTTGGTTGAATCTTCCATAGCTCCCAACTCTTGGGTGCCGACATCGGACTCTGGTGGTGGTGGTGGTCTGGGCAGAGATCCCACTGGAGAGCCAGAGATATCAATCTCCTTTTCTTACTGGACCTACTGAAGGGGTGTCTGCAGAATAGCTGCGATGACAGTCCCCAGTAAGGCCAATACGGTTAGGGTGCATGGTATATTGGTACTGGCACAGTTGTATCTGGTCAGCCCAGTGCCACTCATGTCTCTTTTGTAGTGGAGCCTTGCAAGGGGCTTCTCTGGTAGTGGCTCTTGGGTCACTCTCAGAAGGTAGAGGAGAGGCATCCTTGTTCAATGCTGGGAGAAGGCCAAGAACAGTAATGCTTAGTGAACAGCAGTGGCATGGGGTAATGTCTTGATCTCAGTACTGATGATTTCTCTTCAGGGGAACTTGATGATTCCAGGAGGAATTCCTGTAAATGGCACAGTGGCTGGCTCTGGTGTCTTTGTTGTTGCCAGTGCTGTCTTATCTAGCATCACTCCCTTAGCGGAGGTCTTGAACACCCTGTTCTTGGAGGAATGATGTCTCCTCTCCTCTCTTTAGGTTGCAGATTTAGCTGCACATCCTTCAACTTGGGAATCCGCAAGTGGAAGGAGGACTTATGCACCAAAAACACATATCAGGGATGAGTATCTCCCAAGACAGGAATGGTGTTATCTGTGCCCATTTTCCAAGGGAATACCTCATCTCATTGTACTGGGGGGCATCTTCTTTCTGCCTGTGTGTATAGATGGGAAAGTGTTAAGGATCTTCCAAATTAAGAAATTATTGAAGATCAGGAGAGTGAAGACATGTTTTCTTCACAAAACCAGTGAAGAAGATGAGTTTGAAGGTCAGCGAAAAATAGCAGATTAGACACTTGGCAAGAGTGTCTTGCTGCTGCAGGCAGGAAATGGGAACTGAGAGAGGGCTGCAACCTCTCAGCCCTTATGCCCTCATATGGGAGCATGAAGTGGCACAGAGCACACACACAGCCCAGGCCAACACACTACTCAAAGAAATCCAGCCTCATGTGCCTGTGGCACAAGTGTACCAACAGTGGGAGCCACACTCACACTTCCTAGAAGCAGCAACTCAAGATCCTCCCAACCCAAGCCAGTGGCAAGAGCTTTCTGTCATGACGATAAACACAAAGCCCATATCACTATGCAGCAGCCCTATGTGGGCCAATCTACAGTGGGACTCTGCTCCCTCTGCTTCAGAGGAAATGTGGATCATCCAGCTGTACAGTTACGAGGAAAGTCAAGGAAGGAGGAAAGTGACACTCGGGAATGATGGGGAAACAAAAAGCCTATGTAACGCGCCTGGCTAATCAGAATGGCTCAAGAGCCAGAGTGTTTTCTGTGAAGTTCTGGGATGCCCTTTAGCCTATGTCTATGACAACAAAGGGGGCACGTAAGCCCATGCCAGATGCCTTGAGATCCCTCAGCAGTGTCACCTCACATATACAGAGCTAGAAAAGACACAAATCACTTTTTATCTCCAGTGATACCAACTCCCACATTTCAGACTGTTAAGAGCTTAGTTCATCGTCATGCTCTTTGTAGGCCCTTGTTTGTCTCATACAACCCTGAGCACAGTCTGCACTCAACAAATAATTCTTAATCAGATGACAAGGTCAACACCCCATTTGCCCACCTCTCCCACAACTGCCTCAGTGCACTCTTCCCTGTACCACCCCTCTGCATGCAATGCTTTCCCACTCTTTGAATCACTCCCCCTCTGAGGGGAAGGATGCTTTAGCGGTTAAGGAGCAATGACTCAGGAGATTTGGATTCAGGTCTAGCTCTGCCACATACTTTCTGTGTTGACCTTGGGTAAGTCACTTAAGTCTAGATTTTCAAAATTTAGTGCCAGACATTATGCTCCCAAGCCCATCTGGGCATGTGGCCTGTTTTTTCAAAGTGCTGTGTACCCAGCAGTTGCTGTTGTAGTCGAGCCTAACTTTAGCCACCTATCTTTGAAAATCTTTGTCTTAATTTTTCTGTGCCTTTGTAAAATGGAGCTAATAATACTTCTTCATCTCAGTGAGGCATTGTGAGGATAAATCCATTAGTGTATGTGAGGCACTCAGTTAGGATGGGGGCTGTATGAGAACCTGGATAGATTTTTGGTCGACCTCATAAGAACAGTGAATGAATAAATCCATAATTAATAATAAAACAAGAAACATGCTAGCCATTCCCTCTTCAGAGCTCCCTTGGGCCTAACCCACATGTCTAGCTTGCTTAGGCCAGTGGTTTTCAACTTTTTTTCATTTGCAGACCCCTAAAAAAATTTCACACGGAGGTGCGAACCCCTTTGGAAATCTCAGACAGTCCGCAAACCCCTGCCACAGGTTGAAAACCACTGGTTTAGATTATAAGCTCTTTGGGAAAGGACTATCTGTACTGTGTGTCTTATGCCGTGACAAGCATATTGCCACAGTTGACAAAAACAATAAAATGACAACAATGTAAATAACTGATCCCATCTCAGAGGTGCTCTTGAGAGAGGACAACATTCCAAACTGGTTAACAATCCAGACAAATGGCAAGAGTGCACAGGAGCTACCAGATGTACAGCTTTGGTGCAGCTGACCCTGTGGTCCCTGCTAACATCCTGCGCAGCTGGCTGAGCTCTATAAAATAAACAAATAACTTCTTTTTTTTTTTTTTTTTTTTTTTAATGAAACTGGCTTTCTGCCATTAGGGGATGTTGGGGATCAGGACCAGGAGGCCCATGACGGCCTCTGCTCCCCTTCCCTGCCCAGCTCAGCCCCACCTCAGTCTGCAGACAGTGGAACAAACAGAAGAGAGAGGCTGGATAGCAGCGGGTCGTCAGCACTGGCTAATGCAGCGGGCGAATCAGCTCCCCTCGTTGCCATGCTGCAGGAGGGAGGCAGAGAGAGATGGCAGGAAGAATTGGGGAGAAGGAGAAACAGACAACTGGGGCAAGGACTGGGAGGAGGTGGGGAGGCAGGGAGACAGAAAGATAGACAAACTGGATCAGGGAGGCAGACAGACTGATGGTAGAAGTGGAGTTGGGCTGGAAGGGGAACAAAGGGATGGGACACAAATGGGGGAAATACAAAGAAGAGATGTGAATAATTTCAGTAAGAAGAGAAATGGGGAAAGTGGAGAATCTCCAGGAAAGGAGAGAAAAATGAGTTCCATTTGAGGGCAGCCCCATTTGTCCCTCAATGGAAGAAAGGAAAGCCCATCTCTCCTCAGGAGAAAGGGGAGTTGCTTTGTGTTGCTTACATCCTACAGGAAAAGCCTTATACACCTCAGGGGAGAACCTTTATGTCATACTCTTGAAGATCCCTTAAGAGGAATGGACCTGCCATACTCCCCTGAACACAGCAGAGGGTGCCTCCCTCCCAAGACCCTCTAGATAGGGAGAGTCTTTATGAGGAGGGTTTTTGGAGTTGCAAGTAGGGGGCGAGACTCCATAAATGTGGATAGGTATGCAGACTCCAGACAGCTGCTCATCCAAACTCCAAATCTTTTGAGACCCTAATTCATACTGTAGAATGCTGAAGTTCCCCAGAATGCATGCACAGCCCTTCAACGGCTAGAGGAGTCTAGCAGTTCCCAGATTGCTCCCATTTGTTTGGAGAATTGTCTCTGGAAAGAAAAAAAGTAAATGTTGGCAACGATGCAAGACTCATAATAACGTCAACTAAACGCAGCCAACTCCTCGTAGCCCCTTTGTTAAGAATTTTAGGAGCTATAGCAACAGCAAAAGAAAAAAAATGTCATTTTTAAATCTCCAAAGAACATGGTTTTCTAATATGGAAAAAATCAAGATTTATTGCACCAGCAGCTCCCACAGGGCAGAGCTATAACACTGCACAATGATTTCAGTTAAGAGAAGGAATCATTAACCAGTACAGCTGGCCTTAGTAGTTGGCAGACAACATCTTCTCTTTCAGTGAACTAAGAATTCCACCGGGAACAAGCTGGCTTCTATTGCTGTATGACAGACCCTTCTATCCCCTTTCGGTTAGCTCTACCCCGGCATCTCCCAGCTTATTCTGGTGGATCAACTAATGCCACTCATTTAGCACAGTGAAGGGGTAAGAATGAGACTCAGCACCATTTGCTTGAGTTCGATGTAATTTACTCCCATCAAATCCTTCCATTTTAGTAGCTCTAGCAGGATTCAACCAATCTCAGCAAGCATCAATGAGACAGAAAGCATTTTGTTATAATCAGTCTCTCTCTCTCTCACACACACACACACACACACACACACACAAAGAATGTCTACCACTTCTGTGGTAACTATCTGGCAAAAGTGCCACTCTCTTCTGGCAACTTTACCAGGCTCTTAGAACAATTATTTTTGCTCCTGATTCAACCACTGGAGACAGAAGATCAAATTACATTTCTCTTCAAACATCAACACTAATTCAGTTTTCACTAAGTCAGCCTTGCTGGAATTTCACTCATCTATACTAGAACAAAAAGGGAAAGTGTGAATCAACACTGAAAAGCCAATAGAAGGAACAAAGAATTTCAAGAGTTGCCCTTTAAAAACTACATTTGCAAAAATACCAATAAGATTCACTAGAGAAGAAATTGCTGATTTTCCTATTTCTCCCATGAAATGGGTTATTTTAACAAGCTAAAACATTGGGACACTGAGTCTGTTGCTAAAGAAATAGTGCCATAGTCACTGATAACACCTCCTGGAATCATAACTATGGTTTTAATAACCTTCCCTGTCTCCTTACCACACACCAGCTGATAGATTTCAAAGGGCATGCATGGTCAAGTATCACTTTGTAATAATCCATAGATCCCTGACAGTCATATGGTAAACCGCCTGTAACTAGAGTTACCAGATAGCAACTGTGAAAAAAGGGAACCGGAGTGGGGGGGAAGGAAACAGGTGTCTATATAAGAAAAAGGTACAAAAAATAGGACTGTCCCTTTAAACACGGGACATATGGTCACCCTACCTATAACTGATCAACAGAACTCAGGACCTGCAGCTCCCAAACCACTGATCTTTGCCACTTGAACAAAAGGAAAATCTCCACAAGCTACCAACAGTCTAAAGGATTATAAATCCTTTTTCGAGCCTCCAGCCACCAGAGGGTGAGCCAGACACAAATACTTGCGCAGTTCTAACATTCCAGGCAATAGAAGGCCACGCAACATACATACACCCAAGCCAGTTTGTTATAACCTAACCACTATGAATTGCAACGGCTGCCAGTGGAGGGATTCTTCCAAAGTGCAACTTCCTGTAACAGCCACTGTTCTCATCAGAGCAAGAGAGCTGAAACACTGGCGAGACACACATTCATTTTATCATCACACCTATTGGGTTCCAAACGTCAGATAAACAACAATACAAAAAAATTCAAAATACACTTTTGTCCTGCACTGACTAGGAGATGGGCTAGATGATTTGCTAGATCTGTTCCACCCTTACCATTCTTAATACGTGATTTCTATAGTGCCACTGGTGCACACAGCACATTAGAGACATTTAAGGAGACAAGTTCCTGCTCCAAAGGGCTTATGATTGTATGCTATAACTTTCAGAGATTTAGGGACGAATCCTCACCCCAGAGCTAATCTGAATATCTTAGCCAAATTTCCCAGTACCAGCAAATGAGAGCTTCCTCCTTTCTAGTCTGATGAACAGGAACAGATCCACTGCACTGGAGTAGTATTTGGGGAATTAATACCCTCCTGCTTCCTGGGCAGGCAGTAGGATGAGGATCCGGATCCACATAGTATTAGATATTCCTATCTTGCTCCCAGCACTGCCCTAGGCCAGACCCACCCCTACCCCCAGCATGCAGCCATACTGAATGCCCTTACAAAGCTTAATTTCATGCATGAGGGTGTACAACCTCCTCAAGATCCTGCCTCTCCACACACACAGCATACCTACACCAGCTCCATAGCCAATGAAGACAATAGGATATGCAATCCTCAAAAGCATCATCAAGAATACTAGATAACCCCGTCTAGTCAATTGATGCTATCAGGGAATAACCCTGCAGAACGTCTGATCCCTTGTATTGTTTTCAGATAAATAGTAATGGTATTCAGCATTACAACCTAACAATTCTAGAACATGTAACCCAAACATCATTTTTAGGTGTTTACATATAGACACGTTAGAATCTTTTTTTCTGCAGCACTTGGAATGCCAGTCTCCAATACACTAGCCCTAAGTTTTAGAGCTAGTGTTCCTAGTTTAATCCAATTCGAAGCCATGAGTAAAATATAATTTAATAGGAATTTGATTTTGGAATGATCTCATTTAAAAAGCATATCCATTGCTGCTTTTGCAACATAGGAAAAGCCATGGGGTAAGCCTGAGGGACGTCGGATTAACACTCAGATCAGATAAAATTTCAGTCCCTTTTCCCTTAAAAGGAAAAAGTGTGGATTGTTGCCAAGTAAAGAACATTCCATAAACACTGGAGTAAATTTGGTATAACAGCCATATGGAAATACCTTCTTCGAGTCAAGACTGGGGTGAAAAACTAACATGTACGCATTCCCGCTCCAAATTTTAGCAGGCCTGTAATACAGTTGGACTCAGACTTGTCCCATCTCATGGGACATCCCCACTCCAGCAAACTTTCAAATGCTAGGTTCACACATTCCTCCCAGTGAAAGCATCATTAGTGCTTCTGTCATAAGCATAAGTCCCAATTCTGAACCTTAGCGTCCAAAATGTGGGTGCCTGCATGAACCCTCCAAGCTTAATTACCAGCTTGGATCTGATAGCGCTGCCACCAGCCAGAAATTCCAGTGTCTGGCTCACTCTGGTCTCCCCAAAACCTTCCCTGGGGGACCCCAAGACTCAGATGCCCTGAGTCTCACAACAAAGGGAAATAACCCACTTCCCTTCCCTTCTTTACCTTCCAAGTCTCCCGCCTTGGTCCTCTAGGAGATTCCTGCTTCGTTCCTATGACCAAACAGAGGATCAGGTTTTTTCACCCTCTCGGTTCCTGCATGCAGCTTGGTACTCTAACCAAGAGATTTTCTCTTCCCCCCTGTCTTTTCCCCACATTCCTTGGTGAGTGCGACTCTCTCTATGAGCAACTAGAAATACAGTTTTTAAGAGCTTATTAAGAAAGAAAGAATAAAATGGTCTTCTGTTTCCACGTGATATCGGGGTTAATGCTTAAGAAAATGAATTAACAGCCTTATCCAACGAATCCATTTTAAAAATTCCAGTAAACTACACACATGTAAATACAAAAACAAGATAAAAACCTATATTGTCTTATACCTGTACTTACAACTGGGAAACTGAAGATTAGAAAGCCTGAAGATAGAGAGATTACTCTTAGAGCCGATAGAGCCCTAGAGACACAGACAAAGGACACACCCAAAAACTCCCTCCCTGAGCTTTGAAAAATCCGGTTTCCTGATTGGTCCTCTGGTCAGGTGTTTGGTTCCCTTTGTTAACCCTTTACAGGTAAAAGAGACATTAACCTTTAGCTATCTGTTTATGACAGCTTCTCTTTGCATTCTTACAGATTTAGGTTTAATGCTGAGGAGATCTAATTTGGTTCTGTTCCCTACAAATAATCTTTATTGGCTCTCTTAAAGCATGGTTATGGTCAGAAAGCAGTTCTGTTTAAACCACATCTTTAGTAGTGCATACATCTACTCCTAATATGTTTTATGAGTCTCATCCACACTTTAGCTGACAAAACAAGACTTTATTACTCTCAATGCTACAGAGACCACATAGCTATAGAGCAAAAACTGGATTCTACTCTGCTTTACACACATCAACAGTCCAGACCTCCTTGATGGGGTTGGTGTATGAAACACAAGGACCGGACCCTGATTTTATTAAATTGGAGTGGGTGGTGGCTACCCCAGCCTTGTTCTGATTTGTAAACTGAACAAGACTGACATGGAAGTCACTGATGGGAAATAAATATCAAAATATTTATTTTTTATTGATTTGTGTTACAGTAGAACCCAAGAGGCCCCATTGTGCCAGGGCTATGAAATGTACATACATTTATAAGAAAAGCTGTCCCTGCCCCAACAACAGTCAGACACTGAGCTATCAGATGTACAGTATTAAGCCATAAAATCCCAAATTCTCAAAATAGTACACAAATATTCTCTTCTTCTCTCCCTCTGCTCTATGAACAACATGGCGCAATGCAGAGTGGTGGGTTGATATCACAGAATATATCACATCCTCATAGTCTTCTTTCTTCCTCCATCTCCTTAACGGTCTCTCTCTTCAGTTCAATTGCATATTACAGTACTATTGGCTGAAATGTGTCAGCGGGAGGAGGGGGAGGAATTTGCACACACAGATGAATGACAAGCAGTGTTTTTGCATATATGTACAGGTGTGTGTGTACACACCCCATCTAAAATAAGTATTAATAAACCCCATATAGAAAACATCCTTCAACAAGGAATAAAGGTAATAATATTGATGTAATATGGCAAGACTTCTGTAAGGCGTTTGACTTGACTTTTTAATTAAAAAACTAGAATGATATAAAATTAACAAGCCGCACATTAAATGGATTAAAATTATCTAGGTCTCAAAATGTAATTGTAAACATCACTGAGCTGGCAGGGACCAGTTCTTGGCCTAATACTATTTAACATTGTTATCAATGACCTGGAAAAAAACAGAAAATCATCACTGATAAACTCTGCAGATGACATAAAACTGGGGTCGTGGTAAAAAGGGAAGAGGACAGGTCAGAGTTGTCTGGATCACTTGGTTAACTAGGTGCAAGCAAACAATATAGATTTTAATATGGCTAAATGTAAATGTATACATCTAGAAACAAAGAATATAGGCCATGCTTACACAATGGGGGATTCTATCCTGGGACTGAAAAAGACTTAAGGGTCATGGTGGATAATTAGCTGAATGTAAGCTGCCAATATGACACTGAGGCCAAAAGAGCTAATGTGATCCTGGGATGCATAAATGGGAGTCTCAAGAAAGAGTTACAGAAATTATTTTAGCTCTATGTTTGACACTGGTGTGACCCCTTCTGGAATAGTGTGTCCAGTTCTGGAGCCCACAATTCAAGAAGGATGTTGATAAATTGGAAAGTGTTCTGAAAAGAGCCACAAGAACAATTAAACAATTAGAAAACATGCCTTAGACTTAGAGTAATAGACTCAAAGAGCTCAATCTATTTAGCTGAACAAACAGAAGGTTAAAGGGTGATCTGATTGCAATGTATACTTATTTATATGAAAAACAAATATTTAATAATAGGCTCTTCAAGCTAGCAGAGAAAGGTATAACATGATCCAATGGCTGGAAGATTAAGCTAGCCTAATTCTAGACTTGGACATAAGGTGTAAAAAATTAATCATGAGAGTAATTAACCAGTGGAACTACATACCAAGGGTTGTGGTGGATTCTCTATCCCTGACCATTTTTAACCCAAGATTGGCTGTTTCTCTATGTGATACGCTCTAGGAATTATTTTGGGGAGGTTCTAAGGCCTGTGTTACACTGGATATTAGACTAGATGATCACTGTGGTCCCTTTTGGCCTTGGAATCTGTAAACAAGTGAATTTGCTAGACTGCTCTCTGCACCCATAATATACATAATGCTTTCATAATAGAATTGTCCATGTCGTATTATAAATACAAGCCATAAAAAGGTACATAATTATATTATGAGGTTATTAGCATGTCAAAACTGCAGTTTCAGTTTTATTCAAACCTTTTTTCTAGGTTTGATAAATTAACAAATCCAAAAACTGAAAGCAAAACTGAACTGAAGCTACTCCGTTTGGTCTTATATCAGGTCTGACTTACCGAGTCAGTACCATAAACTGGCACAAGTTCACTCAAAACTCAGTCCACCTCAGTTAACCTTTCTGTGAAGCTGGGCTTGCGCTTACTTCTTATTATTACTGGAAGCAGTACAGTGCACATAGAAGCTTCAACCAGGTCAGAGTCCCATTTTGCCACATGCTATACAGACAAAATATTGTGTTTTAGTTTTGTCTTGTTAAGGATATTCAAAACTACACCGATTTTGACCTGTGTCAGCTTTTGTTGTTCCTTCAGTTCCTCTAGTACTAAATACAGGACCTTCTGTGTTACCAAATTCACTAATCAATGAAATGATTATTACACTTTAAATATCTCTTGTGGTGAGCTAATCAATTGTTGATTGAGGAGCACTCATGCTGGTAATGTTCCTTAATATTAATTGGAATTATGAGCATAAATCGTCAAGGGACTAGGATCCACAGACTCTCTGGCAAGGGAACTCCTTCACTTTGCCAGGTTCAACGTTTCTGCCTCTGGCAGTGGGGACCTGGAATAAATCAGTCCCACTCTGGGGAGATTTTATTCCTAACTCAGGTTTTTATTCTTCAGTAGTCGCAAGGTGGGCCTCAGGGTAGGCCCCAGGAGTATTTTTCAGCCAAACAAAAAGAAACAAGTTCCTAACACAGGACAGGGATACCTCTTCCCTGTCCCTTCTCCGGGTAGTTGCCTTGTTATGCTGGCCTCTGGGTGTCAGTCCTTCCCCAAACAGTCCCTTAGCATGGTTGCTTCCCCTATAGGAAAGAAAGCAGCTTTCCACCCAGGAGAAGCCTTTTCTCCCTGGGGCCACTAGCCTGCTGCAGCTTGTCTGCAATATCTCCTCCCCCATCTCACCAGAAAAGGGATTTTTAAAGATCACAGAGGGCAGCCCTTAATTGGACTCAGATGTCCCTCGCTGACCTAAGGTAACCCCTTTTCACTTCATGGGGAAAAGGGCCTTCACTGTTCTAGGGCTGATATACCTGCTACCTTCTGCTCTCTTACAGCTGTCCAGTCTGACTCTGTCATATCGCCTATAGACTACTCATAATTTTATTTTGGAAACATGTCTGTCTTTTGTGTTGAATATCAATGACAATCTTAACTCTCCCTGCTCAGTGCTCCTTGGGTAAATCTTTGCAGTTTAGCGCGAAGGGAGCACTCAGCATAGGAAGGACATTCCCATACAGCTCAGTCAAGGATTATCTGTATCCATTTTAGTGCAAGGATCATGCAAAAGATCTTTTTGTTGATCCTGGAAAGAAAACTACAGGATGTGAAAAAACATTGCTAGATGCTCAGCTGAATCACCAGAGTAACTGGATCATTTTAGAAAAATCTGAGGCTTAAGTTTTACTGTACATAGTTTCAGGGCATTATCTCTGCTGCTCCAGAGAGCTATGTTTTCTTAAACATTTGAATGGTCTTCCTACTAAGAAGTCAATATAGTCGGATTCTCAGGGGAGTGACAGAAATTCTCTTAAAAAATAAAAAAATTGATTCCATTTATAGGGTTTTTTTTAAAGCTTTATTTTCCAGGTGGTGATGAATATTTGGGCCTGGAAAGTGGCAACACAGATGAGCACTGGAGATATACTCATTTATAAACTGAAACAAAGCCTTTCAGCCTTTAAAAAACAGCTGCAAGGAGAAACAAATCCAATAAATAACATAGCTGGGCCAGAACAGTGCCATTGATAGAGAGTTCTTTGAGACACTAGCTATGGTAGCACCCTTTTGAAATGAGAACATTGCACTTTGCAAACTTATTCTTCTAGTTAATAAGATTTAACACTCATGATATCAAACACTTTGAAAATCTAAAGTACTGTACAAACTTTAACTAACAAATCAGTTCTTTCCATGTGTTAGACTAGAAGCTCTTCAGGGCAGAGAGGGGCTTGTGCCATGTTTTGTGAATCACTGAGCACAGAGCTATTTGACAGCCAGATTGAGAGTTTACTCTCAGCCCCGTGCAAAGATGGCATGTAGCTATGCAAACCCCAGAGCAGCTCTGGAAAGGAACAGACTCGACCCTGGATGTCACAATTGCTCCAGAGCTTCTGTTAAGTGTAGTGGGGAGGAAATGTCCTGTGTTGCATCATTACCAGACACAGCATACTCCCCTGCCCTTGCAAGAGTCACTACCTGTAACATGGGGGAGATGTGTGAAAAGGAGAATGGAGCCATGGCTCTGCTTACTCCCCACTACACAAACACTTGCCCTGGTACACAGTGCTCCTCCCCCACCCTCTGTGCCCAGATTCAATCAGGATAAGCCGTGCATATGCTCCTTTACTCTCTTGGGTGGCCATGTAAGGAGAGTCACAGTCAAGCCCGAAATATCAGTTGTGAATAATGACAAAGAATATTACTATACAAAGACAATGGGTAATTTAATAAAAAAAAAAGGGCACGTAAGTCATTTAGAAGCCTTAGCACTGTTTTCAGAAATGTCTTTAGGCACTTAAGAGCTTAACTCCCATTGACTTTCAACAAGTTTTAAGTGTCTAAGTCACTTAAGCACTTTTGAAAAGATTACCCCCCATAAACACAGTATGTATAGAGGAAACACTTCATGGTCTAAGCATGTAATAATTCATTCAGTATATGAGCACGTAGACTCAGACTTTAAGGTCAGAAGAGACCATTATGATCTTCTAGTCTGACCTCCTGCACAACACAGGCCACAGAATCTCACTCACCCACTCCTGTAACAAACCCCTGACCTATGTCTGAGCTACTGAAGTCCTCAACTTGTGGTTTAAAGACTTCAAGGTGCAGAGAACCCTCCAGCAAGTGACCTGTGCCCCACACTGCAAAGGAAGGCGAAACCCCCCCAGGGCTTCTGCCAATCTGCCCTGGAGGAAAATTCCTTCCTGACCCCAAATATGGCTATCAGCTAAACCCTGAGCATATGGACAAGACTCACCAGCCAGACACCCAAGAAAGAATTCTCCGTAGTAACTCAGATCACAGCCTATCTAGTGTCCCATCACAGGCCATTGGGCATATTTAGCTAATAGTCAAAGATCAATTAATTGCCAAAATTAGGCTATCCCATCAATACCATCCCCTGCATAAACTTATCAAGCTTAGTCTTGAAGCCAGATATGTCTTTTGCCCCCACTACTCCCCTTGGAAGGCTGTTCCAGAACTTCACCCCTCTGATGGTTAGAAGTCTTCATCTAATTTAAAGTCTAAACTTCCTGATGGCCAGTTTACATCCATTTGTTCTTGTGTCCACATTGGTACTGAGCTTAAATAATTCCTCTCCCTCCCTGGTATTTATCCCTCTGATATATTTATAGAAAGCAATCATATCTCCCCTCAGCCTTCTTTTGGTTAGGCTAAACAAGCCAACCTCTTTGAATCTCCTTTCATAAGACAGGTTTTCCATTTCTTGGGTCATCCTAGTAGCCCTTCTTTGTACCTGTTCCAGTTTGAATTCATTCTTCTTAAACATGGGAGACCAGAATTGCACACAATATTCCAGATGAGGTCTCATCAGTGCCTTGTATAACCATATTAACATCTCCTTATCTCTACTGGAAATACCTCGCCTGATGCATCCCAAGACAGCATTAGCTTTTTTCACAGCCATATCACATTGACAGCTCACAGTCATCCTGTGATCAACCCATACTCTGAGGTCCTTCTCCTTCTCTGTTACTTCCAACTGAAGCATCTCCAGTTTATAACAAAAACTGTTATTAATCCCTAAATGCATGACCTTGCACTTTTCACTATTAACATTTCATCCTATTACAGGGAAACCCCGCTATAACGCGCCACACAATAACGTGAATTCGGATATAAGGCAATCATAAGGTGGCTCTGGCCGCCCCAAGAAAAAAAAGAAAAAAAAGAGGCTGGAGTGCCGCCGAAGGAAAAACACAAAAAAAACAAACAAAAAAATGGAATGTGCCTTCCCCACTGCCTCTTCCCCCCATCCCTGCTTCTTCTTTTGGCGAGAAGAGCCGTTCTCCTCCCCAGCTACTCCTCACTCTTCCTCTGCCCCTTGCACGTCTCCCCTATTCTCCCCAAGTGTTTCCCTCTCTCGCTGCATGGCTGAGAGCCCCCGCTGCTAGAGCTGCACCCTTTCAGTTACTGTTATGGGCAGTTCACAAGTGCAAGTCATTTTCTGCCCAAGAGAAATTGACCACCTTGAAACTGACCGGCTTGAAATGGTAAACCTCGCTATACTGCGACCTCGCATTTATTGCGATCAAATTTTTTGGATCCCAATCATAGTGTTATAGCGGGGTTTCACCGTACTATTACTCCAGTTTACAAGGCCATCCAGATCTTTCTGTAGGATATCCCAGTCCCTCTCTGTATTGGCAATACCGCCCAGCTTTGTGTCATCCGCAAACTTTATTGGCACATTCCCACTTTTTGTGCCAAGATCAGTAATAAAAGGATTAAATAAGATTGGTCCCAAAACTGATGCCTGAGGAATTCTACTAGTAATCTCCTTCCAGCCTGACAGTTCACCTTTCAGTATGACCCGCTGTTAGTCTCCCCTTTAACCAGTTCCTTATCCACCTTTCAATTTTCATATTGATCACTATCTTTTCCAATTTAGCTAATAATTCCCCATATGGAACCATATCAAATGCCTTACCGAAATCAAGGTAAATTAAATCCACTGCATTTCCTTTGTCTAAAAAAACCTGTTACCTTCTCAAAGAAGACCAGGTTGGTTTGGCACAATCTACTTTTTGTAAAACCATTTTGTATTTTGTCCCAATTACCATTGACCTCAATGTCGTAAATTACTTTCTCCTTCAAAAATGTTTTCCAAGATCTTGCATACTGCAGATGTCAAACTAACAGGCCTGTAGTTATCCGGATCACTTCTTTTTTCCTTTCTTAAAAATAGAAAGTATGTTAGTAATTCTCCAGTCATACCGTACAACCCCTGACTTTACAGATTCATTAACAATTCTTGCTAATGGGCGTGCAATTTCATGTGCCAGTTTCTTTAATATTCTTGGATGAAGGTTATCTGGGCCCCCGATTTAGTCCCATTAAGCTGTTTGAGTTTGGCTTCTACCTCGGATGTGGTAATATCTACCTAAATATCCTCATTCCCATTTGCCATCTGATCATTATCCCTAAGCTCCTCATTAGCCTCATTAAAGACTGAGGCAAAGTATCATGTCACCCTTACTTCTGCGCTGCTGCTGGTGTTCAGAGCTGGGCTCCCAGCCAGCAGCTGCCACTTTCCGGCCAAAAAGCTCTGAAGGCAGCGCTGCCGCCAGCAGCAGCACAGAAGTAAGGGTGGCAATACTAGCCCCCCCACCCACACACACACTAACCTTGAACTCCCACACTCACACAATTCCCTTTTGGGTCAGGAACCCTACGGTTACAACACCGTGAAATTTCAGATTTAAATAGCTGAAATCATGAAATTTAGGATTTTTAAAATCCTTTGAGCATAAAATTGACCAAAATGGACTGTGAATTTGATAGGGCCCTATCTATAAACACACCCTACTGAGGTCACCTTCATTTCAAGTGAAGCGTTGAGTTCAGGCCTCCTGGATCAGATTTCAGAACTCAATAGATGGAGCAACAATAAAGGACTTTTGATTTACAAAATCTCTTAAAGTCATACAAACTCGTCACCCCAAAAGCTCATTCAGCTCAGGCCTAACTGTGGAAACATTTCATTACACTTCTCCACCCTGTGAATTTCAAGTTTAATGTGCTCAGCCTCCTCTATCACATCAGCAAATTATGGCTCATAGTTGTAAAGGTTCTAGATGCATGATGCCTAAATAAACTCTTTCCCAGTAATGGGACTGTACATTATTTTCCATGAACTTTATCATGGAACATATTGCTAATACCACTGGTCTGAATCCTGAAGTTCCCTTTTTCCTAAAATCACTGGAGTTTTGTCTGAAGAAGTAAGGATGAAAAGGCCCAACATAGCTTCCACTTGAAAACAAGGAGAGTTTGGCTATCTGGATTTCAGGACAGGACTACAGGTTATTAAACCACACCAGCAGCAAAAGGAACCAGAGGACACCTGTCAGGTATTGTAAATTTATGGTGCTTTGTATTTTAATCCCAGTGTAGGGGGCATTTTTTCCTAGACAGGGGCATTTTTTCCTAGACATAATATTTATAGATCTGGAGTTACTATTAATAATTCATTTAACTGATTTGAAATTAGGGAGTCTATTGAGTGCTTTTGTTAATGTTAATAGTATATTTTTCATTGAAAACAAAATATTAATGACAACATTAAACATTTTCCCCCAATAAAAAGTATTTGATAAACATCTCCTTTTCCGTCCATTTTCTGCATATTCCCTAAATGTCAAGGAAGACAGATTCTCTTAGGCTTATATCTCATGGTGAGCAGAATGTCCCTAAAAGGGTCACAAGATGGACCTTCAGATGATGACGACGACATCATGATGTACTTTCCATAACTCCACAATTTTCAAAGTGGAGAAGGAAGATGCAAACTAGAGGAAGGATGGTCCAGTGATTAGGCTGCTAGCCTGGAATTTCGGAGATCAGTGTTCAGTTCTCTCCACCGACTTCCTGTGTAACCTGGGGCAAATCACTTAGTCTCGGTGCCTCAGTTCCCCATCAGTACAATGAGAATAATAGCACTGTCCAATCTCACAGGGTGTTGTAAGAATAACCACACTGAAGATTGTGAGGTGCTCAGATGCTACTGTATTGGAGGCCAGGCTAAAACAGACAGAAATGAAGGAAACACAAACAAAAACATGAGCTCTGTGTAATTAATTCTTTCCAATAGATTCAGAATATTCAACATTTGGGAAATAAGTTTGAAAAGTCTCATTTGAAGAGCAATTCCTAATGACAACAGTGAATTCTACAAGCATAAGAAGAAGCCAGGAAGTGGGGATGAAAATTTAAATGTTAATTCTGAATGAGGTCTTTGCTCAGTTGGCCCAGTAACCCAAATCTCTTTCTCAGGATGATGAGAGCTATTCTAACATTTGTCCTTGCTCAGAGCTGGGTGCTGAAGATCCCATACTAACATGGTGGGGGAAAGTAAGGGAAGTGAGATAAGGTCTTCTTTAAGTAGCTTTCAGAATGAACCATATACATGGCTGTAGAAACTCCAGCACATCTACTTCCTGTGGGCACAGCAGACGGATAGTTCTGGTTGATCTGCCTGCCTAGCTTCCAAAGCATGTGCCCCAAACCGTTTTCTACAGACCGCTTCTAAAATAAGCTCTTACATTCTGTGCAGTTCTCTTTAGAAGCTGATCAACATTTTTAGACTTGGTTGCATCACACTTTCCTTCTAATCTAAATCCCTTTAATATTTCCCTAGAATGTGGGTCAATCACCGCATTTGAGCTACTTACAATGTTCTATTTTCTTTGTGAATTCAAACAACAACAAAAAAATCACACTTCTCCTCTCTAGAAACATGAACGGAGCCTTTCAAGTCAGGTGTACTCCAGAAGAATCTACTGTACCATTTTCTCTTATTAAATAAAAAGTATATTTAGACAGAAAGGCTTCCCAGCCAAAATAGCTCGGTGTGCTGGGAATGGCATAAGAAGAAAAACTGTGTTCCATTATTCACTAACAAGCAAAAAGGAATGTGAATCCCCCATCACCATCAGACATTGCTTAGGGCACTAACAAGGCTCCAACATCACTATCTACCTTAGGCTGCTCTATGCGTGTCCTCAGTATTGGTAAGTCCCACAAGTTTTCCTTCCCTGGCTAGTGTTTGGCAGAGAGATTATTTCAGTCAGCCCCTTTTATGTGTTCTTCCATCTGCCCAATGGCACGACTGCCAAGGCAGATGCTCTGGCTTCATTATTAACTGGTATCCCAGATATTTCTATCCTTTTTTCTGGATACTACCAATAAAGGGTTGTTACACACTGATTAATCTCAGCATTTGTTATAAATTAGTTTAATTTAATATCTAGCATTTTTCTAAGGAATTTGCTTTCAAATTCATTTAGACAGTCTGTACTTTTGGTGGATTTCCACCTTTCCCATTCATATGTTAAGATAGAAAAAGCAACTGAGTTGAGGATTTATAGTTTAGACAAATAACCATGTAAACTAACTATCTTAGCAACACAAATTTATTTAATATGTGAATTTAGAAAATCTTTAAAAGGGAAACTGTACCAAATAGATTTAATCACTGCTCCATGTTTTAAAATGAGTATATTAAGGATTAGTTCATAAACTTGTTCATTTTTGTAATTTAGCTGAATTACATAATAAACTTTCAAAGCTAGGTTACTTCAAAAACATCCCACATGCTTTGATACTTGGCTTTCAATACTCCCTCCTACAGATTTCCTCATGTTTTTACCATTATGAGCTCTATCAAAGGAGTCAGAGCTAAAGGTGGCAATGGACCAAAGTCTCCAGCTGAAATTGAAAGAGGCAGGTGAGCTTTTTGCATGCTGCAAAGCTGAAATGAGAACAATTAATACCATTTTCTGCAAAATTCCACTGAGCAGTGTCATAATTTGTACTCACTGAAACAGCATAACCTAAAACATAATTGGGCAAACTCTTTTCTCAGTCATACTGGACTAAATCCAGAGTAATTCAGCTGACCTCAGTAGAATTAGTATGGATTTATACTGGTAAAACAAAGCAGAATTTGGGCAAAATCTATTAGATACTAGGCTGCAGGTTGGTGACCTCATCCTGAGGGATCCAGGCAAATTTCTGCTCTCTGTTCCACTCTGCAGTTCGGTTATGTTGTTGTGGCTTCCATGCTGTGGACTGGTTGAATCCTGGTTTCTTATTTGCCCCTCAGATAATCCACAGTGAGAATCCGGGCATAGAATTTTGTCCTAGGTTTCTTAGAATGACTGATTTATAAATACCCCAGAGAGAAAAGAGAGAGTTTGTGCCTAAACTGTGTATCTCCTTGGGGCACACATTGCATACACATTAAAAGAAACGGCTATTTTAAAGCATTCATACAATCAGCTGCTCACTAAGATAAAAGTACATATTCACTACACCCCAGGAAATGCCTCATCATCCGCTAGTAGTTACGGAGCAAGTTCCACAAGAAACACAGTGTAATGCAGACTTCTGAACCACAATATTTAGTACAGAATTTATGTAAAAAGCCAAAGGGGCAGTGGGCCCTGTGAAGACCAACTGGCATGTGTGTAATTTAGCTGTTGTGTGCGGTATCTCACTTTTGTTACTGTTACAGAACAATGGAAGAAAACTCAGCCTGGTACCAGTATTCTTCTTCATAGAGAACTGCATGGAGAAAATGGGATGCCTAGATCCATATTCTTACCAAACATTTACACTCAGCTACATTCACCCCCACAACCAAAGTGAAATTTACCCTTATGAGTTGTGTGTGCAATGTGTTCCCCAGCCAAACAAAGACAGAACATGCTGTATCCTATTTATTGCTCTCTTTAAAAAAAAAATTATTATTATTTTCAACTACCTTATTCAAATGTCATTACATTAGTGGCCATCAGTCATGTGAGCTGCATGGATTTTGCATTATTCTAACATTCTAATGCTTCTCTTACTCCCTTAACACCTGGGAATTCTGATTCAAATGAGTTTGGTGAGACCGTGAAATGACTGTGCAACACTGCAGCTCTGTGTGGTTTCCTCTCTTTAATTTTGCTCTGATGTTTACCTTCACCCTTAATTCAAGGCATAAAATCATCAACAAGAAGAAATTTCCCCCCTCCACTTTACAGCTAAGTGCATTACAGGGGAGTTTATGCCTTCCTCTGAAGCATCTGTCACTGGCTACAGTTAGAACATTGATCTTGTTGTGATACATAGTAATTCCTGTGTTCAGCATTCCCGAAATCTTTTAAAACAATTTAAAGAATTTTTCCTTTTTTTCCCCAGAAACTTGATATGTTTACTCATAGCTTGGCTAGATTCTCAACTGGCTTCAGTGAACCTACACTGATTTACACCAGCTGAGAGCCTAGACCTTATATGCAAGTTTAATCCCGGGAGATGGGAGAACATATTTTTCCAGCTAGATAAACATTATCAATCATGTAATTTGACCACTGCTTGAAATTTAAAGTTAATTAATTTTGTATTAAGAACTGCAAGTCCTATATTTCTAACATGCAGATCGTTGATTTGGAGCCTTTTACAGGAATAGCTAACTATTTTGTATGCAATGCTAAGCCACTCCTCTTGCAAATAACATAATAGCAACAGCTAATGAATTAGCACCATTCATTCCCTCTTCCCATATTGCTTAGCATTTCAAACTATCATGAAATAATGCTGTCATCAAACATCAGCATTAATATTTGTGGATCAGAAAAGTCACACGGGCGTGATTAAAAGAGAACCAACCTGTAACGTAGAATGACTTCTTCCAATGGAGAAAGTTAAACCCATTATTAGCATATGTGGCTTTATGAATTCCTGAGTTTTAACTTGAAATGCAAGACCCATGCAATCCCTCAAGCTATCTAATATGTTGGTTTGCTTTTCTCAACATCAATACAGCAATCAAAAGAAATCTAAACAAATGTTTTATGTGTGAAGGATTATGCGCAGGCCAGCTGAGATCAAGCTCCCATTGTGCAAGGCACTGTACATATACATAGTAAGTCTCTGCCCCCCAAAATTTATAATCTAAATAGAAAAGCTAGAGGAGAAAAACAAACACTGATTGGTGGAATAGCCTGCCCCAGTTCACATGGTAGATCAGCAACAGGGCAGGAATAGAACCCAGGGCTCATGAGTCCCAGCCCAGCGACCTGTCCACTAGACCACATTGCCTCTGCCTAACATCAATCACAACAGACACAGATAACAGAGATGACAATGACGTGAGACAGATTATGAACACTTTGTGGCAAGGACTTTGTTATATATGTGACTATTACAATGGAACCCCCAATTCTTGACTGGGGCCTCTGGGTGATAATGTAATACAAATATTAAATGATAATAATGTCACAAAATATATATGAAAAGTTAAATATAAACGCGTCTAATGCAAAAATCAGTGTAATTATGCGATAGAAAACGATCTCATGAAATTGTATACTGCAAGCCAATGGAGTTCAAAGAAATTTCGTTGCCTGCTGCCCAAGAGAAAGTCCAGCTATAGTCATTAGGAGTAGGGAAAAACGGATCTGACTGGGACTGGTGTTGATTCCATTTCTCCAGGACAGTGGCTATCATCCATCACTGGCATGGAATTTGCTCTTGAAATCTCACTATTATTCTATGTAAACCAGCAAAGCAAGCGGAATGATAACAAACATTGCTGTATCAAACTCCAGATGCCCTATAAGGATTTCTAGTAAAAACTGGCACTCGGCTTCAGTTTATATTTGTGGTTGAGGGAGTAAAGAGCTTCCCATTTTTCTGCATCTATGGTAGACTGTTAATGTGTCTGGTAGGATTTTATGGGGGATAGTTCAATGTCCTATGAGACAAGAGTCAATATACACAAATACAAAAAGCCACTCCATATGCTTTTGCACTAAGTAACAGACAAAAATCAGTGTTATCCACTGGATAGCAGAAGGGATCCCATAAAGACCACAGGTATTTACAGGACTGTGTGTGTTCAAGATTCATAACTTTTAAGGCCAGAAGAGACCATGGTACACTTTTAGTCTAACTTCCCAAATAACACAGGCCATATATCATTTCAACAAGCAATGCCTGTATCAAGCCTCTGGGAGGGGTTCGTGCTAGGTGGACTCACAAAAGTGAGGTACCCTAATATGAAAGTCTACCTCATCAGCACAAGTAACTGAGCTAAACTACTAGCATCACCTTTGTTGGAAAGATTCTTCATGGTCAGGGCCAGCTCCAGGGTTTTTTGCTGCCCCAAGTATAAAAAAAAAAAAAAAAAAGCTGCAATTTCGATCAACTCTACTGCCGCCGCTTCAGTCTTTGGCAGCAATTTGGCGGCTGGTCCTTTGCTCCAAGAGGGAGTGAGGGATCCGCCGCCGAATTGCCGTTGAAGAGACAGACGTGCTGCCCCTCTCAGTTGGCCGCCCTGAGCACCTGCTTGCTGGGCCGGTGCCTGGAGCCAGCCCTGTTCATGGTGTCTGAAACAAGCTTCACCATTGATCTAGGATCTAATCTGACTCGGCTGTTCCAAAGTACCCATCAGTATAGTATCTCTAGGTACTGTATACAACATTAATTAATAATAGCACCACTTTGAGTTCTGGAACGACTCCATTCCCCACCCTCCTATGTCTTTGCTGTTGCCCTGAATGAGGTCATTTTAGGTGGTTGTCTATTTCCAAGCCAAACGTGGCTGGTCTACTTTTCTCCCTCCATCATTGCTGAGAAAAAGCTTGTGCACAGCTATTAAGTCTTGCATTGTGCTGCAAATGGAGCAGGATCATTCCCCACTTAAAAGCACAGATTTGTATCTCAGCCTTAGAGAGTATGGTAATTACCCCCCCCCCCCATTAGCTGCCAGGACATGCATGTGTCCCAGCAGCAATATTCCATGACATTCATTGAAATGACTAGAACACCCAAACATATATGGTCAATCTCACCATGCAGAAGAAGGTGGCACAAGAAAACTGTATTAAAGCAATGACAAAGGCCTTGGCTACACTGGCGCTTTACAGCGCTGCAACTTTCTCGCTCAGGGATGTGGAAAAAAAAACAAACACACCCCTGAGCACACAAGTTACAGTGCTGCAAAGCACCAGTGTAAACAGTGCCCCAGTGCTGGGGGTGCGGCTCCCAGCACTGCAAGCTAATCCCATTGGGGAGGTGGAGTACCTGCAGCACTGGGAGAGCTCTCTCCCAGCGCTGGCACTGCAACCACACTCGCACTTCAAAGCACTGCTGCAGGAGTGCTCCTGTGGCAGCGCTTTGGAGTTTTGAGTGTAGCCAAGCCTGAAGACAATATCACCCTTCGATTTGTGAAGGGACTGCTTTTCAAACTCCCACTGTATCCTACAAATCCAGGAGCAGCCAACATGAGTCTATGGGCCAGATGCAGTCCACAGAGTTCTGTAGTTCAGCCCAAGGCCCTTTCATATTTAATGGAGAGGTGCAGCTCACTGAGACAACAGCTACCAGCATGCAATGCTCCATTTTGACCCATATTGGGACCTGAAAGCTCTATAAATCAAACTTCTGTATTAAAGACAAGGACAGCTACAATCTGCTCTATTTAATGCAAATTAAATGCTGCCCTTGAGTTCTTGCTAGGTTATGAGTATAATCTTCAAATGGGCAAAATTTAGCTGCCACACCCACATCCCTTCACAAACTCTATCTGAAGTTTCCTCCATGGCCCCCTTTTGTACACAACTGTGGGCCAGATCCTCAGCTATGTAAATTGGTATAGATCTATTGAGATTGACTGAGCCACATCAATTTACATCTGACAAAGATCTGGCCCAATATATGCACGTACTATAGGCCAATTTTTCAAAATCAGCTGCCTAAATTGCACCTACAAATCCCACATTTGATCATGCACAATTCAGGCATCTACTTTTGAAATAGGGGCCTCTAACGTCTCTGCTTTCACTCTGAAGTTTGAGACAGGCCCATAGAAATTAATGTGACTTTTTGTTTTTATTATCTATTAAATAATAAAAGAAAAGAAATCAGGTAGTTGTGTGTTTGAAACTGACCTCTGGAGAAATGGTAGGAGGAGAGAGAGATAAGTATGAGCTTAGAACATAATTTATCATTGCTCTGCAAAATTTACAGGAACATAGCAGCATCTCTCCAAATAAAGCATGAGAAAGTAAAGAACGGTTAAAGGTTGTGGCTAACAGCTGTAAAATCACATATAAAACCTTTCTGCAAAAGCTTTTCTATTTATGTTAAGTATTGCATCTAATACTTTTCCTTTGTCAATGTTACAGCGTAAGCCATCTGAGAGATTTAAAAGCCAAGGGTTTTCAGCAGGGGGTAAAACCACAAGAAGTTTAACTGATAGCAGGTTTTCTTTACTTCTAAGCATATATTTCTAAGCTGTTGCTTCTCTAAGTAGTGGCTAGACAAGCTTCTAAACTTCCGCACAGAGCTCCCACATTTCCAAATATATACTGCTGAAACAGATTTTTGTTTGTTTGGTAGGTAAATATGATGTGTGACAGGGTCAGGCCAGATGGCTACAGGAGAGTGTTAGAAGGCAGATATATTAGTCCCAGATTAAGTAGATCCCTTTTCCATGGGTAAGGTAACAGGGGCAGTTCCAGATCAAGCAGGAATTTACTGGAACCAATTAAGGCAGGCAGGCTAATTAGGAAACCTGGAGCCAATTAAGAAGAAACTGCTAGAATCAATTAGGACAGGCTGGCTAATCAGAGCACCTGAATTTAAAAAAGAACCTCACTTCAGTATGTAGTGTGCATGTAAGGAGCTGGGAGCAAGAGGCACTAGAAGCTGAGAGTGGGAAAGTGTATTGCTGGAAGATTGAAGAGCACAAGCATCAGACACCAGGAGAAAGGTCCGGGGGTGAGGATAAAGAAGGTGTTGGGAGGAGGCCATGGGGGAAGTAGCCCAGGGAGTTGTAGCTGTTGCGTAGCTGTACCAGGAAGCACCCTAGACAGCTGCAGTCCACAGGGCCCTGGGCTGGAACCCGAAGTAGAGGGAAGGACTGGGTTCCTCCCCCAAACCTCCCAACTCCTGATCAGACACAGGAGGAATTGACCTGGACTGTGGGTTCTACCAGAAGAGAAAGTCTCTGGGCTGTTCCCTGACCCACATGGTGAATCTCTGAGGTGAACAAATCCATCAATAAGTGCAGGACCCACCAAGATAGAGGAGGAGCTTTGTCACAGATGTTATTCCCTTTAGTTAATTCAAAAGAACATGTAAATAATAATACTTTACATTTACTGCATATAGTACCTTTCATCTAAACATTGCATAGTGCTTTTTTACCAGCTAATATTAATTAAGCGACACAACACCCCTGTGAGGTAGTCAAATAGAATTATCACCATTTTACAGATGACTAATCTAAGGCACGGAACATTTAAATAACTTGCCCAATGTCATACGGCAAGACAGTGGCAGAACTGAGAATGGAAGTCGGGAGATAGGACTCCCACTACACACCTGTTCTAAGCACTGGTCAACACCTCCCGGCAGTCAAATACTTAGCTTTTCAGTATCTAAAATATATACAAAATGGTAACACGTGTCTTGCAGTAGCACATTCAATTTTCCTTCTGTGCCATCAAACATCTGTAAACCATCTGCAGTGTGACAGATTTTATATTTGAACAATTTTAGGGAATAGAGGAGTGATTGCTTATAAAATATATTCTTATATACATTGGAAATAACACAATCCCAAACTGCATACTAAAGCTGAAATACAATCCTAAAGCTATGCTTCCATTCATAATCTGTTCCATTTGAACACAACGTCTGGAATGAATTTTATCCTTGTGTTGGACCAGGGAACCACAGTTTATTAAAGTACTGTACTTTTCAGTTTCAAAACTGTATCCCTAATATTTTTGCCTGTCAAATCCAATGAGATTAGCAGACTTCTCATCTGGGATTGTCCATGAACAGAAAAATAGAGCAGAACCTGACGGCCTGTAGACACAACGAAATAAAACCCTGGTATGTATCCCATTATCAAAGAAAAAATCCAGTACACATTACTTCCAAGCCGGTTCAGTTTAAACCGTGAAAGGAAGCAGCATGGTCTATTGGTTAGAGCATGGAAGTGGGAGTCAGGATTCAGCTGTATTCCTGGCTTTGTCACAAACTCATTGTGAGACTGTAGGCAAATCACTTAACCTTCTGTTTCCCCATATGTAATATCAGTAAAACACTACCTGCTTACTTTATATAAAGGGTTAATGCATTTTGCATTCCATGGCTGAGAGGTAATATAAATGCAAGATATTATTAAAACATTATGGCTTAGATTTTCAGAGCCATCTAGGATATCTGGCTACCCAGCTGGCATTAAAATTAATGGGAACTGGGCATCCAATCCCTTATGTGGCTTTGAAAATATCAGCCCATAGATTTAATATTCATTTTTCAATCTCGCCATTTTTCTACCACGAATCTTAAAATGCTCCATTGTTGATGTTGACAAGGCCAAGCAAACGGTGCCCACTTATATCAAAGCTGACAGCATTTCCCACACACCACAATCTGCAGAGCAAGATGACAGGAGGGTGAGAGGTGATGACACGAAAGCTAAGAGAGGTGTAAAAAAAAGTTAGCTTTTTGACTAGCACTCTAGGGATATCAATTTGTGTTAGAATACAAATATTAAGACTGCAGCTTATCACCATGGTTCTTCAGTTATAGGATTAAATCTAGAATAATGAACTCAGGCTTACTATTCAGTTGCTGCTTCCCTTTTTAAATATGCATTTCTCACTTCTCTAATTCTTAACTTCTTCCAAAGAACTCAGTATGCTTTTTGCTCACGCAAATGACTGGAATACCCCCCTAGAGGAAGACTTCTGGGCATTCTATTTCAATAGCACTTTGGTAAATGGAAATGTAGGGCCAGATCCTTAGCCGGCATAAACTCCACTGAAGTTACCCCAAATGAGGATCATCCTTATAGTATGTTATTTTTCTTTGATAAAATAATCAATACAAAAACCCCACGCAAGTAAAAGCTTGCCACCTGATAAATACAGATATATATTCTGCTATGAGGAAAACCACCAAAAACACTTCCATTGCTTAACAGGAGCCCTTTATTCATTCATTATGCTTCATCCAGTAACCTGCCCAGTGAGTTAGTCTAAATTCCATCATGTCTTCAACTGAGCGAGCAAAATGCAGAATTTCCTGTAGGAAATTCCAAGATTTTAACCATTGGTTTTGTCCCAGATTGTGACATATAGCTGATATTTTGAAAAAATTTGTCACTAAAAATGGAAATTCAGAAAAAATTTGATTTGGAAAAATCAAAATATGTAGCTTCAACATTTGAATTCAACACTGAGGACTTAGACTCATAGACTTTAAGGTCAGAAGGGACCAATATGATCATCTAGTCTGACCTCCTGCACAAAGCAGGCCATAGAATCCTACCCATCCACTTATAACAAACTCCTAACCTATGTCTGAGTTATTGAAGTCTTCAAATTGTGGTTTGAAGACCTCAAGCTGTGGAGAATCCACCAGCAAGTGACGCCCCACGACTGCGAGATGGCGTGGAAATTATACCCTCCCCCACTGGTGCCTCTGCCAACTTTCTGTCTCCCCGGAAGGAAATTCGCTTGCCGACCGCAAATATCGTGTACTCTGCTCTCCCTAGCATGTGGGATCCCATCACAGACCACTGGGCATACTTACCTGCTGATAATCAAAGATCAATTGCCAAAATTAAGCTATCCCATCATACCATCCCTTCCATAAACTTATCAAGCTTAGTCTTAAAGCCAGATATGTCTTTTGCCCCTACTACTCCCCTTGGAAGGCTGTCCTTTTTGTCCCTGTGCCCGTTCTATAATTAAAGAGAACTGAATGAGATTTCTTTCCCACTAGTCAACACTGCTCCTGCATTGACCAGAGAGAGGCTGAAGACAGTCTAACCCAGAGGAAGGCAACCTATGGCACGGGTGCCAAGGGCGGCACATGAGCTGATTTTCAGTGGCACTCTCATTGCCTGGGTCCTGGCCACCGGTCCGGGGGGCTCTGCATTTTAATTTCATTTAAAAAACCTTATTTACTTTACATACAATAGTTTAGTTATATATTATAGACTTCTAGAAAGAGACCTTCTAAAAACATTAAAATGTATTACCGGCACACGAAACCTTTAATTAGAGAGAATAAGTGAAGACACGGCACACCACTTCTGAAAGGTTGCTGACCCCTGGTCTAACCATTGGTAGAGCCCTACCAAATTAATGGCCATGAAAAACGTGTTAGACCGTGAACTCTCATCTCCCCCTGTGAAATCTTCTCTTGTGTGTGCTTTTACCTGACACTATACAGATTTCCTGGGGGAGACCAGCATTTCTCAAATTGGTGGTCCTGACCCAAAAGGGAGTTGCAGGGGGTTGCAAGGTTATTTTAGGGGGGTTAGAGTATTGCCACCTTTATGTCTGCACTGCCCTCACACCTTCCGATCAGCTGTTTTGTGGTGTGCAGGAGGCTCTGGGTGGGAGTGGGGAGGAGCAAGGGCACTGCAGGCTCAGGGGAGGGGGCAGGAAGGGGTGGAGTGAGGGCAGAAACTGTGGCAGAGCACACTGAAGCATCCCCCAGCACACTGGAAAGTTGGCACCTGTAGCTCCAGCCCCGGAGTCGGTGCCTATACAAGGAGCCACATATTAATTTCTGAAGAGCCACAGGTTGGCCACCCCATTCTAGAGTTATGGAAAGCAGAACTGGACACAGTATTCCAGCAGTAGTTGCATTGGTGCCACATATAACCTCTTCGCATCTACTCAAGATTCCAGTTTATGCATCCAGTATCACTTTTGCTCTTTTGGCCACAGTGTCACACTGGCAGCTCATGTTCAGCTGATTATCCACCATGAGCCTCAAGTCTTTTTCAGGCACTGATTCCCAGGATAGATTCTCCCATTCTGTAACCATGACTTTCATACTTTGTCCACATTTACATGTGAGCATATTAAAATGTATATTGTTGCTTGCAGTTTACCAAGCAATTTAGTAATCCTCCCCCCATACACAAACACACCTTGCACAACTCCTTGTTGATTGGTATTAATTAAATTATCCTCCTTCAATTATTTATTAATCAAGTCCTGTATCAGCAGCTTATTAGCACTTCTGCAACCCCACAATCACAAGTGTTACTCAGGGTGCATTAAGACTCAGTCAGTCAGGTTTTCAAAGGCATTAGATGCTTAAAGATGCAGATATTTTTAGGTACCTAACTCCCATTTAATTCAATGGAGTTAGGTATTATGTGCTTTTGAAAATACTATTAAGTGACTATCTGCATCTTTACGCACCTAAATACCTTTGAAAATCTAACTCCTTGTGCCTATTCAGAGGGTAATGCTGACTTTAAACCAATCCCTCTAATGTATGTGTTCTGCAGTTCAAGCAGCCTTAAGGGATATTTTTTGCTGTAAATGCACTGTCATTTTGTTTACCCTCTTCTCAGGCTTCTCTAGAACAGGCTCAAACTATGTTCCAAACAGTCAAAAAATTAAAAAACAAAAAACCCCTATTGAGCAGCTTGGACAGCAGTAGTTTCACACTATTTTAGGCTGTGTGACCCTGCCTCGTTCAATTGAAACCTGCTCTTTGTTGAAGTGGATGAGACTTCTTTTCTGAAACAATTTTCTGGCATCACTGAAGTAAAAATGAAAACCACTTGAGCATGCCAAACAGTCTTGCTGGACTCATTTGTCCTATGTTGGTTTACAAAAATCAGCCAGCCACATTCTGTCCTTAACTTTACCTGTGCAAATATTGGGTACTAACCCCAACAAATCCTGACTGAATGACATTAAGATAAAAGCATATTCATTCCTAGCAGTTGCATGCACCTGCCCGCTATGGGTCTGATCCAAAGCTCTTTGACGTCAACGATGGCCTTTTGTGTTAACTTCAATGGGCTTTGAATCAGGCTCTCTAATGTCTGTATTCCTTCACTAGCTGGGGCACAGTTATGCAGACCTTACTTGGACAAACTTCCATTGGAGCAAAGACTGCAGATTCAGAAATTAAGTTGTATCAAAAACAGACAAGTGCCTGGCACTCAGACTCTGGCCAGCTTTAGCCAGCTGCCAGAATTGAAGTTATCCTACTGCTTAATTTCAAGCAGAAATCAAAACTAACTACATAAGGCTGCTGCTCATTATTAACAACAATTTAGTTTCTCTGGAAAGTACCTGTCTATCTCATTTTTATCCCATTAGAGTAGTAAGCTATGCCAAACATCATACCTATACAATTTAGATCTTAAGGCCTTCTGGGAAAACAGAGTTTGGCTTTATAGAAAACATTAGCACTGACAATTACACAAAGGCATATCACAGGACTCCAGGCCAAATTCTGCCCATTATTTTCTGTACTATGGACTTCAATGGGGTTGGCTTCAATGGGGTGGCATAGGGTGGAGGTGAAAAATTCAACCCTTTGCTTTTCTATAATGCTAAAATTGCATATCACACATTCTTTCCACAACCGCTAATCATTCTCATCATCTCTGAAATCAGTCTGTTTTTGCTAGATCCTTTTGGAGTTAGGGTGACTAGAACTGGACACAGTATTCCACACGAGGGTGAAGTGACATTATAATAATTCTAGTATTATTCTCCATCCCATTCCTTATGCAGCCTAATATTTTGTTTGTTTTCTTGTCTTCTACTGCTCATTAGCCACAAGTGTTCTTTGGACTGTGTGCAAAGACACCCGGTCCTCTCTTCCTGAATTAATACATTAGCAGATTTCATAAATACAAATCTAGCAAGTTTTTAACTAGCTGATCTTCATAATGACTTAGGGCCCAATACCAGGGGGTGCTAAACCAGCAACACCCATTGACTTTGCCACCTGGAAAAATCAGGCATTTAGATGGGAACACTATGTCTAGTCTCTGTGGGGTGTGTTGCCTGGCACCATTCTTGAGCACACCCCCTCATTGCCCTCAGCCCCCCTCAGTTCTTTCAGTCATTTACTCAGACCCAAGTACTTCAGATACCCCCTTTTGTGGGGGGTCTGATTCATGAACTCTTTACAGAGTTCAAACACCTCTTCTTTAGTGCCTTAACTCCAAGCCTGGCTGCCTGAGAGTTCAGGCAGGCTTCTTCTCCCAGGTTCAGGTGCCCCCAGACCTCCTTCTGGAGCTGGGCTACAATTCACACACAATCTCACTCTCCTTGGATCAGGAGTCCCCAGACCTCCTTCTGGAGCTGGGCTGTAATTCAGGCCAGCTGCAGGCCTCAGCCAGTTTCTTGATGGCCTCTTTTCTCATTCAGTCCTTTCACTCCTGTGCAGGCAGGCCTCCTTCTAATAGTTTCTCCCCTCTATGAAAAAGGAGGCAATATAGGTGCTGCCTTCCTTCCCATAGCACATTCTGGGTGGCTAGGAGAGACAGACACCTTATCCCATCCTGCACTACAAGTCCCTTGGTCCCAAGCCCTTAAAGGAACCATAAGGGGTCTTCCCCCAAACACTACTTATTCCCTGGGGCTGCTTCCCCTCTACCAAAATCTGCTTCCTAGCACCTTGTATCCATCAGCACTGCCAAACCCTTAAAGGGCCATGCCAAGTTCTTGGCTGACCCCCTACTGCCCTTAGAGGGGACGGACCACTCCACTACAGGATGCAAATTCGCTATTCTGAGAAATGTTTTCAGCATCATAATCCACACAAGGCTGAGGACCGCTAACTAAGGAGGGGAGCCTTCAGGGTTCCAAGAACTGTCTTTTTAAATATATCTATTGAAGTGGCAATTCCGTCTCCTCCCTGCACTGCTTGCAGGAAAGGCTTTTGCATGGAAATAGGACAGGAATGCAAACCAAGTTCAATTACAAAATGAAGAGACTTTTCCTATTAATTCTCGGCACCATCATGTTCCTCAGAGACCTGTACTGTATCTTTTAGCCACAGTTGTGGGTTGTTTTTTTTCCCATTGATTCATGATTGAGACATTTTGATGAAAAAGTAGGATAATGACTCTTTCGTTTCAAAAGAACAATTAAAAAAAAAAACCCACCTCAGGACACAGAGGGCCAGATTTGGATCTCAACTGTTTGTGTGTTAAGGACTATTCCACCTGAAGTAAGAATGGCAGAATCCAGGTCAGCACTATTATTATTGAGATAGTGCCCGAGAAGCTCCATCCCGGACCCCATTATATACCTTTACCCCAATATAACGCTGTCCTCGGGAGCCAAAAAAAATCTTACCGCATTATAGGTCAAGCCGCGTTATATTGAACTTGCTTTGATCCGCTGGAGCACGCAGCTGCCCCCCCGGAGCACTGCTTTACCGCGTTATATCCGAATTCATGTTATATTGAGTTGCATTTATATCGGGGTAGAAGTGTACTAGGTACTGCACGAAAACAGTAATATGGATTTACAATGGTACTTTTAAACCAGAGTTGTTCAAGCGACCACCCGTGTTTCCTAAGGGGGGTGGGATAGGACCGGCGTCTCAGTATCATTGTTTGCTGCAAGCAGAGTGAAATCCTTTACAGCAAACCTCCTGGGTGAACTCTTAATTCTTCAAACAATTGGTAATGCCTCCAACCATTGCCGCCAGCTGCCTTTGATTTCACAGCTCAGGCTCCATGGTGAGGATTGCTTTGCTTTAACTTGGCATTGTCCTTGCCCATAAAAAAGCAGCGCTAATGTCAGTTTTAATTGTTTTATGTTTTTCAATGCCTCTGCATTCAGAACACCCCAATGCCGGGAGCCAGATTCTGCTGGCCTCACTCAAGCAGAGTAGTTGCTTATTCAGTGACTAGTCCCACTGAAGTCAGCTGAGCTGTACTTTATACCCTGCAAGTAGTCACACAGACATCAAATGGGACTACTCACAAAATAAGATACTACTCAGTGTGAGGGAGGGTGGCAGAATCTGGCCTCTGTCTTGCAGGACACTATATATATTTGATACGCACTTCTGATCAGTTCTCCTTGAGTGCTGTGAGGCTGTTCCCAGCTTCCACATTAGAGACATGAAAGGCATGCGCAGTCAGAGAGAGAAATGCTTTATTACTCTGGTCTCCTCTTCCACCTTTGACTCTATCTCCTAATTCTCTCCGACATTAGAGATATGAACTCTTTTTCAGAGCTTTATCTCACAGAATGTCCAGCACCACCAATGTGTAAAAGCATTGACAGAAAGAGCACATCTGCCATTAACATCTCCCACAAGACACAGTGGAAGTCTAGCCCTGATACAGAGTGGCATTCTTTTAAAATGAAAACATTTCCGTCTCCCGCCTTCCCTTCTGTCTTTTGCTGTGACTAGACCTGATATATCACAGAAAAGCTAATCCACCCCCACCCCGAGCCAACTGCTCACACAGCAGATGAACAACATAATCGTTTTGCCATTAATGTGAGACAAGCTCCGCCCTTCTGCTTTACATCCTTGTTTTTTGTTTTTTTTAATTCAGATTCCTACTCTGTCTCTACAGACACAGGCTGTAAAAAGAAAGCTTCTGTTCCTCGTTCTGCACCTGTATCCAGGATTTTCATCTACACTTGAAAAGTGTTATGTGGAATTACGGTTCTAAATACATTAAAAATAATAAATAATAATAATTAGAACTATTAATCATTTTTAAAAGCCTGTTTACACCTATGTGTATTCAGTTAGCTTTTCCATCACCAGTATGACATCACTGCAGATGTCAGTATGCCGGTGAGTAATAGAAGCACCATGAATGCTTATTTCAGAGGTGGCCATTTGCAAACACAACCTATGGAGTTATACAACACTGACTGTGTCCACACTTCCTTAATAGAGAGATGCAGCCAGCAGGGATAAGTCCCAGGGTGTAGTCTTGATTCAAGCAGGGTGTATGTAGTCTTGATTCAAGCAGGTTGCCCTTTGGTCTCTTGAAAAAGTTGTTTAATGGCCCTCTCTTGGGCAAAATTGGGCTATCCTGATGAAATGATTACCCCTACATGGGGGAATAGAATATTCCCAGTGCTGTTTTTATTACTTGGACTCTGTTTATATAGTCAAGTTCGACAGAGTGTAATAATTTGTGGCTCCGTATGTGTGTACACACATACACATGCACATATACAAAGATACACAACATGGCAATCAGCTAAGCCACATACATACATGCAGCATCCTCTAGCTGGGCCAGCCAATTGGTCCAATGTTACCAAGTCTGTACAGTGCTGAATGCAATTATCAGCCATTGTTGATGTTCCACGTCCGTTACCCAGTGGGTGCCTTGCAATGTGAAAGAGTGCAACTGGCCAGCATTGGGAGAGTTCTCAGAGTTCCTGGAGCAATGGATGAAATTTCTCAACAAATAAGATGAGTTGTTGTTTCCTGGTCTGTAATATGTGACCTGAGCTGGCCGCAGGCGGAATGGAATAGATCCTAACTGTTTGGTTCACATGCAAACAGAAGAGAATCAGTCAGCTACCAACTCTCCCCTCTTATCCTTATGGCTTTATGGCCTTGCTCCCCTTTCTCCACTAAAAGCTTGCAAATAGTGGACCACTCAATCTCTTACTCCCCTTTAAAAGCAGCAAGGTTCTCTCTCCTTTTCCTCAAGCAAGTAACTGGCCTCTCCCGCTTCCTCCTCCATTTCCTCTCTAACAAGCAGTGGGCCCTTCTCCCTTTCTCCACCTAGCCTTCAGAGTAGTTGGCTGTTCCCTCAACTGCAAGCATCAGGTCACTTTTTTTCTCCCTTCTCTTTACAAACAACCTGCCTTTCCCTTCCTCACCACCAAGCATTTTTTTCAACGGAAGCCCTCTTGTGACACTACACCCCATATTCATCATAGTGGTATGGTTATGATATGATGACAATTATAATGCATCTGGTACAAGATCTGTCTTGTAGGTGTCATTGGAAAAGTTATGATTTGCTGAATATGATTATCCTATTTGTATGCATGTATCATTTCTGTATCTGAAGTTATGAATATTGACTACGTATCTGTAATTCAAATATGCTTACTCTGGATAACACCCACAAATAGCCTTTCAGGTACAAAAATGAAGAAGCTAGAAAGTGTTGATGGCCCATCAGCAAAGACAATGGACTATGGAAGAGCTTAGCCCTCATGTAAACATCTCAGTAAGCCTGTAAGTAATGGCTGCTATTACTCACCAAGGGCATGTGACCAGACCGCATATTACTAAACTACATTTTGGGTACCTGTATTTTTCCACAAACAAGGCTGGAAAGTAAGTTTGGAACAAAGGGTTCCTGCTATACGGTAAAGCTATATAAGGTGGGCCTCACATCTAGGGGCCTTACTCCCCACACAAGGATACTCCTAGAAATATCTGAGGAACAAAGATTGCATCGTTTTTCAACAGCAGCCTTATCAATCAGCATTAGCAAAGGCCACTCGTCTTTCTCATACCAAGCATTCAGTCTCCATGGAGTTTGCTCCCTCACTTGCAACTCTTGGAGGACACATGATGTCACATCACTGATGCTAATGACCTCATGTGCTATTGCAGCTATCAGTGATGTCACACACACCACTGACATCAATGGCATTACACACATCACTGACATCAGCAAAACCATAGATGCACTCTTCTGAACTTAGACATACCATTCACATGAGCACCATGGCAATCTGATGTCATGAGTGCACCACCGACAGAAGTGAAATCAGACCCACATCAGCATATAACTAATGTCACGGATGTCACCCATGCTTGGCAGACATCAGTGACATCACACTGGTGATGCCACTTACATTACACATACCGCTGAGGTCAGTGACATTACACATGCAGCACTGCCAGGACAGTCACACTCACCTATGACCCAAGTGACATCATGCATGAATTGCTATTTTCAAATAGAGAACAAAAATCATGAACACCTCAAAACTATGGGTTGGATTCTCATCTGGATCAAGTCAGCATAACTCCATGGACTTCAATTTACACCAGTTCAGGATCTGCCCTTATGTTTTTAAAATATATTTCATCTTGTAACACCCATAATTGCCCAGGTTCCCTTTGCTGGAGTTGATAGCCCTGGGCCATACCTTAGCCCATCAGTTCTTCTCAGATAGCCATAAATCCCCAGCAAATGCCCTGTGCCTCCATAGTTATTGCTTACACAAAACACTGATTCATCCCGCGGATTCAGTGTACCCACCCCCGAATTGCCGCCGAATCTGCAGGACCAGCGGACCTCCCGCAGGCGCGCCACCAAAGGCAGCCTGACTGCTGCCCTCGCAGGGACCGGCAGGGTGCCTCCTGCGGCTTGCCGCCCCAGGCACGCGCTTAAAGCGCTGGTGCCTGGAGTCCCCACCGTTCAAAACCCAGACTGCTGCCTGTTCAGAGGGAGCCATGTATAATGAGTTTGGTGGGCTCAGAGCAGTGCCCAAGTGGCCTGTGTTGTGCAAGTGAATGGCTCTGTCCAAGAGCGTGAGCTAGACGGGCTCCAACCACACTATCCATTTCCCATGTCCTAAAACACTTTTCAATAACCCTTTTGGAACACTTACCTCATCTACAAAAGCTGAGGCTGGCAACACAAGAGTGTCACCTGAAATCAGTTCCAACCAAAGTGAAAACTGTTTCAGGATCTGTGAATTGGTGTTCTCTGGAAGGGCCCTGAGCATCCATATAATAGAAATCACCAGCAGTAACTGGTGCAAGCACCCTCGGCAAAGAGGCCAAGAAATGACCAGGCAGGGAGACTGAGTTTCCTCTAGGCAGACACTCCAGCTCAGCTCTGAGGCATACCGACAGTAGAACATATTTGGCATCTCCAAATATTCTGAATAAGCAGGACGGTGCTGTACTTTACAACAATGGTCTTCATAGCTCCCGGCAACCCTTCCTCTGTTTTCAGCACTTAAGAACACAATCAGCTTGCTTTGAAATGTTGCTCTCGAATTAATAAGTTTAGTGTCAAGCTAACAACAGAGGGTGTGCACAGGCCTCAGGTTCAGAATACAAATTGCATCCCCACATGTGCCTCCACATTGTTGCAACTATTGTTGTAACCAGTGCTTGCTCCCTGCAGGGGGCCCATGGGGCAGTGCTTCTCTGAACAGAACTTGGAGCTCCCTGAATTGGCTCAATTGTCCTTAGGCCTCTTTTCTCTCGATCTTTTTGTGTGTTGTGTATAGGGTGACCAGATGTCCCAATTTTATAGGGACAGTCCCAATTTTTAGGTCTTTTTCTTGTATAGGCTCCTATTACCCACCACCCCCATCCCAATTTTTCACACTTGCTGTCTGGTCACCCTAGTTGTGTTTCACCAGTGCCTTTAAATTGTCATGTGTGCCTGTGTGAGCAGTACTGGGTAAAGCTGTACCACATCCTGACAGTCTGAGCGGGACCAGGAGAATGGGGATGTTTGGTAGCTTGGAGAGGGTTATAAGCGTTTGCCCCTTTTGGGGAATGGGATGGGTTTGGAAGGGTCAAATTGTGCCCTTACCACTGATGGGGAGCATGGTAGGTCTGGCAGCTGGGAGAAGGCAGGGGGTTTTATTCTTCTGTCATTGAGGTGTCCCGGGGGTGGGGGGAGGGTTTGATGGGATGAGAAAGTGCTACTTCTCACTGGGGTATGGGAATGCCATGGAACTGGGCCCCACAATCACTAGAACCAGTTTTGTAATTAAGTGGTAGAGACAGTTAACACTCCAGCAGGAGCCCAGAGAGCTGAGTTTAGGAGTATGGCTGGAATTCAAGTGACGACAAGTTTGGCACACTCAGCCATTCACTAATGGCACTGTGTCAGTGTCCCACCACACTCTGGATCATTTGGATGTTTCCACCCAAAAACTATCCAGGGCTGTGAGCCAGGATTGAGGTGCATCATCAAAGCTCACTGAGAGACGTGAGAGCACCTGCTAGCCCCAGGCCAGCTTGTAGCCAGGCCTTGGCTTTCATAGGCATTAGGTTCACTTTCAGTCTGAAAGATTAAAAAATGCATCTGGCTTTTTAGCAGTGAGATTAAGTTGAAACCCCAGACCGGAAGCCTTAATTATAACAGATTTGTGTGAAAGTTGCCAGACTTCCCTCTACTCTGTGATGGTGTCTGTGCCAGAAGTCTGCTTTTTGTCACAACAGCAACTGTGTTAAGTTCAGCAAAGTAACTAGGTCAAAGATGCAGAGGCAGAACAGAGATCACTGATTACAGCTAATGACATCCTGCATGGCAATGCAGAAGGATAGCACAATCATTGCAGGGTTCTTCCTGTAATTAAAAGGCAACACATCCATCTCTCGCACTCCCAGTGTGCACTGCTTGGAACAGATACAGCTGCATTGCCAACTTTTATACATTTAACCAAAATGCTTCCTCTAAGGCAAGGTTATAGCATGAGCAAAATCAGAGAGGAGCACATGGGAGGGAGTAAATGCAAAAGAATAATTTGAATTACTCGTTCACGCTGCCGAGTTCTAAATTAACTCTAACCACTGGGGGAAAGACGTGGGTGTCATTGAGGGCAGCTCTCCTAAATATGCAGCCTGAGTATAACCAATCAACCAAAGTGCTAAAATGCATAAGGAATTAGGAATAATACCAAATTTATTATAATACCATTCATAATGCAATGATACACCCTCACTTGGAATATTGTTTTCTGTTCTAATCACCCCATTTTCCAAAGGATATTGCAGAAATGGAGGAAAATGCAAAGATGACGAGTGATTAGATTGTCGACGTGAAGACACATTGAAAAGCCTGGGACTCTTGTTAAGAGAGAAGACAAACAACAGAGAACATGCTAATGGGATACAAAACCATGACTGGGAAAGAAGAGGTAAATCAGGCACTCCTATTTATCTTCCCTCATAATTCAAGAACAAGGCATCACATTTAAAGCTATTAAGAGCAAATGCATTTTTGACTTGATACATAATTAACCTGAGAACTTATTGCAACAAAGTACCACTGATGTCAACTGCATAGTAAAATTCACTATATGGATAAGTAGAACATCCACAGTTCCATGAAATATGATTAATACCAAGGATATAAACCTTCATGCTTTAGGATATAAAGTGACCATTAACTGAGTTTAGGAAGAAACTTCCACTCCAGACACGTTACTCACTAGCCATCCACTACAAGGTTCTTGCACCTTTCTCTGAAGTAGATGATACCAGACATCACCAGAGACTGGATGCTGGGCTACATGAAAGAGTATGGCAATGGTGTCTCAGAGACATGGAATGTACATAAGTCTGCACATAGGATGAAACTATTGTTCTGTCCATATTCTTTCTCTGTGCATATGTCTATATAGTGATGTAGCCATAGGTACATCTAAATATAGAAGGGAAATGAGTGCAAGACAGACACCCTGACTACACCATCATGGACAATGTAAACCTCTTATTTTTCAGGAGACACAAATGAATACAGGACACAGATGAGACTGGAAAAAGCAAAGACCCCAGCAGATTGTGAATGGTGGACCGAAGTTACGTATGGTGATTATCCAGTAGAACTGACTTTTGTTGGCCTACCCAGTCATTGCACCTATCCTACTGCTTTGTAGAGTAACCCTGAGTTTGTCAATAGGGTTATATAAACCACCCCTCTGAAATTCTAATCAGTACCTAACCAACGAAAATATAGAGTCTGCCACTGCCCATGTGCTGCTTATTATACTTACACCAGACCAGAGTGGGTGCCTGCAGATCAGTTATCAGGTATCTTTTTATTATTAGTATAGTTGTAAAAATGTTATGATTTACTAATTTTTTTTATTTCCCATTGGTAAGGTATATATAGTATATATACACAGTATATAAACATATGTAGACTATATTTGGCATATGTCCACAGAGAATGTTAGGACATATGGAAATTATTTCACAGGAATATTGAAATTATGCCTTATATCACTTTCATAGGTAACATGTGAAAACTACAAAATGTTACATTATGGGAAATACCATTCAGCCAGACACACTGGGGGAGAATTCACTAGACTTTACTTCAAAATCAACCACATAGAGCTCCAGAAAAAGGCTCCAGCCAAGGTTTTCAGACTAATGATTTTGGGTGCCCAACCTGAGATACTGCAGAAATATCTGGGACTAATAGCTCTTTCTCCTCATCACAAATAGCTCTTAGATTTTGGCAGTCCTTTTCCTTCCTTGAAAATCTGGCATTGTATTTTAGACATTATCCTCTAGATAATCCATTCAGAGAATAAACCCATAATAAAGGAAGAGGATATTTCAGATTAGTCGCCAAGCAAAGCAGATTCTCGGCTTCTGTTCAACTACTGTATAAATACATTTTTATACTTAAAGTTCCCTTTGCCTCACTAAGACCTCTGCACAACATTAGGATGCATTTTTTCTTGCTTCCTGCTCCAGTCCCATTGAAAATAGGTGGGGATTTCAGGCAGATTGAATATAATTGACCTAAATCATCCCAAGGAGGAGTTTAGATAAAACCATCCAAATGAGGTTTTAATGTAAAGACTAGTTTGTGCCACCTGAAGAGAGAGGCCCCGTACCTCACTAGACCTCAAAACTTCTACAGAATTCATTTTGTCAGCCAAGCAGCACATACCCCTCTCCTCTGTGCAGTGCAGAGTGGGAGCAAATTCAAGAATAATCTGTAGAAAATGGGACTGAAGGGCATGTGGTAACTTTCTCCACCACCAGCGAGTCACCTCCAGCCCCCCCATCTACAGTCACAACATCCATATGGGGGTGAGGTGTGTGTCTGGCCATGGGGAGGGAGTTAGGTAATAATAGGAACTGTCTCAGCTGTGCTCCCATCAGCCAGGATGGCATGAAACTGCACAGAAGTCCTGTATATAACCTGGGATCCATGGGGTGCTCACTGAAATTTCCACAGCAAAGAATCCTGTGGCACCTTATAGACTAACAGACGTTTTGGAGCATGAGCTTTCGTGGCTGAATACCCACTTTGTCGGATGCAGTTTAGCTTCTGACAAAGTGGGTATTCACCCACGAAAGCTCATGCTCCAAAACATCTGTTAGTCTATAAGGTGCCACAGGATTCTTTGCTGCTTTTACAGATCCAGACTAACACAGCTACCCCTCTGATACTTGAAATTTCCACAGATCTCCAGGCAACACCAGGAATTGTGATCTAGAGCCCCATTCCCCTACACCACAGCTATTTCCCTGATCCCAGGAGGATGACGCTGTGAGCCAGTGACTCTGCTTTGCAGGGTGTGCTCCTTTTCCATGCCCACAGGAAAGGCTGCATGTTGGTTAGTCCCCTACAGTCTGACCACAATCACATGCTCAGATTCTAAAAGATATTTGAAGCAAACCTCATTAACTTGTAAGAAAAGGGCAAGTGCAGCAGCTCCCTGTGCAGCATGTATATAGACACCAGGAGGTTAAATATCCACCTATAAAGGAGTCAGCTTTGGACAACCACCTGCAAAGACCTTATTGGCCTGAAGCTAAACTGCAGTGCCACTTGTGATGGGTTTGGTCACAAAGACCCCCTTGGGACTGTCACCTGGTGTGCTGAAATTACCTCTGAGCCCTTTTTCCCTGCCAGCTTGGGACTCCAGAATTCTGCCTCATTGAGCCAGACATGCTAGCCTGCTGCAACACAGACCCAGGGTCTGGATCACGCCCCCAAAGCTGCAGGCTTTAAGTGAAAACAGCTTAACAGGTTACCTGCCTCCAGCACCCAGACACCCAGCTCCCAATGGCATCCAAACCCCAAATAAGTCAGTTTTATTCTGTATAAAGCATATAGAGGGTAAATTCATAAATTGTCCACCCTCTACAACACTGATAGAGAGCTATGCACAGCTGTTTGCTCCCTCAGGTATTAATCACTTACTCTGGGTTTATTAATAAACAAAAGTTATTTTATTGAGTATAAAAAAGTAGGATTTAAGTTGTTTCAAGTAATAACTGACAGAACAAAGTAAGTCACAAAGCAAAATAAAACAAAAACACGCAAGGCTAAGCCTAATACATTAAGAAACTGATTACAGACAATATCTCACCCTCAGCAATGTTCCAATAAACTTCTTTCACAGACTAGACTCCTCCCTAGTCTGGGACCAATCCTTTCCCCTGGTACACTCCTTGTCTGCTGGAACTAAAATCTCAGGTGGTAAGCAGGGGTTTTCTCATGGCTGGGACGCCTTTGTCCTGCTCCATCCCCTTTTATAGCTTTGGCACAAGCTGGGAATCTTTTGTCTCTCTGGGTCCCCACCCCTCCTTCTAAATAGAGGAGTACCAGATTTAAGATGGATTCCAGTATCATGTGATCTGGTCACATGTCCTGTGAGACCTCAGCCTCCATTCTTCCTGGGCTGGTCCACATGTACACAGGAAGGTTTGCAAGTAAACAGAGCCATTTACAGTTCATTGATTCTGAAGCACCCTTAATGGCTTCCACTTAATATGTTTTCATCCATAATACGAGTTTATATCTTATTTTCCTAACTCCAGACATAAAAATAATACATGCAAACAAATAGGATGAACAACTCAGTAGATTATAAGCTTTGTAATGATACCTTTCAAGAGACCTTTTGCATAAAGCATATTCCAGTTACATCATATTCACACTCATAAGAATATTTTCATAAAGTACATGGAATGCAACATCACACTACTCTGCTACCAAATGGTATGGTGTGTCTGTCCTAAGACTGTGCTCTGGAAGGCCATGCTTCATCCCCAGTCTTCCATAGAAGTATGTGGCCTGCTCTCCAAACCGCAAATTGGGAACTCACAAACAATGATCCTGACCACTGTGCTGGATTTTCACTAGTTGTTCAGATGCTTCACTTAACTCTGTCACCAAAGATACTGCTTATCACTAGCCAAAAGCAAGTGCTGAAAAGACTCTCCTACACTTTGTAAACAATCTGCTTCATCAAGTCCCGCTGCCTTATGATGCACATGAAAGCAGAGTCAAGATGAGCTCTACCCTGACATCTGGTGGTGAATTATGGCGAGTGTGGAAAAGAATTTCAGAGGCTGATCGTGTTTGCATAGGCACATCCACTCTGCCTAGTATAGCCCACGGCAGCCTAAAATGGTTACTTTCACAGCTGTGGGATCCCCAATTTCTTTGTTTTTGGGGCAGGAGGAATAAAGTGTTGTTACCCTGATTAAGTAAATGAGGAACTACGAAACTGTTTTATGATAAAGGGTTTCACTATCAACTAAATAGCACTTGCTAGACAAGGGAGATGGGTTCCAAAACCCAGTGAATTGAGAGAGAGGCTGGGGATAGGTATCTGTATCTGGTGGTGTAGGCTCCTTGTGTGAGCCAGAAGCACCAGTTCCACCTACTCCTGTCTCCACTGTGGAATATCAGAGTTGATTTTTGATTCCCTTAGGAATCTAGATACAGGTTACTGAGCTGAACTCACTTTGGGCTAATGGTGCACTAGCACGGGGGCTCCCCTTCTGTGAGCTGAAATCAGTAAGAACTGGAATTGCTGAGCTGAGAGCACTGAGTACTGTGCTAACTAGTGGGGGAGCCTGAAGCTATACTGCGGAGCAGAGCAGCTGACAGAGCGGAGTGGAGCAGTTTGTGGAGCCACGGAGTGAGTGGAGCCGAGCAGTTTGTGGGGACGGCTGGAGCAGATCACGGGACAGCTGGTGGAGCAGAGCAGCTGGCAGAGTGGAGCAGCTGTAGGACGGGTGGAGTGGCCCATGGAGTGAGTGGAGCCGAGCAGTTTGCGGGGACGGCTGGAGCCTATCACAGGATGGCTGGTGGAGCAAAGCAGCTGGCGGAGCGGAGCAAAGCGGAGCAGTTTGTGAGGATGGCTGGAGGAGCAGAGTGGAGTGGCTGGTAGAGCGGAGCAGTTCCTGGAGAAGGCGGAAGCAGAACCTCATGGAGGGGCAGGGCAGTTGGCCCCGGACCACATAAGGTGCCCCTTTCTACCCAGGCTGGGGGGGGAGGGACCTCTGCAGATAGACTCTCGAACTCTGGGGCTGCACTAACCCGGGACAGAGACTTTTGGATTGTGGGACTTTGGGGACTGTGGGTGATCTTTGGGTTGCTGGACTCTAGGGACATTTAGGGTATTGGACTTTGGAGTCTTGGGGTGATTTGGGGGTTGCAGGACTCAAGAGCCCAGGGAAAAGGACACGCCCAATTTCCTGGGGTGGGTCTTTGCTCACGGTTTGGTCTATGAACTCTAGTTGAGGTGTTTTCCCAATGTTGTTCATCTCACGTAATTAAACCTTTTCTGCTACACCGAGACTCTGTGCTTGCGAGAGGGGAAGTATTGCCTCTTCAAGGTGCCCAGGGGTGTGTGTAAGATTTTCCCAGGTCACTGGATGGGGGCTCGAGCTGGTTTTGCATTACGTTGTAGGGAAGGGATGCCTATGTATTGAACCTGGCCCTTGCTGCTATCAGTTCGGCCTGGCAGAAGGGTTACACATATACAACGCTGTGGCCAAAAGGACTAATGCAGTCCTAGGCTGCATAAACAAAGGAATTTTGAGTAGGAATAGGGAGGTTATATTACCTCTGTATTTGGCATGGGTGTGATCACTTCCGGAATACAGTGTCCAGCTCTGGTGTCCACAGTTCAAGAAGGATGTTGATAAATTGGAGAAGGTTCAGAGAAGAACCACAAGAATAATTCAAAAATTAGAAAACCTGCCTTTTAGTGATCGACTCAAGGAACTCAACCTGTTTAGCTTAACAAAGAGAAGGTTAAAGGGTTACTTGATCAAAGTCTCCAAATATCAATATGAGCACCAGAAATTTGATATTTGACGACTCTTCAGTCTGGCAGACAACAACACAAGAGCCAAAGGCTGGAAGTTGAAGCTAGACAGATTCAGACTAGAAACAAGGTGCACATTTAAACAGTATGCTTAATTAGCCACTGGCAAAAATTTACCAAGGGTTGTGGTGCATTCTCCATCACTGGCATCTTTAAAATCAAGATTGGATGTTTTTCTAAAAATATGCTCTAGTTCAAACAGGAATTAATTCAGGACAGTCCTATGGCCTGTCTTGTACAGGAGGAGGTCAGACTACTAGATGATTACAAGGGTCCCTTCTGGCCTTATAATCTGTAATGTAATGATACTTTCTCAAATGTCTCATATACCTAGATGGTGGCCTGCTACTTTAACCCATATTTTGCACCTCTGCATTAAATCTTTGTTGTGTGTCATATTTTTCGAGATACATTAAAAACAAGAAAAAGGAACGGGGCAGAACCAATTGTATCAAACACACGTGAATAACCTGCAAAGCTAAAAACCTCTTTTAAAAAGGACCAGATCTTCAGTTGGTGAATATCAGCATAACTCTATTAGCAACAATGGCACTATACTGGATTTACACCAGCCAAGGATCCTGCTCAAAATGCTTTTCCCTTTATTCATCTGTGAGAGGTAAAGAGACAGCCTCTGGCCTTTTGCTGGGAGATCCACAGCAAAACCTGGAAGACTTGAGCAGTGATCTTACTCAAAGCCGTACCCTGAGCTGCACCTTTCAGCACAAATTCTCTGTATGGTCAATAGTGTGTAAATGAAACCTGAAACTAGCGCGCATGTAAACAAAAGACGACATATTTAGACTTTGGAGCTCACCTAAAATCACGAGTAAAGAAAATATAACCCAGAACACAACCCCACTGAAGTGACTGTGGGGAAAGTGCTGAATGCTTTGACTCCATCCTACATTTCCAAGTCAGGTGGAGGTGGAAGATAGGGCAGGGAAAAGAGTGGTGAAGTTGCATAAGGAGGACCTCTTTGCCCACTCTGCATCATAGATCGGAGCTCTGTTTCAGGGCTGATACAGGGGGCTGCTGAGGGTGTGCAGGGAGGTACACAATTCTAGAAATTCTATGATCAGGTTCTCCAATTATATGGAGCTTGTGGCCCCTTACCCTGCCTGCAGCCAATGGCATGAATTCTATTTACCAAATCCCCTTCCTACTTCCCTGCGCAATGCCTTTTAACTCAGGGGGAATATCAGCCACTGTGCACAATGCTGCTTGTGCCTTACATCTAAGCAACGCCCACTCATCCTGCTCCTCACACACCCGCAGCATCACGAGCAGGACTTAACCTTTATACAAAACACCTTTATTATCCTCTCAGGTGCCATCCCCCAGGCAAACGTGACAAGCGAGGCTGCTAAACCTGACTGAAAAGGAAACATCTTTTCCCCCGACAATACTTCGGGCTGGCTTTCAGGAGAGAGTGTTTTGGCCTAACTCTGCTCCCATTAAAGTCAATGGGAGTTTTACTGTTAGCTTCAATGGGAACAGAGGTAGGCCAAGGCTCTGTGCTTTCAAAAATCCCGCTCCCACTATGCAGTGTGCTCTGGGCCTGGTTTCATGAACAGTAACTTTCGCTGTAGCACTAAAAGGGCCTGTTGTACAATCTCACTTCGCTATCTCTGAAAAGCGTAAGATGTCTGGATCATTTGTACAGTGAACAGCATCATACTTCCTGGGCAGCTCTGGAAAAATAGATTTTCCTTCACTGACTGGACTTCTACAAAGATTCACAGCAACTCACAAAGGACAAGCTCCAGAGGGCAGTGTTTAATTTGTGCCAGGGCTGAGCCTTGGCATCTGTAGGCTTGGCAATTCACAGCCCAGGAACCTCTTGGCTTGCTGCACCAGTTATACATGTAAAAAAATTGCTTGAGCCCCAGCACCTCTTCCATTACAAAATAAGCTCTTGGGCAAACTCTGTATGTACAGCCCTCACCGCAAGGTGTCGGTGCAGTAGGTGTTAGCACACTGGCTAGCCATGCACTTGTTTGCGCTCCAGAAGACTTGATTTCTATAACAAGCTCTGCTACAGGAAGCCCTTGAGTCCTTTGTTTTGATTTTCTGAGCGTATGAGGTTGGGGATAATGGCAGGAGTCCCCTTCATCCAAGTCAGTGGCTAAAATCCACCCCAACAGTAGAAACCAAAAGTTGTTACCATCTGATGGCCTCTGTTCTGTGGCCTGGTTGAAATAAGTCTGGTAATCTCAGTCTAGAAGCCAGAGGACAAGCATTTGCCTCAAACTCAAAAAAGAAACCACCGTCAGCACTACTTGGCACCCAGTCAGTCTCAGCACCAGTTGAATGAGACATGGGTAATGAATTGCCCTTTCGTTCCCTGAGTGCTCTCTTTAAGGGTATATCTACACTTGAATCACAGGGTGTGAATGCAGCTTGTGTAGACCTATCCAAGCCAGCTTTAACCTAGCTAGCTCAGGTACCTGAACAGCGAAGCTTCAGCAGCGCGCACACAGACACAGGCTAGCTGCATGAGTAATTACCACAGGTTCTGGGTGGGCTCGTACAGCCCAAGATGAAGCGTGAGCTGCTGCAGCTTCACTCTCCTTAAGAAGATTAAAAACTTGCCCAGGTATGTCTACATGAGCTGCAGGCACACATGTGACTGCAAGGTAGGCACACAAACAGTCAGGGCTGAGTCACATTGGCAGGGCTGTGGCTGGAATCCTGAGCTGCTGCTGCTTGTGCTCACTTTACAGGTTCCTGGAATAAAAGCCTTGGATCTCCTGGGTTTTCAGGCAGCATGTTCAGCTGGCATGTTCACTGGGCACAATGCATGAATGGGTGGGTGAAGTTCCATGGCCTGTGTCATACAGGAGGTCAGGCTAGATTATCACAATGGTCCCTTCCAACCTCAGAATCAACGGCTCAATCTTTTGAAGGACCAGATATTCATATAAACATGTTTTAAACGGGGGAAGGAGGGGTAAATAATTTAAATTTCAGGCTAAAAGAGATTCAGTCCCTTTAAACAGCAACCCCACAACCCAACCTGCCACTGAGAGACTCTCACCAGTCAAAATGAGACCAGTGTCAGTTCCATTTGGGGAGGGCTCTGAAGCACAAGTGTTGTGCTAGTTTCTCTACCCTTTGACTGGATAAACATATAATTGCTCCACTAATGTAGAACGTAAATCTGATTGTCCACCTTCACAGAGATATGGCTAATGACTTTTAGGGGAATCCTTAATATTGCTATTTTGTGTTCCAAATTTGGGAATCATGAAGTTGCATAACCCTTAGAAGCAAATTAGCAGGGTCTTTGTAACTATGCTGGTTATTCCTCTTGATGCGCAACTATGGCTTGCCATCTTACTATTATTACCATTACAGTAGTGCTTAGGGGCCCTAACCAAGACGGAGGCCCCTTTGTGTTAAGCATTGTACAAACACAGTACGAGACAGTCCAAGCCCCAAAGAACTTACTATATAATAGACAAAATGGTGCCCAGGTTGGTGAAGTGACTTACTCAAGGTCAGTGGCAGACCCAGGAATGGAACACAGGTTTCCTGAATTTCTCTGCAGTGCCACATGAAACCACATTGCCTTTCAATTCTCCTGCCAGTTCCTTGGCTTTGGGGATTAATCGAAGAGCATATTTAGCATCCCTTCCTCCTTGAATGATTTCTGATTCTCAAATTAAGAGAAGCCTTTGAAAAAGAAAGCAAAAACCAAACCAGGCCTTTTCGGAGAAGTGCAGTCACAGAGGTGGGGGAAAAGAGGATTCCTATGTTTTTAAAAGGATCATGGGTGATTTAGTCTCGTATCTTCCATTAAAATCATGGGAAGTCATGTGGTTAGATCCCTAAGCATCATTTGGTAGAAGTTGAAAGGTTAGTAAGTGTGTTCAGTGCTATTTGCATTGAACCAATCCTGCACTGCACAGGACACCATTAAAACCTTGACGCTTACCAGTTACGAGAGTTAAAAGTTATGGCAGTACTTGGAAAGGTAAATACCACAGTAAAGTAAACTTTGCCATTTTAAAAGCACCTCCAGATCAACATAATATTTATTACCCTAATTTTGAATGACAACCCAAATTTTCATCAGGCCTCTACACATGTTGGCACATCTGTTTACATGCACAAAAACCCACTCTGATGAAAACCCGGCTGAAAACTGAGATCTAGGGCCTTTCTGCGGTTACTGCTCTTTAATGGCTCATTACAGATCTCACTTTTTCCAGCACAAGCAGGAGATTTTCTTTTTGCATACTTGGCTTACGTCTGCTTGTGTAAACCACTCTTCAGTGTGCGGCTTACAAGTGGTATAGGTGTCATGTTCAAAGCACAGGTTTTTGATTAAACATGATAAGGAACATACTGGTCCTCCTCCCTCTTAAAGAAATATGCCTTTATGTCCACCTGCCCCCAACCAATCAGCAAACGTATGATTATATAGTGGTTTCAATAAATTAATTAATTAGGTTATTGATGGCTAGATATTAAATTATTGAAAGGAGTATTTTATTAATAAAATAAAAATGGATTAAATCTGGTGGGCAAGAAACAATGTTACATGAGCCGTAGCCCACGAAAGCTTATGCTGAAATAAATTTGTTAGTCTCTAAGGTACCACAAGTACTCCATGCGGACACAGACTAACAAGGCTGCTACTCTGAAATGTTACATAATGTGAATCGGTACTTAATTGACAGACAGGCAATTATCAACTACTGTGTATGTTTTATGGCAAGATTATATGCAGCATGAGATTCTGTCTCTCTCTCTGAAGTTTGTTGTTGACATTTCAGAGTGATGTCAGTGTTTGCTTGCTAAAGCTTTTCGGAAATTCATCCTTGAAGTGCAACTGATAACGCCTTTTGATAGAGGGACATTTAAAAACATGACCTTTTGGAGGGGAGGAGGCTGAGGGGAGAGATCTGATTTCCATTCATTCCATGTTTTCCCCCCTACAATCACTAACTGAAAGCGGAAACAAGCATCATTATCATTATCTCTGATTTGTGCTAGCAGACACTCTTAAGCCAATCAGAAGTGTATTTCATTGTTTCATGGAACACAAAAGACCCTCTGTTGGGAAAGTTCAAGAAAGAAAACTCAGACCTTGTGGCCTGGTCCCAAAGATTGAAAAAGAAGCTAAGATGGTTTCAAAAAGGGCCAGATCCAATGCCCTTTGAAGCCAATGTGAATGTTCTCATTGACTTCAATGAACTTTGAATCAAGCCACAAACGCACAAAATGAAGTAGTTATAAAAAAAGTAGCGAGAAGTAGAGGGGAGTTTTAAGCAACGTAGTGGCGAATCTAATCTTCAGGTCGTGGTCATCAGTGCAGTATATTTTTGTTAAGTCTGAGAAACAAGAATTTTCATAAACTTTCCTAGGTCAGGTTACTCCATTAGACATAGGATTTTAAATTAATCTGGAGGCATTTTCCACTAAAGATACTATTCACACCAGCATAATGTTGATCCCATTTACAGTATCTACTGAGGTGTGGCTAACAAAAGAAAAAGGTTCCTACTGCTGGGTTTAAAGCACTACTATTCATTTAAAAATGTTCACCATTTAAAAAAAAAGACTTAAGATCAGAAACAACATACAATTTCTGTTAGAAAATCTTGTTTCAAACCAGATTGCCAGCATAAAGGATGCACTATATATTCGTGTGCAGAAATCTGAGATACAAGAACTACCCAGAAGAACTCTACAGCAATCCAGTCTTCAAACGATGCAAAGATCACAAAAGTGGGTAGGTTCCAAATATTATGCTTAATTTGCTCTGTAATCTGTTTATTTTCTCATTACATGAGAGTGACATGGTAACATCCCAAAAGAAAGAAAAACAAACAGTTTGCTGAAGCCTATGACTTCAGTGCTCGAATAATGATCTTGGATATAATCATGAATGTTGCTATGGTTTTTAAATTTTTTTTTTTTTATCTATAAGTCCTCCCATAAAATTGCATTTTCCTAGAGTGAAGTCCCTTCATTAGACCTTTTTTTTTTTTTAAAAAAAAAAGCACATTTGCAGTCCCTTACGCTCAATTCAATAAAGGATCAAAAAGATTCTTTATTCAGAAAAAGTACAATGTTTTCCCCCCTCTTTGCCTAATAGAATCCAACTGTTGGAACGTGACATCATTCCCTAGAGCCAGGGATTTCAAACTAACACAGTCATTCAGCTTGAAGTAAACATCATGGAAAAGCATTCAAAGAAGATTAAAAAAAATAAATAAAAGGGAGTTTTTATTACCTGAAACTTGCAGTACTTCCCTTTCCACTCCATTCTTGGTTTTGTATTTCCCAGACAAAACTTTGTCCTATTAGCTGGGGCACTGAAAAACCAGTAGTTTCGGGTCTAATACCTGCCGTGCTTCCCACAACTCCTTCATATGACCTTTCACAGCACTGATTCCAGCTAAAATGATTGCAAGGAGCACAGACTGGCCGAATCAGTTGTCATGGAGATCTCTCTTACTCACACACAGACACACACACACAGAGTCACAATTCTGGGAGGCACCCATGAAACAGCATGCCTTTTCATCAACGGAGTTTTTCAAGCATTCCACCCCTCCTCCCAACTTCTCCTTGAGTCAGTCTGAGGAGTTGAGCTTTGTTTTGGAATTGATTGTTGCAATTATAAAGATATTGCTTTTTCAAAAACAACACAGTGATTTGTGGACTTTTTCCCTGGGAATAGTAGTTTGGTTGCAAAAGTCTCGAAACAAAAACAAAATTTTCTGTATTCTAACCTGGGACATTATTTGTGTTTGTTCAGTTTACAATAAATTTGATATTTGCAGTGCTGAGGCTTTGTGAAAATACAATCATGCAAATTACATGGAAAGCTCTTGGCACAGATTGCCAGCTTACCTTGCTGTTTGCCCAGTACCTTGTCAGCGGTTTAATTAGTGCAGGTATTCATGGTGGCCAAGACAGGATTTCCTGTATTCTTTCATGTTTCTGTAATGAAGAAGAAAAAATCTGTGGATCAGGAATGTACAAAGGTTATGAAATAGAAGAGACGATCTTTACCTCTCAAAAGACCCTCATTTCCAGATCCATCACTGTAACTAACTGCCAAGATTATCTACCTTTCACACAGATGGTACTGCCCAACCCTCACTTTTACTGTGTCCTGCATGAATTGGAGTTCCCCATTTTGGGTGTTTGTCACACATTGCATTTCCCATTTAGGACCTTGCCAAAATGAGAGGGTTACAGACAGTCAGCATTATTCCGGTTACAACTTAATCGATACTTTTGCACATGCACATCAATGTCAACATCTGTGGATGTGTAGACACATTCTCTTCCCCCCCTTCCCACTGACCAATAATAATAAAAAAAAAATGAAAATCTGAAAGTCAGCTTCAGAATCAAACACCTGTTACTTTACATGAAGACTTTTCCTTTCTTAAAACCAAAGACCCCAAAGTATTCACAGCACCCACTTATATAGAAATCACATACAAAAGATTTAACTGCATACCTCAGCATTAATTCATATTTTCAGTTAACCTGAAAGAGAGAGAGATTTAAACCTTTTTCTCAAAGACCTATTTCACAGCCTTGAAATCCAGCCTTCTGGTAATATCACAATTCTGAAATAGGACCTTTTGTTGCTACCTTTCATGGACTTTTTCTTATAGCCAATATATAATTAAACAGGTTTTACCCCAAACCCACTGCCACCCAGTGAAACCAGAGCTCTATTTCACAGCAATCATATCACAGCAAGAGAGAGAGAGAGAACTCAGCAGAACTGCTAAATAAAACGTCTTTTCTGCCACCACTGTAAAATAAAACTGATTTCAAGCATAAATAAAAACACGCCAATTTTTTTCCATGACAAAACACAGCTAGAGAAGTGTCCCTTTAAGTGTCTGGCAGTTTCACATAGTACTCACAGTGACACTCTTGGTTGTGATCAAGACAAAAGTACTCTTGGGAGGTTTTTTTAAGCTTCTAGTCAGTAAAAACAAAGGTAGCTGATCCTGCTGTCATTGAAACTCACTGGATTGGGATTTTCAAACTTCGCGTTGTGGCTTGGAGACTTCCTCTTTTGAGGATTTAATTGGAGACAGTCGCTGAAAGTTTTAAAAGCTCCATAGAAAGCATTTTAGAGGCTGTGTGATTCCAGTTTGTGCAGTACATGCAATATAGGTAACACTCCCCCTAGAGGACATAAATTGTGAAGCTGAAACATTTAGCAAGGGAGCATTAAGTAAATACAACACTTAATCCAGTCTTCCGCCTCATCATATCCATCTGATGTTATGATCTTCCATACTTAGTGCATGAGGAGACATTTTAGGATCCTGAAACAACTTTCAGGGCCCATGAACCAGACTATTCCAATCAACAACTTAAAACAGTATAGACATTTGTGACCATTCTTATCTTATCCAGCAAATGCCACACAAGAAAATTGTTATAGACTGTTGCCAGACCATGATAACCAAGGCAGCTAGCTTTATACATGGGTGGATATAAAAAAATGTCAATACGTACGTACATGTGTGTTTAGCTTTGTTTTATAAACGCTATAAAATACCTGTTAAAATTATTTTTCTGTAATATATATGGCATACAAAGAATACACAATGGTATGGTGTGGTTTAAATGTCTTATGGATGAGATAGACAGACAGAAAGGTGCAGTATAAAGATTTTATGGACCTAAGTTTGGGAAGTCCATATCTTTCATAAACAGCAAAGCCACTAGTTATCCTAGATTGGGGTAGTCAGTTATTTTGTGTCACGGTCCAGCTTTCTTGGTCAAGGTATAGTCAAGGTCCGGAATCCAGAGAAAATAATTTAAAAACAATAATGATAATATATATAGTGCAGAATGCTGGGGAATGAGAAAGTATAACATGTCCAAACTGTCTTTATTCCACACAACCTGCCTCAGAAAAATCCTCTGTATCTTTTGACCCAGAACAATCTCAAACCAAGATCCATTGACACAGTGCAGCCAAGAGGATCTGAACACCATCGTTGCCAGGAGGCATTGGAGATGGATCAGTCATGTGCTTTGGATGGAAACTGATTCCATCTCCAGAGTAGCAATAAGATGGACACCTGAAGGCAGGCGAAAATGAGGCCGCCCAAAAACAACATGGTGAAGAGCTGTGGAAGCCAAACTGAAAAACCTGGGGCACAGCTTGGGAACCACTGAAAGACTTGCCAGAAACAGACAGGAGTGGAGGAGCTTCGTCACTGCCCTAAACGCCAGAGGCGTAATAGGAACATCATGATGATGATGATGAAGAATAAGTAAATAAAAAGATTTTGAGATCCATTCAAAAGCGTCTGGTCCAGATTTGGTCTGCGTATTGACTACCCTGTCATAGGTTATCCTAAACAAGTGCCAACGACACATTTAAATAACGTTGCACCATTCTGCATTCTTTATATTTCATAAATACAGCAGAAAAATGTATTTTAGAAATATTTTAGGGAAGTTTTTAAAAATTGTATTGGGATGATTTTTGTACCTCCCACCCATGAAGCCAGCTACTTTCGTTAGCCATGAGTCCTATGGTATAGCATTCAGAGGGAGCCATGAAAACGTTCTAAAAATGACCCAAGTAGCTTTTTTTGTGTCATAAAACTGTCAAAACTTTAAAAAGATCCAATATCTCAGACCATTCCAGAGTAAAGGGAGAGTGCCGGTCTTCACTGGGAAGCAGAAAGCCTACCCATCTCAATGGCACAGAGCCCTACAAGGCGGCAAGAATATTGGGCTATGGAGTCATGACATTTTTAGGTCTAGAAAAGCTACCACTGGTCCAACACTGAATTATACCCATTATTGGATAATCTTGGATGGGGATGGGGGAGGGATTCTCTCTTTAAAAAAAAATGATGAATGAATGAAGCTGCTCAAGGGCTTAGGAAACTATAATAAATCTTGGGGATACAGGTTAGTGGGCAGGTGTGGAGGTCAAATCTCATTTATCTAAGTGAGTATTTTATTGGCTTTGCAATGTATCACATGGAGATAACTTCTGTATAAACGGCACGTGTGTGCACGTGTTAGCATTTATACTGCTCTGAAAATTTTCTAAACATTATACTGATGTACAAAGTCAACAGTTACAAACAAATGCAGTAGTTGAAGTACAGCATGCATAGCCAAACATTTACGTATACTAGAGAACAAACATTGTGGGACAAATTCTGGCCCCCAGCATGAAACCACCATAAATGACCCTCAAACAGGCGCACATTAATGAAAGTACTCAGGCTACCATAAGCCCCTGCAGAGTCCTCCAACATAACTCTAGCCAATAGCAGAAATAATCTGCTCGGGTTCAGAGGGGAGTGGAGTTGGGGCTGACAGAGCAAGCATGCACTAAAACATGAATCACATCCCCTGACTTCTAAGCCTGACCCCAGAATATTTCTTCATGGCTTAACCACTGACAACATGTCTGCTGGCCTCTCCGTGACTCTGCAGGAAAGCCAGAATCAGGACAATTTCCATCCTAAAGTTCACCACTTGGTCATGGCTTTTTGGGTGTGAGTAGATACGCACCGCCCAAGCCAGAATCTGAGCCTGTAGTGACAGGAAACTAGAATGAACAACAGAAATACAGTAAAGTAGTTCTACAAGGTGCTAGTGTAACCCACACACCTCCTGGATGTGGTGCTCTGTCCCATCTAATGGCATCGATTAGAGATTAATGAGTCTGCTACAGGCTTAGCTAAGAGGCAGGTGGCTTTTAACTCATGCAGTAGACGCTCATGCACTAAGCTTCAGAAGTCCCAGGTTTGATCCTGCTTGCCGACTACTGGGGTCTGTCAGTGTTGCAAGAGGGACAGAGCACCACAACCAGGAGATGTGTGTGTTACATTAGTAAATGCCATTAGGGTAGGCTGTAATCAAGAAGGACCACAGCTTCTTGGTATATTGTGTGGATGAGCACTCAGAACACTAGAACTAGACAAGCAATCCACTTACGGAGAGAGGGAGATTATATATGCTTTCTGCTTATTTCTGACACACATCCCATTCTAACTGGTTGAACAGGCCTCATGATATGATCTGTGGTTCCAAGTGCTTAGTGTAGGATGCAGACACTGGAGGAGTGCATGTAGAAGCAAGTACTGCACGCATCACAAAGGATCAGAGCACACCGAGTGACTCCTCAGCAGTATGCATCTGGAGTCCATGCCAAGGAGAGTGAAAATTGAAATGTGATCTGCTTTTCCAGTGAGCATGATGGGTTGCGTTTCTTTGCCGACTGTTTTTTAAATAAAAAAAAAAATTAAAAAACAAAACAATCAGGAGCAGAAGATGCCACAGAAGTCAAATTTGCTCTTAAATGATTCATGAAATCTTATTGTTTCAGCTAGGTGGGAACATGTGACACTAAGTTTGGGCTCTAAAGTATAGAAACAAAATAGGGCTGCAGGCAAACCTAATCACAGTGGCATGAGCAGTCTTCATCTATGGAAACAGCCAGCGCACCTATCACATCAACTCTAAGACAGCCTGATGATGTTTTTCTTTCAAAGGAAATGAAATTCCACATAAAAATGTTTAAATACAGCTAAATTGATGGAGCTGGTTAATTTACAGCAACTCTGGTGTGAACTGGCACAGCAATATGGATTTCAATAGAACGACACCAATTCACACCAGCTGAGGAGCCTGCCTACTATCCATAAATTATCATGCTGATTTCTCCTGAGAAGCTGTGTTTTACAGAGAAACGTCTCTTTTTACACTCTGATTCAGTTGAAAGTCAGGTTTCAGAGGGGTAGCCATGTTAGTCTGCATCGCAAAAACAATGAGGAGTCCTTGTGGCATCTGAGAGACTAACAAATTTGGACACAAGCTTTCATGGGCTAGAACCCACTTCATCAAATGCATGGAGTGAAAGATACAGTAGGCAGATATAAATATACAGCACATGAAAAGATGGAAGTTGCCTTACCAAGTATGGAGTCAGTGTGGAGAAGGCTTGCAGTTTCAGGGTCCAATGCAGCAAACCCCTAGTCACATGACATCGGTGATACTTCTTATGTGAATGCAGGGTTTGCAGGATCAGGAACTTATTTTTAGCACTACTGTGCAGGAGTATTGCAGGAAGTGATGTATCAAAAGGTACATATAGCATATACTTAGTGCCAATGGGACATGGGACAATGACTTTGCATTTCTTATGTACATGAAGCACAGAGTCTTGTATCTGTGCAGTACCTAGCACATTGGAGTCCTGGTCTGTGACTAGGGCTGCCAGGCACTACAGTAATATAAATAAACAACTCCTCCTCCTCTGGCATGATTGTTGCATTGCAATACAATTTCTTTAAGTATTACAAAAACATAACCTGATCCTTCAAACACTTAAGCATAGGACTGATTCTACTCATGTTGAGTGCCATTAGATTCAATGGCACTACATAGGTGTGGGATGGGGGTCACAGAACTCTCTGAACTTAAGTTCCTTCCCATTACAGTATCAATTTATTATCCTTAATATTTTCACAATAACTCATTCTTTTTAACAGTATAGTTAAAGATAATCATAACATCTTTTTTATAGCCCACCAAGGACTATGTTTGGATTGCCACAGAGATTTCGCTATCTCAGCAAGCACATAGGAAATGACTAATCTTTGCTGTGGACTTTTTGATATTCTGCCCGGCATATTATGGTTTCACATTTCATTCCAGTTTGATCTCATTTTGCAGCTGAAAGCCTGCCACATAGGTGTTTGCCAGGTCAGCCTTGTTACTGGGCGCAGGGCAAAATTTTCAAAAGTTCCGAAGTGATGTAGGAACCTGTGGAACCTATTGATTTTCAATGATACTTGGGCTACAAAGTGTCTAAATCGTTTTTTGAAAATGAGAGTTAGACTCTTAAATCACTTCGGAACTTTTGAAAGTTTTATCCACGGTGCTTACTACCACATTCCCCGAACTTCAAGAGAAACAGCCCTTGTAGTAAACTCTATGCACACTGCAGGACTAGACTGTTAGTCATATAGGCCTGATTCAGCATAACACTTTAGCACATGCTTAACTTTAAGCACATGATTAAGTCCTATTAACTTCAATGGTACTTAAGTACATATTTCAAGTTAAACATGTGCGTAAATGTTTTGTTGTAGTATGTTTAAAAAAGAGAAGCAAATGGCTCTTATCTGGCTTTAAAATAGTATTTGGTGAGATAACAGGGCATATTCTTCATTTTAAATATGGTAATGAAGTTGAAAATAAACTGCTGAGCAAAGAAAGGAATAATCCCATTATTTAGGTTAATAAAACCTGGGCAATAAGGAAGATTAACTTAAATGCCCTGTTCTTTGGGACTAACCCAACAGTCTGCTTCATTAAATACTAACATACACAGTATCTTAGGCTGTCACAAACGGCACTAGAGGTTGTAAAGATCAAGAAGGCTGCAATTCTTTTAATGAAATGTCCCTAAAGTGCAACTTTGTGTCACCTTGATTCACAAGGGACTACCACTTACTACTTGGGGGGCTAGAGTGTAATTTAAATATCTGCCTTGAGAAGGGGACTGTGAAAGGCTACATCACCTCACAACCCTAGAGAATGAACTGTGACTCAAAGAGGCATGATTTCTGCCCTGCTCCTCATTTGACATGGGGAGGGGGAAGGACGTTAACTCAGACCCTTTCATGGAGCATCTTACTCCTTCTTTCTGTGTACCTGGCATGCAACTTTGTCTGGCCCCTAAGTTGGGTGGAGCCAGGACTTCCCTTGCCCCACCTCCCTCCACACACTTGATCACAGGGGTAGCAGGAAGTATTGGGAAAATCACCACTGTTCTGCCCTGCCTCCCACAGCTGGAGTCACAATCTGAGCAGGGCTAAGCAAGGGTGTAAGAAAAGGGAGGACCTTACTGCCCTGCCCAGCTTAGCAAGTGCTGTGACAGTCTAGTCCAACAGGAGTGAGAGTAGCAGAATCTGCCACTAAGGATGTACTTGGATGGGATAGGTTTTCTAAGTCAAGTGCTACACTGAACACACATTCTCAAACTGAGGTCTATGGAGCCCTCTCTGGGGAGCACAGAATGAATGAAGCATTGTAAGAACCAAGCCATGGAGGACGAGGGTTTTGCAAGGGAAGGAGCACCTAAGAAAGGATGTTCACTTGGGTATTGGGCCAAAGGATGAAGAAGGTTGTAGGACCACCGCTGTAACTGTGTTGACTCTGTAGAGCTAACATGAGTAAGAGTTTATTTTAGTCAGCACAGCAATGAACACAGGGAATGGGCTGACTGAGTAAGGTGGGACCATTTTTCCAGGTAGTACAGGTGTTTTTTTTCATACAACTTCCTCTTCTGCGTACAAAATATAAATGTCAGAGACTCTGAGGTTGGCTGTCCAGTAAATATCACCATGTTTACACAGGATGATCTCATGCAAAAGCACTACGCTCTCTTTGAACTGAAAAAGCAAAAAACAACTGCAGTGCATTTTGTGGTTTGTTTTGATAGTCAGTTATAAAAGTGCACTGGGAAATTTACACAACCTCCGATGACTGGGCAGATGCTATCTTCAAAAGTCTTTTAGGAAATAGACATTGGAGGTAAAAGGTCAGCCTGATGTTACCATTTTTAAAAAAAATAAATTTATTTATTTTTGCCAAGTGATCACTTGTGTGTGGGATAAAGGAAATAAAGCACTGGAGTTATTTTAGACATGCCTTGAGTCACAGAGCTGACCTGTGTGACCATGTGAACTGCAAATAACGTGCAGAAGAGCTCTCATGGGACTCTGCCTCACATGATCAGAAAGGAACGGTATCTTACACGGCAACTCAGATTGACTGTTCAAAGCCACCTACACTATTCAGCATTTGGAACAATAAAACATCATGTATTTTCTTAGGCATACTAAGAGTTTGTCTTGCATATTGTCAACCAGGGAACACAATCGTAACAGCAGGGAGGTTTCCCAGCTGTAGGCAACTTCTCTTCTTGGTTTTGAATAGTGGAAATAAAAAAAAAAATGTTTTGTGCATACATGGCACCTTTCATTCATGGATCTCAGAGCATTAGCCTCTATTTACTGATAGGGAAGAGGAGGCACAAAAGAATCAATCAACTTTGCCTGAAGCCATATTGTAGCGGCCAGTAGCAGAGTCAGAAATAGAACCTGGTTCCACATTCTAACCAAACCACGTTACCTCCCATGAGATTGTATGTCAAAACTGGATGGCACTCAGGGTCAGTTTGACATCCAATATACATTAAGGCTCCTCTCCCCCTATAGAACAATCAGCTAGGCCTGGGAAATGGAATAAATTAAGCTTCCCTTTTAGCTGGTTCCTATGCCCTGGGGGGGAAAAGGGAACATTACAAAGTAACGGGAATGGAAGAATAAGTTCATATAAAAATAAGAAATAACCCAAGCTCCTGTAAAACTGGAAACAAGTTCAAAACAAATTTTTTCAGGAAGTTCAAAAACATTTGATTCATTTTATATTTTGGTTTGTGTGTCCCTCCAGCACTTTCTGTTTCCAGCCAAGACTGGAAGAGCAAGCACCAAAATAGCACAAGAAAGACTATGCTTTTATTGCTACTGACTTCACACATCATCATAAGCACTTTTGCTCAAATATGTGAAAAGTTTAGTAAAAAGAAAAGAACAATGAGAAACAATCACATTAAAACTAATTGTTGTCAGCTAACAACACTTTTTTGAAGGACTAAGAGTTTGAAATAAGCTAAAATACTTCCCATTTTGCAATATTGTTTTAGGGGCCAGATCCCACAATAGAGCAATATTGATTTACGTCAGCTGACCTTCTGCCCCTAGATGTCCAATACATTGCCATATTCAGGGGTCTAATTAGGCTGGCTTGCAACAGCTCAGTGGATCAGTACTTTATTCTGGAGGCTGCCATCCTGTGCTCCAACAGCTAACCTTTCATTTAAAAAAAAAAAATGAAGCTTCCAGTCCTTGTGACTGTGAAAAAAAAGAACACCCTTCAAAACAGGAACCAAACACAAAGCAATGCCTGCCCAAGTTTGCAGAGACTGAAATAATGGTGCTGAGAAATGGATTAATTGCCCCTATTCATTAATTCTGAAGGCTAATATAAATGTGAACACCTATTTCACAACTGATCAACGAACACAAGAAAGGAAGACATTCATTTTCTGATCAGCACAATCTATTGCAAGTGATTTCTTGTGTTAGATTCAAGTGGGTGGAGCTTTATTTGTGGATGGAGTTTGGCATGTGTCCTCTTTCCCTGGGTCCCCACTTTCAATCCTTGGCCATGATGTTAATGCACAAGTTTGGGTATATATTTTATATGCAATTCAAAAATCCAACATAATCTACACACAGTTCTGCATCTAATGCTGGGATCTTGTTGTAAGTTATTTTTCTTCTCTGCAGTGTGGCTAATAGCAGAATCACATAAAACAATACTTTACATCTTTCATAATAACTACTATCACCCTTACAAAACTCAGTCTGGTTTAGCGTTGTACCTGTCAGTAAATTTAGTGCATTATGTATAAAATGCAAAATTTATCTCAATATCTGAGTCTAGGAAGATGGGCAAGTCACTTATTCTCTCTTTGTCAGATACCAATCTGAATAATGGGGATAATAGTTCTTCCTTACCTCACAGGAGTGCAGTGAAAATAAATACATAAAAATAATGAGGTGCTCATATAATATAGCAGTTAGATCTATATTAGTAACAGCCTTTAATTAACTTATCAACATATATGTGAGGTAGGGAAATAACACTCATAATTTACAAGTGTGAAACTGAGGCACCCAGAGATTAAAGACCAGATTTTAAAGATATTTATGTGCCTAACTTCAGTGCCTGAATACCTTTCAAAATCTGGCCCTAGGTGATTTGCTCAAGGTGACACAGGAAGTCTGTTTCAGAGCTGGGAACTTAACCCAAAGTTCCTGAGTTCTAATTTAATGCCTTAAAAACAGGATCATCCTTTCTCCCCTAATTCTATGCATTACTTAGAAAAGGCTAGGTAGGTCAGACTAGTATCCTTGTCAATTGCTATTTAAAAAGAAAGAAGCGGGCACTCCCTATTTTATTCTCATTACAGTAGATGGATCAGAGGTAAATCATCAGTTTGCCTCATGTCATTTTGAAAAAAGGGACCAAAAAAAGTTACTGAGAATCAGCTTTTTTACAAACCAAAACCCTGAAACTGAAAAGGATGGAGCTTAGGAAAGCACCATTACTTTTCTTCCAAGTCTGGGAGAACTATACAGAGTATCTATGTTATTATGGCTTTTATAGCTACTCTTCCTTGAAAATGCTGGAAAACATCCATGCACTCACGTGATGTGCTCTATTGCTCTGCATGTTACTTTACTGTGACACTTAATTCTCTAGAACTGCTGCTTGCTAGTAGCACTGTGAAAATGGCAGAATTCTACATCTTAGGTCAAACATGAGCCACTTGGTTCAGGAAGAGCATATACAGCTGTCTCAAGCGCAGTAAATGGCTCACACTGGCTTTTGGGTTTTTCAGGATCCTGCCACCACATTGGAAGTGCTAATAAGGTCTAATTAATAATATCTACTGGGAAATAGACCCAGACTTTTAACAGAACAATAACCTGCTCTGAAATATTGTGGGCATTGAAGTTGTCCCTACAACTGCACTAACTGCCCGATAGGAGAAAATCCCATGAAGCTCTGGGCACTCAACTCCCAGAACCATCCAAGAGATGAGGGTACTCAGCACCACGCAAATTGTGCCCATTTAAACTTCCAGATGAGTGCCACTGTGATGGCAGTTTTGTCTCCATATTTAATTGTGAGCATAGACTGGTGCCCACAGTACAGGGAGCTGCTTATGGAAAATGTGAACCATACGATTCAGATCATTAAGAGCACGCATCTTGGTCTGCTTAGGGAAAAATTCCTCTTTCACCATCTGCATGTCAGATCTTGACTCCAATTTTATAATTTCCCAACATATGTGAAATTTCCATCAGTTTCAGTGGGAGCTCTGTGCTTGTCATAAATGCAAAAACAGTCACAGTTCACCATGCAGATCCAAGAAGGGAATTTTTGGCCATAACATGGTGAATGAAGTCCCTTTTACAAAAGAATCAGTGTGAGGTCAGTGAAGAGGGCATCAAAGTAGGAGGTAGGAGAACTGAGTTCTGTTCCTAGTTCTGATGCTGACCTGCTGTGTGACCTTGAGCAATTAGCTTGCCTCAGTTTATTCATCTGTACCATGAGGATAATGCTTACCCAGCACTGCAAAGCTTTTTGAAATCCAGATCTGATAACTGCAGACTGATAACTACCAAGTAATCAACTGCAGAGTCACAGGATGCATTGCACGTACTATGCACCTCTGACTATCTCACTTGCATTCTGCCCTCAATCAATCCCCATCAGGGCTATTTTCAACTTTTTAAACTTCTTGCTCTAGTCACACAGATGCCTCCCTCCTCCTCACACACAACTCCCCCTGCCCCCAACTTACCAGTGTTAAGATGTTTCTAAATAATTGGGGCAGGGTGTCTATCATCCATTTTGCCTTTGATTCATTAGCATGGACCTTGGGAAAAACACGTAGGGCCAGATTCTGATACCTTTTATCATAATGAACACCACCCTGCTCCACAAGTGGCCCCACTGATTTCACTGTGATCACCGGTGGACTAAAAATAACATTTTTCAACAGTGCCTAAGTGACTTGGGAGCCAAAGTCGCATATTCAAAATTGTCATAGGCACTTAGGAACCCAAGTCTCATGGAAAGTCAATGAATGGGAGTTAAGCGCCTAAATGCCTTTGATGATCTGGACCTAAATCCTTTTTGAAAATAGGACTCAGTGAACTAAGGCCACGTCTAGACTACGCGCCATATCGGTGTGTTAAAATCGATTGCTCTGGGATCGATATATCGCGTCTAATCTAGACGGGATATATCGATCCCTGAGCGCGCTTATATCTATTCCGGAACTCCACTAACCCCAACGGAGTTCCGGAATCGACATGGCGAGCCGCGGACATTGATCCCGCGCGGTGAAGACAGGTGAGTAAATCGATTTTAGATATTCGACTTCAGCTACGTTATTCACATAGCTGAAATTGCGTATCTAAAATCGATTTTATCCCGTAGTGTAGACCAGCCCTTAGTTACTTAGGCGCTTTTGAAAATGTTATCTTAAGATACTATCTAGCATGAGTAAGGGTTTTAGAATATGGCTCCTAACTTCTCTCATACTCAGTCCACCCCGCCCCCCCGCTCAAAATCCCAGGGTAATAAATAAAGCCTAATGGGGGTAGGGGGTGTTAGAATGAATGAATTAAACTTTGTAAAGTATTTTGAGATCATTGGAGGCAAAGTATTATACTGCCAGCTGAGTAGGCTGACAGTGCCTCTTTAGGCTGTCAGAACTCCCACTGCAAACCCTATTTATGAGGCTGCAGTAATGGGACCACCCCGGAATGTTTTCCTTGCGTGATTTTTAGCATTCTATAGAATGAAAAAGATTTCACATGTGCAAACAGAGATAACGAAAGTCAACAATTTCAATGTTATCTACTGGATGAAAGAGAAAGTTCATTAATGCAAGCGGCTGATAGCACCTGCAATCTGTAGCACAAAGCACCTCTACCAACAACAACAAAAAAAAAGGCATTTGAGGTGGAGAATGGAACAGGCCATTATGACTCATAGGTTTTAAGTCTACTCAGTGAAAAACTGGCAGAAGTGTGTTTGACTATCTCTGTACATTCCAAAGATTTATAGCTGCTTATTAAATCATCAGTTCCCATTAAAAAACAAAGAAACTGTATGTTTCACTAGCAGTTACCTCTGCTAGAATACACCAATTCACCATTAACACAAAACAGAGGTCTTTATACAGGGCTGGGTGATCTGTTCAAAATATTTAGTTTTCTTTTTATTATGAATCAAATTTTCCATGAAGGGGACATTTTGTTCAGATCAGTTGAAATCTGCTAAACCAAGGGATCAGTCTGTGGTAGGACAAGCTGCTCTTCTGGCATCACTGTTCCACCTGTTCTTTACTGTGATAAAGTTTCTTTACCTTGGTGGGTCCTGCGCTTATTGGCAGATTTGCTCACCTCACAGATTCACCCTGTGGGTCAGGGAAACAGCCCAGAGACCTTCCCTTCTGGTAGAAGCCACAGTCCAGGTCAATTCCTCCTGTGTTTGATCAGGAGTTGGGAGGTTTGGGGGTGGAGGGGAACCCAGGCCCGCCCTCTACTCCGGGTTCCAGCCCAGGGCCCCGTGAACTGCAGCTGTCTAGAGTGCCTCCTGGTACAGTTGTGTGACAGCTACAACTCCCTGGGCTCCTTCCCCATGGCCTCCTCCCAACACCTTCTTTATCTTCACCACAGGACCTTCCTCTTGATGTCTGCTAATGCTTGTACTCCTCAGTCCTCCAGCAGCACTCACTCTCAGCTTCTTGCACCTCTTGCTCCCAGTTCCAAACACACACACTTCCTCTCCTCTGGCTCCCTTTGGAGCTGACTGGAGTGAGCCCTTTTATAGCATCAGAGGGACCTTAATTAGAGTCAGGTGCTTAACAGCCTCACCTGACTCCTAGCAGGTTAATTGGAGTCAGGTGTTCTCATTAGCCTGGAGCAGCCCCTGCTCTGGTCACTCAGGGAACAGAAAACTGCTTACCCAGTGGCCAGTACATCTCCCTTTGACTACTCTGCTGTTCCCAGCTGGCCTGGGTCTATCACATTACTTAAAGCCAGATGGGGCTTTGAGTGACAGGTGTTTTCTACACAGAAAAGGACTAGAAACTGACTTCAGGGAGATGCCTATTAAAGACAAAGGATTAAGGCAGGATTCTTGGATATCAGAGAGACAGAGCCAAACCTCCTGTTTGTTGGATCCATGGTGGAATGGAACCATCCTGGACCACGAAGCATAGCCGTGAGCAGCAGACAATGCATCAGCCAGCTAAGCATTGTTAGCCAAATGCTGCTAGTGCAGTAGCAGGGGAAGAGAAAGACCATGAACCCTGGATCCTCTCCTTTTAGGACATATTAAAATGTGACCCAAGAGAAGGGGAAATGCAGTGGCTATGAATCATATGACTCCATGGATTGCACGCACTGCCGGCTGTTCAGTGGCTGATAGGAGTGTGCATATGAAGTGGCTTTTATGGGGGAAATCCATTATTTTTAGGTTTTGTGTAATTTGACTCCATCCCTGCTAAAGATGACATAGCTATTCTGCCATCTTAAACTCGCTAGAGTTTCTTTATTCTCTTACCCAGGTGGCATAAGGTTTGTTCTGCTGATAAACAGAGACTCATCTTCGTCCTTCTCCTGCCACTCCCCGTGTCACAATCTTGCTTTTTCTTTCCCTAACCCTTGGGCACAGCCCATAGGTCAGCCCCTGAGCCAGACATCTCTTAAAATCGCTAAGTATAATGCACAACAATTTTATCAAATAGGAGCTATTAGCAGGGGCACATCTGGTCTGAACGTTCTGAACTCCCAGGAGGCAGGGAAATTTCACACATTTTAAAGTAACCTCTTTTAAAAAAACAAACAAAAAAAACCCCACACTCAGGTCATCCCTAATACCAGACTGGCCACTTCTACTTACCAGACACCCCACAATGCAGATTTCCAGGAGTGCTCACAGTTACCTCAGACTTGATGCTAGAATATAGAGCTGGCCAATGGAAGAGGGGCAAAAATATGGTAAGAGCCAGACAGACTTGCATACGTTCATACACCAGTTCAAGGGTAAGCACACTGCATTTGTTGCTGCTAGCGATGCTGCTGAAATCTTGTGCAGCCCATGAAATGAAACACGACAGAAGGCAATGTCTGAATGAGCAAGTTAGCAGAAAGGCCGGGCGAGAATAGAACAATGGAGTGAAGATCCATAATTCTGCTCTTGGATCTGCTTTCTCCCCCTAAGCTCCAGATGCCCAGTGCCCATATAGTGCAGCTGAAGTTAAGCATTAGAAGGGTTTCTATCTGCCCCTCAAGTGCAGCTGCATCGAACTTTGCCAACAAAAACTTGATAGGTGATGGGGTTCCATCAAACACATTTGTCTCATGCTTTTGCACTCAAGCCTTGTTAAATCAATTTGCTACAAACACAATAGGATATTGTAAGTGCCATTGAATGAGCACAGCTGACTGCTCCAAACCAGAATCAGCAGAAAATCATCTGTGATCTAGAAACACAAAAGCAGAGCTGTGCAACTTAGGGAACTATTCACCATGTCACTCCATGAGATGCTTGTACAACTATTTTTGCTCAAAGCAAAAAAAGTAACTGACTGGATGGTCGCAAATTCATGTAGAAAGCCATCTTTTACTGTGATAAAAGAGCCGTCTACTGGTGGAAATGTGGTAACAAAGTTAAGGGTGATATCTCCTCCCAACAAATCAAACACCTAAAAAGCAAGGGAGTCATTAATTAAGGCACAGTCAGGTCCAGTATATCACTATCCCAACATTAGCTCATTAGGAAGGATGATCTATCAGTTTAGGCACTGGGGAGTTAAGAGACCTGATTTCAATTCCCACCTCTGCCACACCTTGGGCAAGGCACTCAGAGGTATAAGTGGCACTTAGGTGCCTAACTTCCATTAAAAGTCAATGGGAGTTAGGTGCCTAAGGCATTGAGCCTTAGGCACCTAACTCCTCAAGTCTGACTGTGCCTTGGTTCCCCAGCTGTAAAATGGGAACTACAACATTACTTCTCTTCTGCAACCCTTGGTCTATTTAGATAGTAAACTCTTTAGAGGTAGGGATGTGTGTATGTGCGCGTGTGTGTGTGTGTCTATGTGTGTGTGTGTGCGCGCACAGCCCCTAGTCCAGAGGGGACAGATCTCAGTAGAGGTCTTTAGCCTGTACTATAATACATATAATAACCACAACCCTCACATGCCAACACACTAATAGCCTCTCTAGCATACCCCTTTTCAATTCAACAGTACTCTCCAGGTGCACATCAAAGAACTGAAAGCCACACTAATGCACAACCCAAAATCCAGGGCGTTGAAACAGAGATGAATCTGAGCCAAATCATTCCTGCTCTGCATCCTGTTGCTAGGATGCTACAGGGTGGGAATCAAGCCTTCATCTGGCCCAAAGTGACAATAATTTTTCTAACACAAGTACAACAGGGTCAAACACAAACGAGAAGTGGATAGTTCCATGTATCACAAACACAAGAGGTGTGTGAGTGTAGCAGCCACTGCAGAGCTAGTGCTCTATCTTTTCCTTCTCCTAGAAGGAAGAAACAATAGTAATTATTCTTCCTCTTTACTAGAAATCCTGTTGTTTTCCAGTGCTAACATAGTGCTGATTCACAGTGGTAACATAGATGATTCAGCAAATCATCCCTGTTCAGCAAAGCACTTAACCACATAGAATCATAGTACGGGAAGGGACCTTGAGAGGTCATCTAGTCCTGTCCCTGCACTCATGGCAGAACTAAGTATTATCTAGACCAGGGGTGGGCAAATTTTTTGGCCCAAGGGCCACATCAGGTTGGGGAAACTGCATGCAGGGCCATGAATGTAGGGCTGAGGTAGGGGGTTGAGGTGCGGGAGGGAGGGAGTGCAGGGTGTGGGGGGGCTTCAGTGTGCAGGAAGGGGCTCAGGGCAGGGAGTTGGGGTGCAGAAGAGGTGCTGGGTGTGGCAGGGGCTCAAGGCAAGGAGTTGGGGAGCAGAAGGGGTGCATGGTGCGGCAGAGGCTCAGGCCAGGTAGTTGGGATGCAGGAGGGGTGCATAGTGCGGCAGGGGCTCAGGCCAGGTGGTTGGGGTGTAGGAGGAGTTCAGGGTGTGGGCTCTAGCCTGGCGCTGCTTACCTGGAGCGGCTCCAGGGTGGCAGTGGCGTGCAGAGGACCTCAGTCAGGCTGCCTGCCTGCTCTGGCCCCATGCTGCTCGCGGAAGTGGCCAGCACCACATCCCTGCAGCCCCTGGGGGCGGGGCAGAGGGTACCTTCCCACTCCCCCCAAGGGCTGCCTGTGGGTACCTCCCCCGAAGCTCCCATTGGCTGCAGTTTCCCATTCCTGGCCAATGGGAGCTGCGGGGAGTGGTGCCTGAAGGCAAGGGCAGCACGCAGAGCCCTCTGACCCTCGTCCCCAGGGCTGCAGGGACATGGTGCCAGCCGCTTCCGGGATCAGCGCAGGGCCCGCGGTACCATTGGGGTGGCAATCCCACAGCCCAGATCCAAAGCCCTAACAGGCCGTATTCAGCCCGCGGACTGTAGTTTGCCCACCGCTACTGTAGACCATCCCTGACAGGTATTTGTTTAACCTGCTCTTAGAAATTTCCAATGATGGAGATTCCACAACCTCCCAGGACAATTTATTCCAGTGCTTAACCATCCTGACAATTAGGACGTTTTTCCTAATGTCCAACCTAAACCTCCCTTGCTGCAATTTAAGCCCATTGCTTCTTGTCCGAGCCTCAGAGTTTACGAAAAAAATTCCTCTCCCTCCTCCTTGCAACAACCTTTTATGTATTTGAAAACTTATGTCCCCTTTCTGTCTTCTCTTCTCCAGACTAAACAAACCCAATTTTTTCAATATTCCCTCATAGATCATGTTTTCTAGACCTTTAATCATTTTTGTTGCTCTTCTCTGGACTTTCTCCAATTTGTCCACATCCTTCCTGAAATGTGGCACCCAGAATTGGACACAATACTCCAGTTGAGGCTAATCAGAGTGGAGTAGAACAGAAGAATTACTTCTCATGTCTTGCTTACAACACTCCTGCTAATACATCCCAGAATGATGTTCGCTTTTTTTTTTTACAACAGAGTTACACTATTGACTCATATTTAGCTTGTGGTCCACTATGACCCCCAGATCCCTTTCTGCAGTACTCCCTCCTAAGCAGTCATTTCCCATTTTGTATGTGTGCAACTGATTGTGCCTTCCTAGGTGGAGTACTTTGCATTTGTCCTTGCTGAATTTCATCCTATTTACTTCAGACCATTTCTCCAGTTTGTCCAGATCATTTTGAATTTTAATCCTATCCTCCAAAGCACTTGCAACCCCTCCCAACTAGGTATCATCTGCAAACTTTATAAGTGTACTCTCTATGCCATTATCTAAATTATTGATGAAGATATTGAACAGAACTGGACCCGGAACTGATCCACTCATTATGCCCTTCCAGCATGACTGTGAACCACTGATAACTACTCTCTGGGAATGGTTTTCCAATGAGTTTATAGTAGGTCCATCTAGCTTGCATTTCCTTAGTTTGTTTATGAGAAGATCATGCAGGACAGTATCTAAAGCTTTACTAAAGTCTAGATATACCACGTCTGCTGCTTCCCCCCTATCCACAAGGCTTGTATCTGCTTAACTTTAAGCACGGGCTTAAGTCCCGTTGACTTTATTGATGTTTCATGAATGTGTTTAAGTGCCTTGATGAACTGAAGCCATAATCAGGAACAGAAAGCCAAATCCCACCCAATGGCTGCCTCCAGACATGTCTTGTTTTTATTCCTAGAACTCCTATGACTTTCATTTCCCATAACAAAGGCTAAGTATTCCAGAGGTACAATAATGTACTAATTTATGGCGGGAGCATGCTCCCTTAACCAGAACCTCAGACAGACTCATCTGCTTTTCTTAGCAGATTGGTTTTTAAGGAGCTCTGCTGTGACCTACCTCTGGAAATGTTGGGCAAGCAGCAGCCAGCCACAACAGGAAATGGTTTACACTGATTGAACAGATTTCTGAATCCCCATGAATTGTATGCTTTGAGGGGAAAACCCAGCAACAGAAAACACAGGGGAAATTGATATTCTTTATGATTGCTGAGAAGTGGGGATCTTTATTTTCTCTTTAAGAATATCCTCTGTTGTTCACACAGGGAATTTAAACCTAACCAGGCTTGTAAATATTGTTCCCCAAAACCATGATTTAAGCTTAGGTCAGACAGGGATCATCCACATGTGAAGCATGACTTTTCTGTTGCAAAATGAAGCCATTCTTTTTCCAGACAGTTTTATATTTAGCTTGTTTTAACTGTCCTGATCTGGTACCTAATAAGTGTCTGTTCCTGAATGTCAGTGAGCAATGGCAAAGGGGGGTGGGGAAAGAAGATGAAGCAGTCTTCAGTTTAAAAAGTGCGATGGAGTGGTGTGAGCACAGAATGTATCTAATTCACAGGGTGTCATGAAGACGCATTAGTAAATGGGCCAGATCCACAACTAGTGTAACTCAGGAGAGTGCCACTGAAGTCAATAGAGCTATGCTGATTCAAGCCCAAAGGAAATCTGGACCGATGTTTGTAAAGCACTTTGAAAATTAAAAATGCGATTTAAAGGCCAAGTATCATCATTTTAACACTCATTCCCCACTGCATCTCCCAGGAACAGGATATCTCGTTAAATGGGGCCAGACTTTCAAAACCTGGCCTCTGTTTTTGGATCCACAATTCATGCCTGCAATTATTTGGGGATCACTGTATATCTCTATAATGCCTGAGTACTGGTTTGTACCTGCAAATCAGGTACATTAATATCTAAGTGACTTACATTCTATCTGAAAATTTCACCCATACAACATTAACTGATGTAAACATGACCCCATACTAGTAATATATCTAATTTAAAGGCAAAGTAACCAGGTAGTCAAATAGGCTGCATGAAGTCCATACATCACCACCACACCAGCTACAACACTCAGCACTAGTGATTCTAGCTCTTCCCATTCTGTTCTTCCCTCCTGAACTGAAGAATTCATTCTGCTTCACTCCTTCCTGGTGTCTAATCTCCACCAGGTACCTGGCTAGGGAAATGTGCTTTCTCACCCTCAGAAGTCAGCATTAAGGAGAAGGAGGTTGGCAGCAGCAGAAGCTATTCAGCAGGACACATTTTTTTACTTTAAGGACCAGCAGTGACATTATTTCTTGCCTTTAGCATATTAGTTTCATCCAGTACTCGTTTTTATAAAACATCAGGAACAAAATGAAGGCTGGCCTCATCACCTGCACCTTTCAGCATCACCAGTGGCTCTCAGTTCATCTCAGGATCCAATTCAAAATCCTGTTCCTTAGGGAAAATGCATGGTGGAACTCCAGTCAAGACAATGAGGTTACACAGTTAATAATGTGGCACCACAATTTTAAAACTCACCAAATACTGCTCCAGGCTACTGAATTCTGATCTCAGTGACATTAGTGTAAATCTAGAGTTACTTCACTGAAGTCAGAGGAGTGACATTGGATTTATGCTAGTGTAATCAAGAGCAGAATTTGCCCCTTGTCTCCCTCAACCCCACCTACAAGATCTGTCTGTTTGTCTGGCATGGGCCTTTCTTGCAGTTATCGCAAGCAGGAGAGAAGACCCTTGCATCAGTGTTTCCATGTGGAGCAATCTTTGTAAATTTCTACCAGACATTCATTCTCACAGGAAAGGATATTTTATTTCCTGTCATTTCTCTCTCTTTTTCCTTTCTTTTTATTTGACTCCATAAAACATCTTGTGATACCATTTTAATGAAAGACATTCTACAGAATAAAATTGTACGGTGCTGGACTGGTACTGATAGGAATCTATTGGTTGCCAAATCCTCATGCAAAGACTGAAACCTCAAGTCTAAAACACTTCGCTTTGGGGAAATTCAGGTCTAGACGCAAATTGCAGCTGGACCCATCTCTGCAATTAAATACTGGATCCAGACTCCCTTGTCCTATGCAAAGTCCTGATCTGGATCATCCTTTGTACTACAGATGGGCTTGAAATGTGAACAGTGTGGGACAAATTCTTTAGTCAGTTACACCACTGGCTTCAGAGCAATTGCAGACGTAATGAAGTGGAGAATGTGGCCAGGCAATTGCATTACCGAGATGGGGAAAAGCTTTGATCTCAGAGACAAGGGTTTGCTTCCTTTACTTGGTAGTTAGAGCCTCAAGTTCACTTGAAGAATAAATTGATAGGAAGTGATAATAAAATTGAAAAGAAATTCCTTTCCCTTTTAATAAGAAGACTATTACTCAGACAAATCCAGTTAGGTATGTACAATCTTCTTGCTCGGAAACTCATGTTATTCAAATCTACCCCAAAACAAAACAAAAATCCATTCTTGATGGTTTTCTTCCTGCTGCCAAGTCCACAAGACCCCCAACCTCAGGCCTTGGAGGACGTCCTGAGACATTTGTTTGTTTACGTGGAGTCAGAGTTGAAATGCTTCACTAGCAGACTCACCCCTGATAGAAGGCTTTGGCCACGTGGGGAGGCAGTAACAATGTAGAGTATATTTCCAGTGACATCAGCTGGAAAAAAAATAACTAGAAATGCTGTAAATAATAACTGTTAGTTATTGCTAGGAACCAGATTGTTCTTTGCAAGCACTGGCCCATGTTGGGAATGGTGCAGAGCTGCCTCACACCATGGTTCCAGAGGCCAGTATACTTCCCAGAGCTCTGTAACTACTCTCAAGGTTGCAATTTGCACTCCTCACTATAACCAGCCAGCTTTTCTGGATAGTGTGGAGAGGAACCCGGGCCGTGGCCATGTCCCCTACTCTCTCTAAAGTGAGACACTAGCAGGCAGCAGTCCCTGTGTTCAAGAGAGGGAGCCCAAATGTGCCTGACTCCCATGCAGTGTCACCATGTTTCAGACATTCCAACGTAATAAGTCAAGGACCTCGAAAATTGTGAGGTTGGCTGAAAAATCACGAGATTTTGAAAATAATATTAGGTTCTTTTCATTTGCTGTCTGCTTTTTAAGCACGTTTTCAAACTTCTCTGTGCAGACATGGAGGCCTGAAACTTATGGGCGAGTAAATAAAAGCTGAGATTCTTGCACAATCACAGGACTCCAAGACCTGGGGCTTTAAGAAAACCATCAAATATCACAGGATCCACAATAACATTGCTAGAGCTGATGAGACTGATTAAGGGAAGTCTTCTTGCAGCACCTCCACTCCCGATTTGTGCACTCATGTAAAGATCACGCCTTGACATAAGAATCTCAGCTTTCATTTTAAAAAGTTACGCTCTTATTTACTTAGCTGTTGCAGATAATGGCTAGAAAATATAAACTCTAAAGGTTCCAAATAGAAAGACACAACATTTATTATTTTATAAAACCTTATGATTTTTAAGCTCTTCTGGGTGGGGGGTAATTGACATGCTGTTTGAACACTTGGGATTGGCCCGATAAGTGTAGCATGCACGAATTACTTCATTTGCCAGTGAAATGCAACCACACGTGGAACACAACATGGCAGCTCTTCAAGAGCGCACAGCAATTACAGTACTGAAGGAAGAAGACACTATAAACAGTGAAAAGGAATTCACCAGATTGGAGTTTAGATACTGGAATACCAGGGCTAATACACACACAGTCTTGTGAAAAGTGCCTACCATGAGATCTTGGATGACAAGTGGTTCAGATCTCAGTTTTATCCTCTTATATGAAAGTGGACAGGTAATCCCAGCAGCACAGTGCCCCTGACACCATGCCAAGGCACTGATTTAATACAGACACAGTATTGACCAGGCCCAACCCGGCTTAGTTTGAGAAATCAGATGAAACCACACCACATAGCGTTATGGCTGCAGCTCAAATATAAATCCAATCTAACAGAGGCTCCAACACTAATTGCTCAGCCAATACAACATGTGAGGTCTCACATCATAGTAACTCTTCGAGGCTTATGCACAGCATCCCCTTAGAACAAAAGGTTGACATGGTCCTCACCAGGACAGGTAGCCACCTTCCTTGATGGATGGGATATTCCAAGATATCTTGTTCCCATTCAGTAGCTCCCGTCTCCTTCCACAACTGCTCCTGTGACTTTTGTTTCATAGGATGTAAATCGTTATGCAATGCACACAAAACCACATCATCTTCATTAAAAAAAAAAAAATAGAGAGAAAAAAAATCCCATTTCATTGCAGAAGTGCATGCTAACAAAGAGGTGCCTATTCTGTAACTTCCTCTCATGCAGTCCCATCAAACTGGTTGAACTGCTGTGTGCTTTTAGGCTGAAATTCCTTTATTCAAATAGTTGCAGTTGGGTTCATCATCTGATTAGGACACATCCAAAAATCAAGTCAGTGTCCGCATCCTAACCCTAGTATTGACAACCCCAAATGTTAAAAAAAATCAGACTCACCAAAACTCATAAGATTGTCTAAGAACAATAGATTGGGTATTCTTTTTATTTGTCTTCTGCTTCTTGAGCCTTTAGGGTGCACTGGATCACATTTTGAAGCTTTTTCTCCACAACCGCGAGGGCTAGAAACTTACTTTTTCTTTAAGAATGAAGGCTGAAATCATCACATATCCACGTGACTCCAGGAGCTGGGGCTTTGAGGACAATAATAATTATCATGAGACTCATGACAAAAATCATGAGAGTTGGCAACACTGTAACCCCCTGTAGACATTTGTGCACATCACAAAACCATCAGAGAATCTGGCATGATTGATAGCCTCTTCTCTGAAGAGGCTCAGCACTGGAGATGGCGTATGTGGAGAACTTTGAGGTGTAGGAGCACAAATCCATAAATATCCCTTATTGAATGCATAGCTTCTTTTGAACTTTCACACAACTGCACAAGCCTGAAATGCATTTTGCACACATGTGCACTTACTGTACTGAATGTGGGAGGTGCCAGCCTGACTCGAGCCTTGCCCATTGAAGTCAACAAAGGGAGTCTTTTCATGGACTCCAGGCAGGTTTGGTCAGACCCATCATCCTTTAGGGTCAAGAAAATCAAAATCATATCCAATTTGTTCACTGAAGAATTTACAGCTGAGAGACTGGGGAAAAGTAATCTGACAAGCAAGCTCTTTCTTTCCAGAATTTCATGAGGCACAGACATCAGGGGGATCTGAAAGATCCCATTTACTATGTTCTGTGGTTTCATTTATTTTATTCTAAGTGGCCCATGACTAGGACTCTTAGGCACTACAGGTAATAATAAATAATGATAGCAATCTTTGGAAACCATCACATACCAACCTGAGTCTATTTTGCTGTGTTAGCAACTAGCATTACATAGAACTTCTCGCGAAAGCAATTTACAAGCACAGAGTCTCACAAACCCCTGTGAGGGGAGACTGGGGCAGAGGAATGTTATTTTTAGAGGTGCTTGAATGCTGTGGCACTCAACACCTCTGAAAAATCAGGCCCTGAGCGATTTGTCCAAGACCACAGTAGAAGTCAGTGGTGCAGCCGGCATTTGAACTCAGGGGTGGCGGGCTCCAAGCCTGTCACTAGGTCATGCCTCTCTCTCTCTCACTCGCAATTCTGCCTTGCACATGGATTCCACACCTAGACTTGTCCAGAAACTATGTTCAATATTCAAAGGCAAATCGTTAACTGATTTATTTTTATGCTTCTTTAGTGCACAGACCAAGTTCTAACTAGTCCTAAAGAAAAAACAACTTTGAGACAAATGGTCCTCCCCTGCCCTCCATGCCTTATACTCACAGAAATTCTTTATACAAACCAAAATCCCTCCCATCCCCAGTGATATGCATGAGACTTTTGACAAAGGATCAATATAACCAGCATGGGAAAGATAGGCCAGCAGTACTGTCAGATCCCTAAAATACCAACACAGGGTCATGTTTTCTGCTTCACACAGTTCTCTTAACATTAACTGGAAAGTGCACTTATACCAAACCACAACGGTCACAAAGCTGCCTCATAAGGGCTATAGGGAATCATTCCACAAAGAGTTACAGAGCAGCAAACAACTACAGATGTGCCAATGGAAGTCTTCTTTTTACCCAAACACAGCAGAGATACACAGGGAAACACCATCTATGGAAATTTTTGGATTAAAGGTGCTGTGGGTCCAACTGTGAACAAGTTACACCGGTGAGCAGTTATACACAGGAGTAGCCTCCATGACTCCAGTGGGCAACCTCTCATCAAAGGCACTCTGTACATGCAAAGTGTTAGAATCGGGCGCACCTGTGGCCCGGTTTGCACAGTCGTGCCAGGGAGCAAGGGAGCATACAGCACATGCTTATTTCCCTGTGCCAGTTACCAACATCACAGGGAGAAGCAGAGAGGCAGGCATAGCCTGTTGTGGAGCTGCTACTACTTCTCCAACACGCAAGGAGTGGATGGAACGATGGCTTCACCCCACAACATGTTGTCCAGGATAGCTGAACTGGGGGAAATGCACTGCACCAAGTTGCAGGATGCTTTTCCCTTGAGCAAAATGAGAGTCAATCTGCCTCCAGGTCTGCTCCTCAGGCAGCACAACAATGTGCTGCCCTTTGCTCTGGGTTTGTTGCATAGTCACAATTTAGTCCATAAATTTGGCCTCCAAAAAAGAATCCCACTTGCCTATTCACTGAAGGGCAAGTTCTGATACCCTTATTCACACTTCAGTGGGACTCGGAATCCGGCTCTGAATGCTTAACAAACCCACTACATCGGTGGTTTTCAACCTGTGGTCTGTGGACCCCTGCAGGTCTGCAGACTGTGTCTAAGATTTCCAAAGAGGTCAGCACCTCCATTTGAAATTTTGTAGGGATCCACAAATGAATAAAGGTTAAAAACCACCGCACTATGTAGTGGGCTTTGCTGCCATCAGCTGATTATCTTCCTTAGCTTGACCCCAGCTAAAAGTGAGGAGCCGCGAGGATCCCCAGGAGGAGTATAGTAAATGTTAGATTTGGGGTTGGGGGAGCATCCATATTTCTACATCGCAAGATGAGCTCCTTTAGATTTTTCAATGGCTCCTAGTTAGGGTGTGGAGGCAGTGAAGGAGGAGCACCTATGCTGGCACCTGAGAAGCTTTTGAAAACTGGTTGCTGACTTTTTTGTGGCTTAAATTCTAACAGGGGATGCTCCTCAGGCTCAGTTGCAGGGCCTGAAACATCTTGAGTTTACACAAAGCTGCAGCGGAGACAGTGAATAGGAAATTCAAGCGGTTTCAAGCTAGAAGCGCTCCCTTGAATGGAGATACTGTATCACAAGAATGTATTATTTCCTATTTACAAAGGGGTTGAGGGATAACAACTACTGGTGTTGAGCAATATAAATATAAACCTTTACATATTTTTAAGTTAATTTTCCAAATAGTCTCTACTGAGTGAAGTATCATGAGGTAGCCTTTGCAGCAGTACCGTTAAGATTGAAAAATCACCTCTAAATGGAAAGTGCTGCTCAAAGTGCTCTAAAATTCACATGCATACTTGGATTATCCTAAACATTGCTATGCTAGTTGAGGGCACAGGGCAGGCTTAGTGGTGTATAATTAGGGTAATTTAATCAGGTTTTTTGAGATGAAGCCCTGCCTTCCCTTCTCCTCCCTGCTGCCCCCATGACCTAATTTTTAAATTTGTGGTGCTTATAACTTTCCTTGGTCCTTGCCCACAGACAGCAGGAAAAAATATAGGCAGGGTGCACATGAAAAACTGACCTCAGTGGAACTACCCTGATTTTATCTAATGAATGTCATCAAGACCCAGCTACACAATGTGATATTTCAAAGTTATTTAGTTCTCATTCTGTAAAGTGGTGTGCATGGCTGATGCAAACCAGAAATCTCTTAAGTAACCAGAATAGAAAAAGAGCATGTCAGTTTCAACTCCTTTCTTCAAAGTGATCTAAAATTCACACGCACATATTGGTTTCACGTTTGGTATGTCAGCTGAGTGCCTGGAACAATTTGTGGTGTAAATTTAAGATCATTTCATCAGGGAGTTTCCACAGTACAGCCTCCCCCCAAAACTAACCTGCTTTAACTTTTCCAGAGTGTTTCAGAATATATATGCCAATTGCCTTGAAAATAGCTAGATCACGCTGGGCACTACGGTAGACTTTATTGTGCAAACTGGGAGATATTTCCTCAAGTAGTTCTCATGATTAAACCCCAAAGGCATAAGAAGATGCCCTTTACTAGAAGGATAAAATACATATGAGCTGACCTCTCTACATTTCCAGTAGATGGCAGTGGTGCACACGCACAAAATCCAGTAGAACCTATATTCCTGCCACTGCTCCTCTCCCCCTACAACTCTCCGGAGTTTTTCCATGTGCTAAAAGCATTAACTCACATTAACAATTTCAGTCCTGCAACAATACCAGCATCTACCTAGTGAGCTAACATAGTTCCGCTTGCTGGTCAGTAAAGGAAACTGCCTTTAAAATGAGTCCATCCGAGGGCAGTGATGCACCAGGCAGGCTGCAGCCCTGTTTGCTAACCCAAAGCCTATTCACTGAAGTCAGTTGAAAGATTTCCCTGCCCCCACTGACTTCAATGAGCTTTGGCTCAAACCTTGTGTTCACAGACTGTCCCCTAAATTTAAAGCGACAGTAGATGGACTCCTGGGCACCAACCTGCTTCATCATTGCTTGGTAAATTGGGGTAAGTTGGGTTTACTTGCCTAAGAGTAGGATGCAGCTTGCAGTGGTGCTGCTTGTGTTATACTTGTTTGGAGGCCAAACACAGGACTTCACTCTCTGAAGCTGTCAATTTATCGCCTTTCCACCAGCATTTAAATATACACACTTACAAAAGATCCAGCTGTATTCTGACTGAAGCCAGTGGGAGAGATGGGGGCAGAAATGAGTCCCAAAGGAATAGCAGCTTACACCATTCCTCATGGGCTCCCCAATGGTTGTTCAGCGTTTCCTCTTGGAAGGTAAATACAGCTTGTATATGTTCTCACCATTCAGACTGAAGACTGTGACTCACTAGGAAGGTCTGAACTTTGTCTTCTTCGCTCACTGTCAGAATTAACCTTGCTCAAAAGGGACGGAGTGCCAAACTCAGTCCCCCTTAATGATACACAGGTCTCCAGACAGCCACACATATGGAGATCACATTCAAAGGTTTTTAGTCTGCCTGTCAATAAAAAGTAATTCCATGAATACCCAGCAATGATGGGATGACCTCACATAGATGGGGAATTTGGGTTTCATTCACAGCACAACCCAGAAGTTTAATTCAGCTGAAACTATCACAACATTAGGCTTTCCCAAAAGGCTCCCAAATACTTCTCGCATCCACTTAGCTGAAACTGCAACAAACAAACAAAAATGTTGAGGAGAAACCATTATCTGAACGAATGCAGCTACTGCCCAGTCTGGGGATAGCGGATTAGTTGTCCACACAGATCCTTCATCTTGAAGATAGATGGAAGCACTGCTCCCTGTTAACCAGCAGCGGTGAATGGCACATGCAGAATGGGTTGAAGGCATATATATTTCATACTGATCTATGTTCTCAGTTCTTTCAGTGTGGCAGTGCCATCCCATGGGGAAAACATACAGAAGTCAAGAAGAAAGGTTCCCAAAAAGAATGGATAGGGAGGACAAAATATTTTTCAGCAGAGTGTGAGGCCCATGTAAATAAAAGGAAGTTTGCTAAGAGAAAATGTGAGAATAGGGCTAAGATTTCACAGAGCAAGAAGGTCAGTCAGGGCAGTTTCTATTCAAAAATACATGTAGCAAGACAAAAAAAAAAAAAATAGAAACAGACTTTAAGGACCCAGTACTGTTCCTGTTGAAACCAATGGGCATTTTGCCATCTACTTCAATGGGAAAAGCAGCAGGCCCCAGGGAGGGACTCATACCTAAAACATGACTTGGAAGCAGAACCAAATGAGGTATAAAAGCAGAGACTATTCGGCAAAGATCAGTGAAAACCAAAAGGAAGCAGAAGCCCTGTGTGTGAAGCAAGCCTAGGAATGTGGCCCAATCTTGACATTGTGGGAGCAGCAGCTGTACTTAACTCGGTCAAGCTACTCTTCTCTTTTCTCAGTCATTCTACAGTATTTGATTATGTTCACTAATCCATCAGCAGCCTGCCCCATTCTAGGTGATTTCCCAGATTTCTACAGCATTAATTCCCTGTTACTTCCTCAGAAGCTTTTGCCCAATTTGTTGGACACAAGTCAAGATTTCAGCTTTTGGGTCTTGGTACCTATTTATGAAATATTAACTTTCCAGGGGTTTCCATGATGCTGCCCGGACAAGGTTTCTGGTCTGCGTCATGCATAGCCTCTCCCAGGTCAACTTGTCAGGGCTCATTTATGCTGCCAGGGCCACAAAAGAGGTGCTCCCCCTCAGTGAAAACATGCCTGTGGCTTTACCTGTACTGCCAAGTTATGCTGATTGTTCCCCCCTCACTAGACTTCCATCCACACACAAAAATACTTCAGCTGATTTTGGGGTAAGGGGAATTGGAAAAAAACAATGCAGAGTTACCCCTGAAATCTGTAGGGGGAAAAGACTGTGTCAGAATCAACCGTGAGACAGCTTGGATGCAATACACTGGCATATTCAGGTGTTGTCTTTGACAGCTCCCTCAGCTCATGAACATCCTCAGTTCCACAGCTCAGAGCCATTCCCCCTCTCTGCTTCCTGCCATGCCCCCTTTCAGCTCCTCACATTGCATCCCCCTGCACACACACACCCCATGCTCTCCCAACTTCTTCTGCATCCCCCGAGATGACATTCCACATTGTAACTGGTGTAGGGCAGCCCTGCTATGGACACATATGCAAACCCTAAACAGGCTGAAGGAGTGAACACCCTCAATTGTTGGTCTTTTCGTCAGTACAATACAACTAACCGAAGAACTATTGTATGAGGATTCTGGCGCATATAGGCTCGGAGGTAAACACAATGCCTCCAGGAACATAGGGAGCATGGTGGCCAAACCACCCTCTTGGAGCAGACCTAGCATGTGCCCCTGATGGTCCACTAGCCACCCACTCCTTGCCCCCCTTCTGGGCAGCAGTATTAGCTGGGAACACTCTTTGCATTCAGGTAAGCACAAGGACTGTGATTGTGTGCGGTCCTTGGATACATGGGTAAGGATGTTCCTGGCCCTTTTCCGTATGCCTCCCTCCCCTTTCACAGCCATGCAGGGCCACGAACACCTGGGTTCTCCACTGTTCACATGACAGTTGAAACCACCTACTTTAAAACACACAGTTGTTGCTGACATGGTTCTAGCACATGGTCTCCTGGTCAGTGAGTGCTGTGAAGACAATGGTATAGAGACTAACCTTCTCTAATCATTAGTCTGTATTCTTTGGATATGAGGAAATTAAGGTGAGAGAGTACTGAACTATGCAAACTGAAGGGAACCAAGAAGTTCCACACTAACAGGCATTGGAATTAGTGTCACATTTATAGTGTGGGGGTATGAACGTAACGTGTCTCCTATGTGCATCTGCAGAGCCAACACTACGCTATCTTCCTTAAAGGCCACACGTGCTGTGATGCTTACTAAGCACTGGAGAATAACTAGGCAGCTGATGTGCTGTGACCAGGGCCGGCTTTAGGCACTTTTCAAGGGGTGGCACTCCGACCCACCCACCCCCTCCTTTTTTTTTTTTTTTGCTTCAATGGCGGCACTCCGGTTTTTTTTTGTTTTTTTTTTTAAAAACCACTTGACGTGGCAAAAAACCTGGAGCTGGCCCTCGCTGTGATCACTGCTTAGTACATGACTCAAACTGTCTCAGAGAGTATGTCTACACTGCAATCCAAGGCATGACTTCTGCTTGGGCAGATGTACCCGTGCTAGCTCTACCTGCACTAGCATGTCTAAAAATAGGTATGTAGATGCAGAGGAGCAGGCTTCTGTGGTAAACGTCTGTCCCAGATCTGGACCTGTGCGTAGAAAATCTGGGTGCTTACTGTGAACCTCCCCGAAGCTTATACCCATCTTGGATCTTATCTTGCTGCCACCAGCCGAAGTTTTCCAGGGTTTCGGCCCCCTCGGGTTCCCCAAACCTTTCCTTGGGGGACCCCTCCAAGACCCAGAGCCCCTGGGTCTCCTCTATCTCATCCCCCAGCTTCCCCCCCTTTCCTGGGTTAGCCGGTGCGATGCTGTCCTATTCCCTTTGAATACAACCAGAGAGGCAATCTAGCTTCCCCGAGGCTATGCATTCAAACCTAGTCAGCTCACACAAGAGATTCACCCCTCCCTTTGTCCCGTAGCCTTTTCCCGCCCTGGGACAATAGGAAAGTAAGACACAGAGCTTGGGCTTGGCCCTCACCCTCTGCCTCACTAGGAAAAGAAACTCCCACAAGTTTTAAAAAGAAACTTTATATAAAAAGAAAGAAAATACAGAACAATAATACTGCATTAAGAAACTCAATACAGGAATATGGCTTATAAGAAAATAGGAATAAACAGTCTGATTTAAAAGATAGCCCAATTAAACCAGTCCAGCAAATCAACACCCATGTAAATACAAATCGAAGCACATCACAGCCGATTACTTTGTTTCCTTTGTACTCACACTTGATAGTAGAATATTTGAAAGAAGATGGAGTTAGAAGAAAAGCTTGTTTACTCACAGCCGAGGAAAACAAAAAGACCTCGAGTTTCCAGTTCCCTCCCACACTTTAAAAAAATCCAGGTCTCTGATTGGTTCTCTGGTCAGGTGTTTGGTTCCCCCTTTGTTCACCCTTTACAGGTAAAAGAAAATTAACCCTTACCTATCTACTTATGACAGCTTCAGATACACAAGTAGATACCCAGGTTCCCAATATATTTGGCTTGCCAACACTGAAGCCCTAACTGCTGCATCTGCACTGCTATTTTAGCCATGCTACCTGCACTATCATACGTCAGATTGCAGCGTACACAGACTGAGTGTTACCTTGGGCTTCCCCAGTCTGTTTGTTGAATCCACCTGGTTTTTCTCATCTCATTCTGTTTGTAAGCTCTTTAGGGCAATGACCATTTTAATATGCACATACAGTATCTAGCACAATGGGACCTCTAGACCAGTGATTTCAAACTTTTTTTGTTTGGGGACCCCTGAAAAATTTTCAATGGAGGTCAGACCCTCTTTAGAAATCTTAGACATGGCCTGCAGATCCGATCTGCAGACCACAGATTGAAACCACTGTTGTAGGCACCCTTGCAATACAAATAATTAAGATTAATAAAATAAGCAGCAGCTATAGGTCAGTTGGTAAAGAAATCTGCTTTGTAAATGGCGTTGTAAGCAAACAAGAACATAACAATATGGAGTGAACTTCTAAAGGTTGGTATAGATATAAACTACTGAAGGAATATGATGCGTGTGATGGGTTGGACCCCCACCCTCAATCCAGGATGCCACCTGATATACAGGGTCCCACTGAACCTGCCTGTTCCACCAGCCTGGGCTTCCTCACCCTGTCCTTGCTGTGCCAGACCCTCAAGCCTTCCCTAGCACACACACAGGTAAGGCCACACCCAGCTGCTGACACAGATACAAATCAGCTCTGTGTGGGAGGATACAGCTCAGGGATTTACCCAGCACTCACATATATACTTCCTTTGGGGTGTAAACCCAAAATAATATTGTCTTGCACTGTACAGAGACATCTGTACAGCGCAAGCTCATAAAAATCACCCCCTCCCTCAATGTGGAGGGAGATATGCACAGCTTTCCCATCTCCCCCCCAATCTGATATGAATTGTACAAACTGGTTTATAGAAAAAAAACAAGTTTATTAACTACAAAAGACAGATTTTAAGTGATTATAAATGGATAGCAAGCAGATCAAAGCAGATTACTGAGCAAACAAAACACACACATACTAGACTTAATATGTTAAAGAAATTGGCTACAAATAGTAATTTCTCACCCTAAATGTGGTTTTATGCAGGTTGCAGAGTTTCTTGAAGGTAAATTGCACTGCTTGCAGCTTAAATCTCCAACTATACCCTTCACAGGCTGAACATTCTCCCCAGATTAGTTTTAGGCATTTCCAGCAGTCATCCTGGCCAGTGATTCTTTGAAGAACTGGCGACCGTGATTAACTCACTCTCCAGCCTTAAATAGAATTTACATATGGCGGGAATCTTTTGTTTCCCAGTCTGACCCCACATCCCCTCTTAATGGAAAAACACTGAAAGCCCAAGAGGGGGGTCTAGTACCAGGTGATACGATCACCTGATCCAGTAGTGTCAAAGCAGCATAACAGGAAGCTGTGGTAAACATCTGTCTCAAATCTGGACTTAGCGTTCAAAATCTGAGGGTTTACTGTGAACCTCCCCCAAGCTTATACCCAGCTTGGATCTGATATCGCTGCCACCAACCAGGATTTTTTAGGGTTCCTGGTCACCCCGAGTCACCCCAACCTTTCCCTGGGGGACCCCCCCAAGACTCAGAAGTATGAGTCTACCGGCAAAGGAATGATCTCCCCTCCCACCTCCCTCTCTCTCCGTTGTTCCGCTCTGAGGGGATTGATGCAATCTCTTTACATGACAATACCAAGAAACTAGTCTCCGTCTCTCCAAAGAGACAAGCCTTAAGCACCAGGGAACAGAGCTGATTCTTTCTCTCTCTTTCCCCGTAACTTTTTCCCGCCCTGGGACAATAGGAAAGGAACCCACAGAGCATGGGCTTTTCCCTCCCCGCCCCCTAGCCTGTCACAGAGGTAACAGAGCTCTGGGCACAGAAATTCCTCTCCCCGTTGCCTCACTAGGAAAAGAAACTTCCACAAGTTTTAAAAAGAAAACTTTATATAAAAAGAAAGAAAATACAAAACAATAATACTGCATTAAGAGATCAATACAGGCTCTTGCTTATAAGAAAATATGAATAAACAGTCTGATTTAAAAGATAGCCCAATTAAACCAGTCTAGCAAATCAACACCCATGTAAATACAAATTAAAGCACATCACAGCCGATTACTTTGTTTTCTTTTGTACTCACACTTGATAGTAGAATATTTGAAAGAAGATGGAGTTAGAAGAAAAGCTTGTTTACTCACAGCCGAGGAAAACAAAAAGACCCTGAGTTTCCAGTTCCCTCCCAGACTTTTAAAAAAATCCAGGTCTCTGATTGGTCCTCTGGTCAGGTGTTTGGTTCCCCCTTTGTTCACCCTTTACAGGTAAAAGAAAATTAACCCTTACCTACCGACTTATGACAGAAGCTTGTCAGGAAGGTGGGAGATTAGTATCTTCAAAGTCTTGTTCTTCTGCCTAACGGCCCATTCAGGCTGATCGCCCACCAGATAGTAGGCATTCCCAGATGAAAACACTTTGCTTTATTCGAAATTAGGAATATAACCTATCAATTGCAATGACACAAGCATAGACATAGAATAATCATATTCAGTAAATCATAACCTTTCCAATGATATCTCACAAGACTCATCTTGCTGTGACGGGTTGGATCATAGCAACCCCCTTGGGGCTGCCAACTGATGTGCCAAGACTACTTCTGCCCTGGCTTTTCCTGCCAGCTTGGGACTCCAGCACCCTGTCTTGCTGAGCCAGACACGCCCATCTGCTCCAACGCAGACCCAGGGTCGGAACCACGTGCCCCAAAGCTGCAGAATTAACTGAAAGCAACTTAAGAAGTGTTCCTGTCTAACATTCAGATGCCCGACTCCCAGTGGGGTCCAAACCCCAAATAAATCCATTCTACCCTGTAGAAAGGTTAGACAGGGTAAACTCATAAATTGTTCACCCTCTATAACACTGATAGAGAGATGCACAGCTGTTCTCTCCCCCTCCCTGGCCAAATATTAATACATACTCTGGGTTAATAAGTAAAAAGTGATTGTATTAAATACAGAAAGTAGGATTTTAGTGGTTCCAAGTAGTAACAGACAGAACAAAGTGAATTACCAAGCAAAATAAAATAAAACATGCAACTCTAAACCAAATACAGTAATAAAACTGAATACAGATAAAATCTCACCCTCCGAGAAGTTTCAATAAGCTTCTATCACAGGCTGGGTGTCTTCCTAGTCTGGGCACAATCCTTTCCTCTGGTACAGCCCTTGTTCCAGTTCAGGTGGTGGCTAGGGGATTTCTCATGACTGCTTCCCTCGTTGTTCTGTTCCACCCACTTATATAGCTTTGGCACAAGGCAGGAATCTTTTGTCTCTCTGGGTCCCTATCCCCCACCCCCTTCTAAATGGAAAAGCACCAGGTTAGAGATGGATTCCAGTCCAGGTGACATGATCACATCACTGTAAGACTTCATTGCCCACTTGCCAGCACACATGTATACAGGAAGACTCACAAGTAAAACAGAGCCACCTACAGACAATTGTCCTGGTTAATGGGAGTCATCAAGATTGCAAACCACCATTAATGGCCCACACTTTTCATAATTACAATAGGACCTCAGAGTTTATATTCATATTTCTAGTTTCAGATACAAGAGTGATAACTTTTGTGATGGGGCAAGGCCAGATGGCTACAGTAAAGTACTGAGAAACAGGTAAGTTAGCCCCAGGCTAACAAATCCCTAGGACCATGTAACAAATGGCATTACTCCAGGTTAATCAAGGCACCTGGAGCCAATTAAGACTTTCTAGAAGGCAGTGGAGATAGCTACTTTAATTAGAACACCTGCAGCCAATCAGGGCAGGCTAATCAGGACCTGGTTTAAAAAGGAGTCACTGTCAGGCAGGGGGAGCCAGAGGAGAAGGAGTGAGAGTGAGAGTACGAGTACGAGTACGGCTGGAGGATTTGGGAGACAAGCATTATCAGACATCAGGAGGAGATCCTGTGTGAGGATAAAGAAGGTGTTTGGAGGAGGCCATGGGAAGTAGCCCAGGGAGTTGTAGCTGTCAGCAGCTGTTACAGGAGGTACTATAGACAGCTGCAATCCACAGGCCTGGGCTGGAACCCGAGTAGAGGTGGGCCCGGTTCCCCCCAAACCTCCCAACTCCTGATCAGACACAGGAGGAGTTGACCCAGACTGTGGGGAAGATCACTGAGGTGAGCAAATCTGCCAAGAAGCGCAGGACCCACCAAGGTAGAGGAGGAACTTTGTCACAATTTATACAAATAAGATGACCACACTCAGTAGATTATAAGCTTTGCAATGATACCTTACAAGAGACCTTTTTCATGAACATATTCCAGTTACATTATATTTACACTCATTATCATATTTCCATGAGATCATACAGTGCAATGTCACACTTGCATCAAATACAACTTAGTTATGCCATATCATAAGCATATTTCTATGAAGAATAGGGGTGTGATGTGACAATGTGTACTTGAGGGAGAAAAGTATTGTGGGACACCAAAGCTGCCCTGGCAAATTGAAATGAGGAAGATTAATCTAGATGGACAGCCATGTTTGCTTCCAAGCAGAAATCCCCTACATTCCCAACCAAAAAAAAAAAAATAGGAGCACATTTCTCTCTCTTACTCATGCATACTTTGCAAACCTCCAGAGACTACACCATAAACAGGAACGATAAAACAAAATGTCAAGTCAATAAATGGGGCACTGAATCTCTGTTTGTTAGAGGGAGGCCCTGTTTGAATTGAGGGGAATATTATGTTTTCACTTCATAAACAGCAGAGACTTACAGGGGAAACGTCATCTTCCAGAATCAGCTACGGAAAGATAACAGAATAGGGCAGCACAAAATTACTTGGCTAGCCCACTATTCTCAGAAACTGCAAAATGAAATCTATACAGCTGTAAGCATATTAGAGTATTTTCTTGACATCCATTCTCTAATGTCATAACAAATACAGTGATTTAGTTTTTCCGTGGATTGCCAAAGAAATAGCCATCAATTTTTTATTTATTTTTTTTTAAACCAAAAGTCTAGTGGTACTACAGTCCCATAGTATATATCCACAATCCCAAACTCCTTCCAAAATACTACAATAGCTGGGTGATTCTGCACAATGATCAGCAATGAAAAGCTAACATTGCCACTGAAACTGTTAGCATTAGACTACACCCTTACCACACCTTTTCTTTGAATGGGCAAAATTCACAGCTATTGTTTGTCTGCACGCTCAAGAAAATCAGCCTTGGATGGCGCCGCACTTAAAGTTTTTTCATAGCCAGAAAAGTTAGACACATTTGTTTTTAATCAAAGGTTAAATTCTGGCATAGGCACTAACTCCATAGGTGCTTCAAGGCTGAAGCACCCAAAGGGGGGAAAAACATGGTGGGTGCAAAGCACCCACCAGCATTCCCCCCCATCAGCTCCTCCCGCACCCTTCAGCCCCGCCCCCTCCACCCAGTGGTCCCACTGATCAGCACCTCCCACCCACCACGATCAGCTGTTCCATGGCATGCAGGAGACACTGCAAGGGAGGTGGGAGGAGCGAGGGTGGGGCACGCTTCAGGGAGGGGCTGGAACAGGGCAGGAAGAGTCAGGATGAGGCAGGGTGGGGGCAGAGCCTTGGGGGAAGGGTGGAGTGGGGGCAGGGACTGGAGCGGAGCACCCTCCACGCATTAGAGAGTTGGCACCTCTGAATTCTGGAGAAACTGACAGGGTCAATGGAGAAGTGGTGAAATCAGCTACTTGGGAAACTGTGTTAATGTTCTACTAAACTGGGAGGCAGAGTGGCTCAATAGATAGAGCACTGAAGTGGGTCTCAGGAAGCCTGGGAATCTGGCTCTGCTACTGGCCCACTGGGTGACCTTGGGCAAGTTATTTCTCCTCTCTGTGCCTCTGTTTCTTCATCTATAAAATGGAGATAATGATTAGACCTGACCGGATGATGGCAAGTCTGATACGTAGCAACTTTTGATGTGTCAGTATTTTTTTTGTGTGTGCGAGTTTTAAATTGAAATGAAATCAAAACCTCTCAAGCATGTGTGTGAAATTGAATAGCGTCTAAATAGCCACTTTCAGATCAAAACATGAGCTTTTTGATTCAGGTCCCTCTCTCTTACTTTCTCACTAGAAGTGGCCATAGAACCCTGCACTTCAAAACCCCGTCCTGACAAAAACTGTGTCAAAACCAATACATCTCTGCAAAATAACATATGTCAACAACACTTAATTTAGCTGAATATTCCAAGCCACTAATGATACTACCCTCCTTCGTAAAGCCCTTTGAGGCCTACTGCTGAAATGTGCTATATCAGAGCTGGGGGTGGGAGACACGGACAAAGGTGGGATAGCTCAGTTGTTTGAGCATCAGCCTGCTAAACACAGGGTTGTGAGCTCAATCCTTGAGGGGGCCGTTTGTGGGCAAAACTCAGTCTGGGGATTGGTCCTGCTTTGAACTGGGGGTTAGACTAGATGACCTTCTGAGGTCCCTTCCAACCCTGATATTCTGTGATGATTATTACTTATACCAATGTGCAGTAAGAACTCAAAATGAATGTATCCTTTGTGTTATTTCATAATTTGGTTAAGAATACTTGGCAGTCACATCACACCTTGCAAGCAAGAATCTCAAAGCATTTTACAAATTATTTAACTACGCCCTACAATACCCTTATGAAGTAAGGGTTGCACATATACAGAACACTTCAACCACTGCTGAAATACAGCCTTCTCTGAGGTGAAGCACAGCAGCCATTTAACAGTACATAGCAATGCTAGAGAACTGGAGAGGGCTTAGAATGAAGGATATTACTGTACTGCTGGAAGAAACAAGAAGTTTGCAAAGGTAAAAGTGTAATTAACCAAAGCAGAATTTGGATAGCACACTAAGCTTCACAGACTGTCAGTTCAAAATACCTTAAATCTGATAACTTTTGGGGCATGCTTCAAAGGGCTTTAGTTTGACAGGATTTGGCAGGAGCTAGTCAGAGTGGAAAGGTGCATCTCTGTTTGATTCACTAGCTAAGTTAATTGGTGAATGTTTATGACTGTTTAATGCTGTTGGCAGGCTGAGTCTGTTATCCACAGATGACGTTTGAATGCTTCTGGGCAATCATTATTTCATTCCAGTAAGACCAATAATTGTCAGGGTGCCTGGGACTTCATTAATTACTGTTTAAATATAAAAGAATTACAAATATTCAGAATAAAAGTGCAGCTAGGGCTCTAATCACTGTGAATGGCCAGTCTCTGTTTTACATCTCATTTGAATGACTGTCTCTCCAACAGAACAGTGCCCTTAGCTCCATGATGAGCTATGAGCTTAGCCCTGACTCAGGCTGTCTACACTGGCAACTGAACAACAAAACTTTTGTCTTTGAGATGTGTTAAATTCCCCCCTCTCCCTCCCAAAAAGAGAAAAGTTTTGCTTTAACAAGTGCCAGCATGAACAGCGCATTGTCAGCAGGAGACAACGCTAACGCCGCTCGTTGGAGATAGACTTTTTTGTCATCAGGAAAGCCAACAAACAGCAGCTACACGGCACAATTTTTAGCAGCACGGCTGTAGTGACATAGCTATGTTGCCAAAAGCTGTGTAGGGTAGACAAATCCTCAGAATCACCAGCACCACTTCCTTCAGCACCTCCATGTGCCTTGGAGGTCTCCTGTCCATATAGTGAACCCTCCCAATCCTGCTTAGCTCAAGACAAGTTTACAGGATCATGCACAAAATAGTCCACAGCTTTTCACACAACACACATCATCTGCTGTCCACTCTAGGTCAAGTCTTTGGCCTAGGTATGGGCTGTCCTTACTCACGGCTGGATTCCCCATTGCAGTCATTTACATCAATGCATAATGGTAACATTTTACACCTCTTGGCACTCACTGTGGTAAATAACTGTACAAGACTCAGAGGAGTAGTGAACTGAGCCATCAGTGCTTATAAAGGCTAAACTCTCATTGAAATCACATCCTACAGACTGTGGATGTGGCTATTTGTTAGGTAAGAGCACAGTACACAGTCATTTACACATTTTTCACTAGCCAGCGCTACAAACTATGTTAGTATAACTCCATCGCTCAGGGGATGGAAAATCCATACCTCACAGCAACGCAGTTATACCAGCCTAGCCCTTGATGTAGACAGTGCTACGCTGATGGGAGGGCTTCTTCTGTCAACCTAGCTACCACCTCTCAGAGACGTGCAATACTTACACCGACAGGAGAAACTCTTCTGTCACTGTATGTAGCATCTTCACTAAGCACTACAGTGGTGCAGCTGCACTGGTGCCGTGCTGTAGGTACAGACAAGCCCCCATCCAGCAGCACCTTTTTCTATATTGAAGCTACTCCCAACAAGGAACAACTTCCTAGGGCAATTTTATTACTCCTGAGGGAATTCTGCATCACTGTGCATGTGCAGAATTCATGTTCCCCCACAGAAAATGACTTCTGATGGGGAAGCAAAGGGAAGTGGCAAAAGTGGTCAAGCACCCATCCCCAACAGTGCAGACAGGTTGGTTTGAGCGCCTGGAGCAGCCAATAGAGACATAAATCGCCACTGGAATGGGAGCCAGGATGGGCAGTTGTGCATGGAGAGAGAGAGAGACTGTCCCTCTCACACACTATTGCAGCAAACTTGGCATGGAGGGGCAGGGTTCTGGGGTATTTTTGAGGAGGCAGGTGTGGGGCAGGCTCTGTTCCCTCAGGCAGAGCAGAATGCAGCAGCCTGCCTCATGAATTGTTCCCATTGTCCTTGTGAATTCCCCCAGAAGTATAAAACAGGTGTGAAAATTTTAAGGCTCCTTTACATTGCCAGAGTGATGTAAAGGACAGTATGGCCTTATAAATGCTTATGGTGCTTTAGTGAGTAAAACTGGTCTACGTTTTTGGACTGAAAACATTTCCTATCAAAATATGCTCCATGAACCTTTTCTGGAGATGGTCAGTAGCCAATATAAATCGTGAGTTTGAGTCCCCTGCCGTCACTTGCTCTTCAGTTGCCTATGAGGTAACACTGAGCATATGGTTGCATATATTTGTTGACTGATAACTGGAAATAAAGGGTCAAACCTAGCTACATTACTGTTAGGCAAGGGGGTTAGGGATTTCCTCCAATGCTCCCTACTCCCATTCTCCATCCATTGTATTGTACTTTAAATAAATTACCAAAATAATTGAAACCAGAGTGATGATAGTGCATTATTTTGACAAATATATACAGAATATTGTGCACAGAACTTTTAATTTTGGGGCACAAAATTCCCCCAGGAGTATAAGGAGCAGAAACAGAGCATTAGCTTTTGTACAGCTGCACTCTCATGTGAACAGTGCTGAGGGGACTTCTTTCTCACTTCGGGAAGAATAAACACCAGGATCTAAAGCCAGACTAAGGGAAAGTATTAACTGTGGAAAAAATCCTCACCCTTACATTTCATGTCACAAGTTGCTACCACACATCCTGCTATCAATGGCTCAAGTTTCTCAATGGGAAAACCAGAAATACTGGGAAGACCTAGCTTTATTTTCCCAAGGCATTTAACCTTGTTTTATTTGGCTGTTTCTCCAGCCCTTCTTAGAAACATATTGTCATTGTGTTTGTATCCGTTTCGGGGCACTGGCATTTTGCTAGGATATTTCAAATATTTATAAATTTCAAGATTAAAACTTCATTTTCCCTATTTAAACACCATCCATTACAAAATACAACAGAAAGTCAAACTCTCTGCAATGCTTTTTTGACTCAGAGGATGGAAGGTTTTTTAGCACTATACAGTTGGCATTTGGCCTGGTCTGCATGGATGTGGTCCAAGCGGCCCTAGGAGTGAGTCAATGCTAGTGATAGGTCTTATAGACTGCTGCCTAGGATGCAGAGAATTTTCAGTGATGACGCTCCAACCATAACCAGGAACTAATGCCAGGCCAGGAGCCACTGTGCCAACATAGCTCCTGCCAATCGCCCTTTCCACAAACTAGGACAGCTTTCAAAGGTTTCTGCCCCTTTAAGAATATCCCTTCTTCACCAGAAGAGGTATGGGCTCTTTGAGAATTGCTGCACCAGTGTGGCTCGAGCCTAGCGAATCTCCCACCATAAACTAGGACAGTGTCAAGGGGGAATGGGAAGGTCTGTTTAGTGTAACAAAGTTCTGTGCTGGCCCTGAACAGCAGTTTAGTAGGTAGGATAAACTTTGCTGGCAATCTTCTGCCCCAGCTCCACCTTCCCCATCTCTCACTTACAGATCAGATCTCTGGAGAACATTGATGGAGAAGCTTCCAGAGAGTCAAGGAAGAGGTCGGGCGGGGGGGCTGGGTGGGAAATCCACACAGTGCTGCCTGCTTTCCTGCCCTTTCCATCCCAGCCCACATCTGCCAGGTTTTCAGTCCCTTCACCAGCAGAGTGGAGGGGGATGATCTGCCCCACAGTGCTCAGTTACTTAGTAAAAAGACTTCTTAAAACAAAAAGCAAAACAAACAAAAACAGAGAATGGCTATGGGGCTTGATACAATTATCTCAGCTTGCACTTTGTTCTCTTCTTTTTATCTCTGTTTTATCCAGGCTGATCGGCAAGTTGACCCTGAACAAGATGTGTTTCCACAGTGTGAAAACATAGCTTGGTAAGGTTTTAGCTACTCTTACAACACGGGAATGAAGTCATTGCAGCAAGTTGAGCACAGTATTAAAAGTACAAAAACAACAAAACAAATGACTCCTACAGAACCCGGGAAACAGTGAAGTGATTCGATGGGCCTTGAAGAGAGCTTTACATCTAGAAGCGCAAATGAAGCTGAAAGCGAAACTTTCTAACTGATGTACAGTTTCCTACCAGGAGGTCACCATGCAGATTAATATCTTTAATAAAGAAGTGAAATAGATATTCAGACAGGATCCATGAGGCCCTCTCACTCTATATATGGGAAATTAAAATTTAGCCATGTAAAAAGTGAGCAGGTACAATTAACCTGTCTATGATAGTGTTCAGTGAGCAACGAAGAAAATCCATAACTCTTGATGCATCACAAATTATTACACTGGCACTCTTCCCACTGCTCTGCACTAACAGGCCAGTCAGCATTCCCAACATAAAGGCCTGTTTCAGAGCTTTTAATGTGGGTGCAAAAATTGGTCCTAGGTGAATTATCAGGTACCTTGAGAAACAAACTGTTTCAGCCACATGGGGTAGGCTCTATTGGGTACTCATTGGAAGATCCCACATATCACATCACCACCACCCCTCCCTGAGGGCTCCACATCACAGAGACCTTCAATTGAGAAGGGTGGCTGGCCTTCCTTTGGATATTAATGCCTCTCGTTGCTTGGCCCACACAGGTTACCGCAGAGCTCCCCGCCTCAACTGCCCTCCTAGAGCTCATTTAATACAATGGCAAAACTCCCATTAACTTCACTGGCACGGTTTGAGGAAGTCCTTGCCAGTTTCAGAAAGTGAGAGCAAACCATGGAAGCATACATCAGAATGAACCCACACTACTTATCAAAAATACTTAGCTCCTTCCACAGTGCTTATTTGTAGATCTCAAAATGATTTTACAGAAGAGGCTAAGCACTCCTGTCCCCATTTTACAGGAGTGAAACTGAAGCACAGGGAAGTTAAATGACTTGCCCAAAGCCTCACAGTGATTCAGTGGTAGAGCAGGGAACAGAACCCAGGAAATTCCCAGTCTAGTGACCTTCCTACTGCATTTCCTTTGTTAGTTTAACAAACATGGGGTAAGATTTCTCTTTTTTGCGGAGGGGAATACAGAGCTTAACAAAAATACGTTATCTTTGCCCCTTGATACAAAGACATTGAAATTAGTCTAAATCATAGTATAAATACATCCTGAATTAAATTTAAGTCACTTCCTAATTTTCACTTCCCACGGTTTGCATCTTTTTAAGGACAATACAATAGATAATTCATCCCTACAGCCAAAAAGCAGAAGTTAACTGTTCATTCTGGGTGAGCGTTCAGACCGCAGGGAAATCAGATGGATTAGAGAATGAATACACTGAAACACAAAACAAAGCTGTTTTCTTCTGTTTGAAATTTGGGTTTTGGGATAAATACTCATAGCAAGGAAGAAACTTCTTTAGGCTAAAGCTATTTGAAGCAATATGAAAGTTTCTGCTTCAGCACAGATTTTTACAGGGAAGTAAATATTTTTACGGCAAAGTACCATCAGAACAATAAGTTACTGAACAAATAATTTAGTACAATGCTACATGAAGAGATGGGGAATAGGTTAAAGTCATGACTTTTGCTTTTAATATTCTAATGAACCTTCTTCCTGAAAAGAGGAGCCCAGCTTACTGCTAGGAACTCCATGGGCGAGTCTCACTTTGATTTAAAAATCTTGGTTTATCTAGCCAGTTTAGACACCAATTCACAATTTCTTTAATTGGAGCTGAGTATCCAAGTCTCCTGAGTAGCTCTGAAAAATCTCAGTATTGGTTGCAGCATTCCAGATGTCTATGGATCATATGATAACTCAGACACTGAGAGGTGGTCTCCTAGGTAAATGGGACCTAACCAGGTTAAAGCTACATAGGGAGTTCAGATAACTCCTCCAGAGAGGTCCTTTGGGGCCATCTGCCTGTCCCAAGTCAGGATAAAGGAGGAGGGTTGGGCGTGGGGCTAGCAACTCCACCCTGTAAAAAAAAAAATCAACCTGCTACAGAAACGCCAACAATAGAGACAACAGAGACTTTTACCCTGGAAAAAGAAGGGTCTTCAACTCGAAGATGGATGACGCTGGGTGGTGAAAGCCGTGAGGAAGCCACTAAGCTGATTACCCCTTCTTGCAACGCAGGAGCAGGATTACCATAGGCACATGGAACGTGAGGACCATGTACGAGTCAGGAAAGACGGCGCAGTTGCAGCAGAGATGAGGAGCAACAACCTGACTCCTATTAGGCATTAGCGAGACAAGATGGGAACGCAAGCTGGACAGAGACGACTGTTGACAGAGAGAGCTGTTGCTGTATTTCAGGACAATGAAGAGAGCGATGCACCCCAGCCACAGGGAGTAGGCTTCATGTTGTCCAAGCAGGGCACAGAGCACTGATTGGTTGGAGGCACATGTGTCCCATGGTATCATACACAGCATCCTTCAGACTAAAATGAAGAGCGATTAAGATGAATGTTGTTCAGTGCTACGCTCCAACTAATGACAGCCGAAGAGGAGGACAAAGATTATTTTACAACAGACTCCAGAAAACTATTAGACGATTCTCCGCAGACAAAGACATCATCATCCTTATGGGAGACTTTAATGCCCAAAAATTGGACCTGGACAACACAGGATACGAACAAGTCATGGGGACCCACGCTCTGGGAGAGATGAGTGAGAATGGAGCGCAGATTTGTGGTCCTGTGTGCACTTAACAGAACCTGGTCATGAGGCTTGCAGTAGCATCTTCCTCACTAAGCGGTATCCACAAGATAGCCTTGAATAATCACCAAAAGCAGGCTGACAGAAAATCAGAGATCGGGGACCGGCCCATGTCTGCATTAAGCAAGAAGTTCAGAAAGATCCTTGCAGGACGTTAGAGCTTAGAAGAGGAGCAAGGTGGCCAGAATGGCGTCCGACCATCACTTAGGGTGGTGCCAGATCTTGACAGCTGTCACCTGAATGAAAACTGGACTAGATACTCAGACAGAAGAGTGAAGTAGCAACAATCAGCCTTCTGAAGGACCATAAGACCAAGGAAGATTTTGGACTGATGCTGAAAGAATAGTTTTCAGTACTTACAGTGAGGATCGGTCTGAGGAAGAGGAAGACAGTGTACTAAAACAGATGGCGAGAAAGTGAGAGAGACACTTAGTGTTTAGTATGCCAGGAAGTGCTTGGGAATTAAGAAACACCAGCAGGAAGAGAGTGGATCACAGCACGAGACCTTGACCAAAATAGAAGACAGAAAGAAGAAGAAAGGCAGCAGTGTCACATTACAGAGCAGGGACTAGAGCACAAAGGCCAAAGCTCAAAAAGAGTATGCTGAAGCCGTAAATCAGAGCAGTGAAGTCTGAGGGAATATTAGGAAGGACAGATTAAGAGTATGTGGATGAAAACTGGCAGCAAGAAGCGGAGCAGGCAGCATACAGCTTGGTAACATGAAACAGCTGTATGATACTACCCAAGCGACTGTCTGGAAAGTTTCAGCAAGCCAGAACGTCCCGTTACAAAGACAAGCAGGAAAGTCTATAACACAGGAATAGAACAACAGATGAACAGATGGGCGGAGCACTAGTTGATGGAACTCCTGAACAGACCAGCACCACCAAATCCACCAGACATCAACCCAGCCAACGAGGACCTCCCAATTAATTGCGATAAACCAACCAGAGATGAGATCAGAAAAAGCCATCACCATGATGAAGAACAGGAAGGCGGCTTAGAACATCCTGACATGACATCCCAGCAGAGCCCCTGAAAGCACCAGACCTAGATGGCTTCAAGTGGAAATGCTGTACCCCCCTCTTTGAGAAGATATGGGAAGAAGAAGTGATTCCGGCAGACTGGAAAGAGGGATGAATCTCATCAAAATCCCCAAGAAATGGGAGATCTTAGTCAACTGTGCCAATTTATAGAGGAATCACACTCCTGTCGGTGCCAGGGAAGTCTTTCCTTCTCGGAGCTTCCTCTTAGAGAGAATGAGGGATGCCGTCGACTCCACAGCTTACGAGATGAACAGGCACGGTTTTCCGGCAGAACAGATCATGCACGCGTATCCAGATAGCAACGCTTCGCATTTCATAGTCTTCGAGCAGTCTATGGAGTGGAACTCCTCGTCTTGTACATCAACTTTGTTGACTCATGAGAAAGCGTTCAATAGCGTGGGGATCGAGAGACCCTCTGGATAGCCTCCTCGGAGCACTACGGCATCTCCGCAAAAGGTGGTCAACCTGATCAAGAAACTCATATTACGGTATGTTACACTGTAGAGTGATCCATGGAGGGCAGCTCACTAACAGCTTCCAGGTTGCGAAACTGGAGTCAGACACAGGATGCTTGTTGTCACCACTTCTCTTTTCTCCTCGTCATCGATTGGATTATGAAGACATCCACTTATGAGCGTAGGAACGGAATCCAGTGGACGTTGTGGACCCAGCTCTTGATGACCTGGACTTTGCTGATGACCTTGCACTCGCTTTCGCACAGTAACAGCAAGATGCAAAGAGAAGACCAACGTGTGGCAGCCACGTCATCACAGGTTGCCTCAACATTCACAAGGACAAGACCAAGATCCTTAGGATTAACTCCATCAGTAAACGACCCAGTCACACTGAATGGAAAGCCCCTTTGGAAGAAGTGCAGTCCTTCACCTACCTAGGTAGCATCATCGACCAGCAGGGTGCACAGACCGCAGACATCCAAAGTAAGGATTGGTAAGGCAAGAGCAGCCTTCTTACAGCTCAAGAACATCTGGAGCTCCAGAGAGCTGTCTTTGGCAATAAAAATTTTCGACTGTTCAACTCCAATGTGAAATCAGTCCTACTGTATGGAGCTGAAACCTGGAGGACAACCAAAAACAACCCACCAGGAAGATCCAGACCTTCATTAATAGCTGCCTCAGAAGGATTCTCCAGATCCGCTGGCCGGACACCATCAGTAATATCCACCTCTTGGAGAGGACCCGTCAACTTCCAGCAGAGGAAGAAATCAGAAGGAGAAGGTGGGGTTGGATAGGACATACACTACGCAAGCAGCCAACTAACATTACCAGACAGGCACTGCGGTGGAACCCCCAAGGCAAGCGGAAAAGTGGCCGTCCAAGAAACACCTGGCGACGCGACCTTCAGGCTGATAGCAAAAAGATGGGCTATACTTGGAACCAGCTAGAGCGAATGGCCCAGGATAGAGGACTCTGGAGATCTGTGGTTGGTGGCCCATACCCCGATTGGGGTGACGGGCATGAATGAGTGAGTGAGAGAGTTCAGATAATGATACCTCCCTGCACAGAGGTGTGATGCTTTAATTAATGTTTTGTAAAGTGCTTTGATGTAAAACACTATAATTGGCAACATATTATTTCTATTTCATTGGCTCTATCATTTACCCTACTCCCATCTAACCTATCTCAGAGACCCTAAATGTAAGGGTTATAAATTAAAATGATACATCCAGAGATGAAAATAATGTCTCTCTTTTGGACTTAGGTCCCACCTGTTAGAGTAGGACTATCATGTCCAGTGGGATTGGTAGGACCTACAGCTTCTCTGTGTTTGAGATTTACCTGTGGAAGTAAATCCCTTTGTTATTCTTAAAGGGCCTGATCCAGCAAAAAGACTCCCACTGACGTCAAAGAGCTTTGGATCAGTCTCAAACTGAGCATCTAAAGACTATTCAAGGGCATACTAGGCCTCCATAAAAATCTCTCTTGCAAATATCTAGAAAGATACTCTTCTTTTGCTAAATGCAAAAAGAACATGCTAAAAACAATCTGAAAGGAAACTGTACATAATGAAGTTAGTTAAGTGCTGAGTCCTAGGCAGTAGCTGGGTAGCCACCATCTGTATTCTGTGATAATCACATGTCCAAATCATGCTGATCTTGTGTGGTCTTTCCCCAGGTGACCTCCAGCTTATATGTTTATCTAGGTTGGGCCAGCAGCAGTAGTTGCCAACTTATTCCTCTACAGCATACAGGAGAGGGAAACGGAGCTGCTAGTCCAAGACAAAAGGCAGTAGATACTGGCTGCCCACCCCTAGAATCCTGGCATTTTGTCATTATACACAGGCTGCTTCCCCAAAACTTAATGCAGAATTTAATCTTACGTGTATGTCACTGCACTTTTTGCTCTGTGAGCAGGATACTTTCCTAATAAGCTCCAGCCCAGGAACTCAGGTGCAGAGAGCTCTACGTAGGAGATACATATGTAAATACTTCCAACAAACAGCAAGGCAGCTTCTGTTTTCAGTTATATCTCTGAGAAGCTGCCGCAACTCAAAGTTACTCAAGATTTACATTAGCGTGACGGAAATCAGAATCCGCTCCAGCATCTCTGTGCACAGATTGCCCAGCCCATCCATGCTATATGTGCATTATTATGTACACTGCTTAAAGGGATTAAAATTTGTTAACAGTTAAACTTCAGAAAAGAATTCATTTCATTTCCCCCTTAGTGAAAAAGTAAATTCTCCAGGCTCTCTTATAGATTGCAATAATTAGAGACCAGACTAGAGGAGCAATGTTTCTATTGGCAGACTTATTACTGCGTACAATCATCCTGCAATGTTTTCCCCTGTCCCCCAACCACATACCCATGTCCTTTCTAGGGTGTATTCTCTCTTGGAGGCTTAGGGATGGACAAGCATTTCTCTCAATATTTCTCCCTTCACTCAATGTTATTTCCGCCCCATCAAGGTTCAGATAGCTCCAGAGCACAGTGTCTTCAGATTTCCTGGCTCTCTCCTAGTTTCGTTTGGGAGATGATGTCTTCATTCCACATTCATCAGCTTCTCTGCTAGCTCCATCTGACTGGGCAAGTTGAGTATTTGTGAGGGAACTCGTTGGCAAGCAAAGCCAGGCTTCATGCTGAGCCCTGACTGACTCTCCTGTGACACTGGGTTCCATTTACAATCTGATATTTCTCCTGGCCTTCCAGTAAGCATGAAGCGCCAAGCGGGATTCTGAACACTAGAAAAATGGCCATGTGGTTGTGACCTTACTTACAGTTCTCCCTCTCTTAAGTATCCTATAACCACTGAAAGCCCACAGTAACTACCAGTTTATCATGTTAAGCAACAGGTCATTCATGCTTTACAGTACACTAAGTGGGAGCAGAAGGATATGCTACCAGTGCTAATTTTCTCACTACAAAAAATTGTACAGGCATGTACTACATTGCTGCCCTGTCCAAATACCTGGAACCAAAGTGTGTAAATCAAGGATTACTCAATTCGGTGTTCATAGGTGGGTGGGGAAATTTCCCTGCTTCTGGTTCCATTTATCCCCCTCTTGGATACTGTTAAACAAGGATAAGTTTAAGTTGGATACCTGGAACCCAGCGCCCACACGTGCAGCAGCTCCAGATCCGAAGGCAGCATAGCAGGAGGCAGCGAGATAAAGTTTATTAAAGCCTGCAGTCTGGGTGTGGAGTTGTGAGAGGAAGATCAAGGACTGAAAGGAAGGAGGGAGGCAAGAGGCCACGCAGAAAGGCTAAAAAGAAGAGCCTCTACAGAGAGCCCTAATGTTTTGTTGGACCTGGGGCTTGTTTAGCTTTAAACCACTTCTGTGGAATCACTCCTGCCTTTATCCCTGGCTCAAAGAGATACTCTGAAGAGCAACACTTGACTTCGGAATGCATCAGACTTCGCCTAGTGGCAAGCCAGCTGCACAGGCATAATCCTGGACGCTGACAATTCCTCAGTTTGTACACTGATGAACTATCCAGTAACAGCAACTGTGCCCTGAGCTGGACTGAGGAGGGACAAAGGAAATCCCTCAGATATTGTGACGATGCCAGTTCCTGAGCAGCAGGATCTTCCAAACAAACCCTTCACTTTACAGGAAGACAGCAAAAATCTTCCAGTTGAGAACATCATGAGGTGCCTGGTAGGAAGAGTAGAGGCAGGAAAATGGAGAGGAAAGTAATTTCTATAACCCACCTGAAATATATCCAAGACCTTAGAGGTCATATGGGTCACTCACAGTCTGAGAATATACTAAACCATCAATGCTAGTGGAAACAATTTTGCTCTGCTCTCAGAGCAGCAAGAGATAATAAGTGTATGGAAAATACTGTAAATTGACTATTTTTCATTGTCAACCATAAATTTCTCCTTATGCCAGGCACAATCCTGAATTTTTTATTTTTATTTTTTTAAAAGGGAAATTAAAAAAAAATTCTTTATGCCCTCTCTCTCAGGAAAAATGTAGCAGCTCAAGAGACAACAATCTTGTTCAACACAACATGGGGCAGGATTACCATGATACACTCCAGAGGGGGTTACCCTTAGAAAACCTGTTGGAAGCATCAAATGATACATGACATGGCAGCCCAATCTCTTAGTGAGATTTGCAGGAGACAACATAGGAGTGCTCCAGAGACTGTCCTCGTTTCATATATGCTTCTAAGAGCAATTCAGGGTATTGTTAGTGTTCTTACACCCTCTGTGCTTTGGGACCTAGCTACCTGACCTAGATCTAGACCTTTTTTCCTCCGTGTGGAGCACACAACACTTGAGTTCAGCCAATGCAGAAACATGTTTAAATGGAAGGGTCTGGGGCTTCAGCATTTTCACCAGAGGTCCCTTGGCTCTAGAATTCATTTCTTTTATTGGTCCACCAAAGCCCTTGTTTGCTAACCCTCAGGCACAGCGTAAAGCCCATCTGTCTATTTAGGGTGGCTTGGGGTGTCAGGAGAACAGTCTGTTTTGTTAGTTTTTATTGCATTCTGTTTGGTCTGATTTGGACTTGTCCATTAGCCAAAGGCCAAAGCTAGCAAACAGTGAAAAAAATATTTGTAGAATCATTTGTAAGAAAGATATTAGAAATGAAATAATTAATGAATATTATTCACCCAGTTCTTCTGGAGATGGGGTGATGGGCAAATCTGTAATATACTGAAAAAGAAATAAGCGTACAAACCTGCAGGTTCAAATGGTATATTTGCAGGCAGCAGATGCCATGGTAGTGGTTGTAAGGATTCTATTAGTTAACTAAACAGTCACATAAAACCTGGGTAATTTGTGATTTTTTGACAGCCATTTTTAAGTCTTTTTCCTAGAATTTCCTTTTTGCCCTACCAATGCCCCTTTTCAGTTGACTCTCACCTCTTTTCTGAATTGTGCATTTCTTACACAGGCATTGTTTCCCATCCCACCCACACTCGCTGTCCACAAATCAAGGTCAACACATGTAATACACTAGATCTTTATGTGGTAAGTACACGCTGCAGTGAAATTGCTCCCAAATCTGCTCCTTGGCAGTGGAAATCACCATGTCTGACAATTCAAGAGACAATGATTTCTGCTGTCACACAGGAGATTTGGGAAACAACTTCATTGTCCCAGCACTTCAAGCCTCAGCTGACCTGATACAACTTGAAAGAGCTATTCTTGATCAATGGAATGATAGCAACTGACAGCAGCTTTTAGACCTAGAGCAGAATAATGAGATGAGACACCAGAAATCCCCCCCAACATTTAGTTTCATAACCCCAAATGAGCATTCCCACACAGAGAGACTCTGAACGACCCACTTTTCTCTACAGCATGCAGTGGGCTTAAATTGCAGCAAGAGTGATTTAGATTGGACATTAGGAAAAACTCCCAAACTGTCATGGTGATTAAGCACTGGAATAAATTGCCTTCAGAGGTTGTAGAATCTCCGTCATTGGAGATTTGTAAGAGCAGGTTAGACAAACACCTTTGAGGGATGGTCTAGATAATGCTTAGTCCTGCCATGAGTGCAGGGGACTGGACTAGATGACCTCTTGAGGTCCCTTCCAGTCCTACAATTCTATGATCCAATGCTGTGGTTTTTCCACATAGAATCAGCTACTGTTATTTTTTAAAGTGACCTCGATGCTAAGCGCTTCCACCAGAACAAAAGTTCAAAACCATTGGAACTTTTCATTCATTTTACCCTGTCTTGTAAGAACCATTTTCACTCCCTCAAAAGACATAACAATGTGGTATCAAAAAAATGTTAAGAGACATTTTGCCAGTTACATCTCTTGACATGAAGCATTTTTCAGAACAATGCAGGGAGTGCTCATCTGGAAAATTTGCCTACAGAACTTCACAAAATTTTCCCCTTAAAATGTGTGTTGATCACAAGAAGAGTGTAAGAGAGTAAGAAGTGATCTTCCCTGGCAACCTGTATCAAGTACACCTCTACTTCGATATAACACGACACAATACAACATGAATTCGGATAAAAGGCGGTAAAGCAGTGCTCGGGGGTAGGGGGCTGCCCACTCCGGCGGATCAAAGCAAGTTTGATATAATGTGGTTTCACCCATAACATGGTAAGATTTTTTTGGCTCCCGAAGACAGCAAATATATTGAGGTAAAGGTGTATTTAGAACTTTGTGCTAAATCACTTAGAATGCCAGAATGGGGAATTTTGTATGATACTAGTCAGTTTGCATCTGTCTCCTTCTGTGACTGTGATGTTCCATGAAGACAACTAATCCTTTTTTAGGGGAAAAAAATGTGAACTATTAATTCAGTGTGGTGACCCTGTCAAAATACTGAAATGAACAACAGTAACAAAACGTTACACAATGGGTATTTTTAATACCATGGGAGTTAGGGATAATGCTAAATGCTTAAACTCAAAGACCCAGTTTCCTGTGTTGGCACCAGCACTAGCATTAAATGTCCACACATCAGGCATTTTTAAATCTCAGCTTTAAATAAATGTAAGTGACATGCATTTGAACTTAAACAACATCCCATTTCTTTTGTGGGTGGCTGCAGTTCTAACAAAAAATTACTGTGCCCTCCATCTGTCAGGAAGAACATTTCTGTTTGCACATAATCCATTTAAGTCTCAGCTGCATGGCTGTAATTTATGGGCTCTCTGAAGTGGTATTCACTCACACAAGCATGTCTTCATTTTTTCACCATTTCTCCTGGCTTGGGACAGATGCATGTACCTCAACTGAAGTAATATATGCCCCAAAATCTCAAGCCTTTTGTCTTTAAGCTATCAGTTCAAATCCAGCCCTGATCAGCAATTGTTAGAGACGGGCCTGAATCAATCTGTAACATAAGTTAGTTTGGCAAGCTCATACCTGAGTCCATTTCTATAAAGGACTGTACCAAATCCAAAAACCTCTAAAGTTTGAGAAATTACAAACACAAATGAAGATCCACACTTTATGGCTCACATTGTTTTTTGTAATGATATAGAGTTGCTACCAGAATCCGAGTGGTGTTTGGTATCCCACTTGAAATGAATTGATGGCATAGATTCAGTTCTTCAAGAACAAGTATCTACCTCATTCAAATCCCTCCCCAAACTTAATTTCTGCCCCCTCACCTACAAGCAGCAAAGGATTGGGAGAATGTAACAAACAAGGGAACAGAACCATCAAGCTCAGCATACACAGTAATGAACAACAATGTAATCCAATTGCTGTCATTCTTGTGTTTCCTCTCCCTTATTAGGGTTGCCAATTTTGGTTGGATGAATTCCCAGAGGTTTCATCACATGACAATCTTTAATTGAAGATTAAGCTTTAATTTCTGGAGACTTCTGGATAATCCTGGAGAGCTGGCAACCCTACTCCCCTTCCTGACCACAGATACACTACTTATGATCTCATGTACGGGCAATGGGTATCACAGGCCGAGGGAGGCTGAGCCTCCCCAAACAGCTTGGAGTGCAGGGCTGGCGGTCGCCTAGGGCGCCAGGATTTGGAAGGGAGGCATTTTGCCACCCTTGGTGGCAATTCGGCAGCAGGGGATCCTTCCGCGCTCTGGGTCATCGTCGGGAATTCTGCGGCGGGTCCTTCACTCGCTCCGGGACCCGCCGCCGAAATGCCCCGAAGACCGGGAGCGCGGAAGGACCCCCACCTAGGGCGCCAAAAACCCTAGCGCCACTCCTGCTGGTGTGGCCCCGCGCACACTCCGCCCGCAGACCCTCTTCTGCACTTCCTGCTCTTCCATGGTCCAGGTGGCTGGGACAGAGGCCACACTACCTGCCCAGCACTGGGCACTGTGCGCCCACACCACCCAGATGCCTGGCACTCCAGGGCTGGGGGATCTTGGTCAACTTGGGGCTGGGACGGGGGGGGCTGGTGGCTGTAGTGGCGGTGCTCTGAGATCTTGCAGGGGACTGGGGACAGAAAGCAAGAAGGAGGGGCAGGGCCTTGGGCAGCAGTAGAGGGGCTGGGGACTAGCCTCCCTCAACAGACAGTACACCAACTGCCCGTGACCTCCTGTTCAATTTAAACTGCGTAAGGCCAGATCTTTATTTGTGTTTGTGAAGCATTCAGTAGATCTTGGGAGGGGGCTCAAAAAACACACCGATAAATGAAGGGGGGGGTAGCTCCCTTTTATGGACACTGAGCAGCTATAAAATACCTTATAGCTATTCTCTAATTGCTTTATCTGTAAAAGGTTAAAAAGTCTTACTGCTATGCACAAGTAAAAGGAATTGAGTGGGCACCTGGCCAAAAGAGCCAATGAGAAGCCTAGAACTTTTTAAAATTGAAATTACTCCCCTTTTCTCTGTCTGTTGTTCTCTCAGGGAGAGGCGGACAGGGTAGCAGTTATGCTGCAAGAAGCTTGGGGCCAGGTATGAAAAATCCTCAGTATCGTACCTGGAAACTACTCATTTGAAACTCCAGATATGTAAGTAGATCAGGAAATGTCTAGGAAGATGTGGTTAGGTTTCTCTCTTTTTATTTGTTTATGGCTTGTGGACTCCTCTGTGCTAACCCCAGGTGCTTTTGTTTTGCTTGTAACCTTTAAGCGGGACCCCAAGAAAGCTATTATTGGTGCTTAATCCTTGTAGTTATTCTTTTAAAAAAAAATCTAGCAATATTTTTTTGAATAAATTTTAAAAAATTAAGGACAGAATTGGATTTGTGTATCTTAAGAGGTTTGTGCACCTGTTTAATTAGCTGATGGCAACAGCTAATTTCCCCTCTTCCCCCCTCGTTCTTTCTCAGCTCTTTCCTAGAAGGGGGGAGGGGTGAAAGGACTTGGGAATTCCTTCCTGTGGGGTACCTTCAAGTGCGCCTTCCTGAGCTCTCAAAGGGGCTCTGAACTTGGGTGGTGGCAGTATCTACCAATCCAAGCTGAGAGAAAAGCTGTAACCTTGAGAGTTTAATATAAGCCTGGAGTGACCAGCATTAATTTTTAGAATCCTTGCGGGCTCCCACCTTCTGCACTTGAAGTGCCAGAGTGAGGAATTACCCCGACATCAACCAAATAATAATCAAGTTAAACATTAAGACCAAAAAAACCCAACCATCACAGTTGGTACCTATTGTTCCTTTTTTGACGTCTTCACAGAGAAGCCAAGGATTGAATTCAAATTGAAACTGAACTAACCTAGAGGTGGCCCCATGGGTTATGATTGAGGCAACAGGCAATATAGGGAAGCTTACATTCCTAGAACCTATGCGTTGCACTTTGTCTATGAGCAGGATTTCAGTCACGATGGAGATCAATTCGGCAAGCTTTAGCAGCTTTCAAAAATGCCATGGGTAAAGGGAACAAGGAACAAGATATGGGAAAAGAACTGCTGACAATCAAATCAGGGTGAGCATGCTGAGCGTCAAGTCTCAGCAGGTAGCTGTGTCCAAAAAGCGCATCCAAAATCCTTCCCAAACAGGAAAGTTCAGATCAGAGAGGGCAGGAGGGAGGGGGTTGTTCTGAAGAGATAGGTTATGGGAGACCTTGCCATTCTGAAGTTTAATATGACTGGGAGCATTTACAAGCTCAAGAACAGGGCCAAACTGAGAATGTAAATATTTGGTTCAGTTCCCCAAACTTGTCAGTATCTGCACTGCCAACCAAACCCCAACTGTGGACCAAAACAAATGAAAAGCAATAATTACATACACTGTACAACCGAGAGAGAAAACTTATACACATGGCATTTGGTATGAGAAAATGAAGCATGGTAACATGTAAAGTAAAATAAATTTGGTTTTGCTTGCATCGGACAAGATTAACTGAAGAAGCTTGGTTTGAAACCTGATTTGGCTCAGTGATCACAGCATAGTAAGACCAAGGAGTTTTGCCCCCCTTCTGCCCTTCAAAAAACACACCTGAAAACCTAACCCCACAAGATGCTGAGTGTAATGAACCATAATGACATATACAGAGACACCACAGAGGTTTAATAGCAAAAGCAAGTGCTTCTGCCACGGAATTTAGTAGCAAAGGTAAAATTGTCAAAAGCTCCTAAGTGACTATGGTACCCTAGTCATGCATTTTCAAAAGTGACTTAGACACTTTAGAGCCTACATCCTACTGATTTTCAATTAGACTTAGGCTTCTAAGGCCCAGATCCTCCAGAAGTATTTAGGCACCTACCTTCACTTGAAATCAATGGGAGTTAAACACCTAAATACCTTTGAGGATGTAGGCTCTAAGTGCCTACGTCACTTCTGAAAATGGGATTTGGGCACCTAAGTCACTTAGGAACTTATGAAAATTTTATCCTTGCTTCTTTAGTTAGCTGTGAATAAGCTGCAGAGTGTTATAGTAATTGGTGCCATGCACTACAGAGGGACATAATCACACACATTAAACCAGTATAGGACAGCCACACTTCCCTGGAAGTAGGGTTCATCCTCAACTGAAGGGTGCTCAGTACCTCACAAAATACGTTCAGTATCTTAAAGTACCAAGCCCCTACTGCTATACATTCTTTTGAAGGCTTCAGTGGAGTCATGCTCTTTCCTCCAGAGGTGAATTAGGCCCACCAAGATTCTTCTTACAGAAGCCACACAGAAAATCTTCAGTACAGCAGCAGCCAGAAATAGAACTCAGGTCCCCTTACTCCCACCCATGTAAATTAACTAAAAGCCCATCCCTTCTCCCCAATCAAGTGAAAAAATACAATGCAACCTCTTTTGCTTTACACAACTGCAGGAAATTCAGCTATGCTTTACAGTTAAAAAAACAGACTCTTCAATGCACAGAAAGCTGACCTCTTTACAAGGGTTAGCCTCATTTCTTCAGATACCCCAACCCTAAAAATAGCTCGACTTGCAAAACATGCTTCAGCAGTTCCCATCACTAGCAGATCCTATGCAACTTTAAAAAAATAAAAAAACAAAAAAAACCTGGCAACATTTATTTAACCAGCAATTAAAAAAGGAGGCCCAGCCGCCCCAATGATTCTTCCCAGTGGGTCTTAGATGTTTATGAAACACAATGAAAATAATAAAATCCTGCTATTCCATCAAGGCCTTGGCAAGGCTTCTCAACCCAGGATAAATTGGCATGGCACATTAAAGTCCACAGTTACACAATGGTTTACAGGGTCACCACTAATAAGGGGTCCTTTAAAAAAAGATACTATACATTTTAAAAGTCACTCATTTAAAGGAAAATTGCAGTGATTAGTTCTAATTTCCTAAGAACAGATTGAGGCTGGACTCTGAGCATACACAAAATGATATGTCAAGGAGATGATAAAGGGAGTCTCTCTCCTTGTGTCCCATCCTAGCTATGATTGCAATGACTATGCTAAGCCAAGCTCATGGCTAATGGTACTACTCACCCTAAAAGAAATGGGGAGAAAATAAGGCCATGATCCTTCCCCACCTCTGCACAGCAGCTGGAGAGCAGAGGAGTGGACTGCATGCTGTACAACTTTAAAATGTGAAGCAGCATCCATGCTCCCCTGTGCACCTGGGAGACAATGTCTCCTGGAACACCCACTGAAGAGCGACGGCTTTAACATGTTGCCAGCCCTAAAGGCAAAATTGATCCCATACATAGCGAAGTAAATAATGGGCAGCTAAAGGGAGCTAACACAGTGCAATTTCAAGATGACGGAACTGGGCCCTATGTCAGCATTCAAGCAAGTATGGCAGCTTCCTTCTACTTTAGTCATTCCTAGTAATATACAAAGTTTACCATTTAAAAATCATTGTCAAGATATATGTTTTGTTAACTAGACAAAGGGATTATCATATTTTAATGAATTGCAGTTTTTCTTTAAATAACAGCAATAACGTCCTGAAGTCTCAAAACTAAAGGCATTTTAATAATTAATGTGATTAAAGCCATTCCCACTATTCAACCTGCCAACTCATAGAAAATTCTGATCTGACGTGTAGCCTGATAATCAGCATGTAAAACAAAGGAGGACACCTCAATTACATACATTACCAGCTCAATACTATTCTTAAATCTGAGATCCTGCCATTCCTAGTCTAGGTTAGGAATATCTCCACACACTGACTATATGTTAATCTTGAAAAATCAGAACACACTATTTTCCATTAGATTTGACCACTTTAGGTAGATATTATTGGCTGATTTAATCATTGGCTATATACACTCAAATAACAAGAGACTGTTCTGAACTAGACATAAGAAGAATGATCCCCCAAAAGCCCATGTGATAATAAAAGAGGACTACAGCTCAACATTGTGTTATTCCAACATTATTATTGACATGTTCTGTACAAGCTGTGCTTTTCAAACTGGTACATTTAGACTGGATAACAAGATCAAAAGTGCATTTCAGTAGTACGACTAGATTCACAATGAGAAAGCCCTGTAATATTTTGCAGCTACTCTTTTGGTTCCAGTAACCTACTGCTCCTTAGTGAGGCAAGCACTTGGCAACAATCCAGGAGAAATACATCTTTTTTCCCACCAAGTGAACTGGTGAAACAGTTTCTTTAGCTCTCCAGCTCAGACTATCTTGGGATCACAAACTTTTCCATTCAACTCCAGGTGGGTCATTTACTCTTTACAATATGTGTGCAAATATTAAAGTCAGCTGGATAGGCTGCGACCATGAGCACAGAGGAGAAAAGATGAATTCCTACAGCTGTCTTTACTTCTGTGGATCAAGGTTGAGAAGCAACAGTGTTAGATTCTAAAACTATAGGACACATCCTCAGCTGGCATAAATTAGCACCTCCACACTGAAGAGGCTAGGGCAGTTTACATCAGCTGAGGACCTAGTCTCCAAATCAGAGAAGAATAAACTCTATGCTACTTTTAAGTGCCTATACCACACAACACTCCATCCTTGTGCAAATACAGTTATAACTTATAGTAAACACTTCCTTTTCTTTTTTCCCCAAAAGACAACCTTAAGATATCTTTTACTTTCTTTAAAAAAAGAAAAAGCCTGAGAGCTGGGTTTGGTGACATAACCAGTCGATATCTGAGAAGAAGAAACAATACACTAAAAGAAAAATAGCTTTAGTGCTGAAGCACAGTATGAAATATACACAATCAAAGCGGTGCACAAGCGCCTCCTGTCCAATGCACAGCGCACTACAAGCAAATCCAGGGGAAGAGAGACTTTCTTACCAAAGTCCCTCTCAAAAGCCATCCGAACTAGTGACACAGGGATCATATAGCTTAAAACACAAAGAGTTCCCGTTGTCCGGGGAGACACAAAGACACCGCTGAGTGTGGGAGTGTGAAGATCGCTCATCAGGAATCTCCTTCTACACTCTCCCAACTCTCTGCAGCCTCCTCCCCAACTAACATCTATTGTTCTGCACAGCCACACAAAGCCAGGAGCTCATTGAAACACACAGGCTCCCAGTCCCCTCCTGTACAGAGCAGAGAGGAGGAAGGATCTTAGGGCACAGAGATAATGAATCTTAGCAAGAGTCACCTACCAGATTTCTGCCTCCATCTCCCCTGCAGAAAGGAGACCTAGTCAATCTCCCACACACGCCAGCACGATTTCAGGCTCTTACCTAGGCTGCTGCCCGGAGCCGAAAGAATGCAGATGCAGATTCCAGCTGTTGCAGCTCGCTGGACGCCTCCAGTTCTGATCTCCTAGTCCGGCCAGAGGCAGCTTTTTGGAAAAGCTGGGAAGAGGGGGAGGGAGGAAGAGAGAGAGAAGTATGCAAAGACAGGAAGTGGAGACGGCAGCGACGGCAATCTCCCGCATCTCTCAGTGCGGGAGATTAATGGGAACCAGTAACCCAGCAGCCAACAAAGGAACCTGCTTCCTAATCACAGCCTTCCTGGCTTCTGCTGCAGTCACCACCACAAAAAAGGGCTGGCTTCACAAAGGCGAAGTCATTGCCCTCCCAAGCATGCAATCCCCAAACGGATTTCTAGTTCCAGGGAGTTGTGGGAAGCTCTGGACTGTCTGCAGAATGACAGCCCCAGGGAGCATGTGGATCCTGGCCAGGCACGGAGGGGACCAATCCCCCCCTTAGGCCACAGCAAAGGGCAATACAGCATGGCCCTTGGGGGTCAGACTGAAATGAGTGAGACGGGAACTATTGCCCTGATTTATTTTTAAGTGGACTCGTATTTTATTTGTATTATTTATTATTTGTATTAAACAATAAAACCTCTTCTCTTAGAGAAGCCACCTTTGGTGTTGTCAGGAGCAAGACAAACTGCAACTCTCTGTCATTTTCATACACAGACAGAGACCCTCATGTAGACCATATGGTTTTAATCATAGGAGAAGTGGATCTGATAGTGTATGCATGGAAACTGTGAGAGCTTGGGGTGAGAGAACCGACCATTACAAAAATCTAAAAAGTTCTCCAAATTCATAATGAAAGAGTATTAAAGTCTTGGTACAAATCTCCAAAGGATTAGGAAGAGGAAAGGGCATGTGTATGAACTTCATTCATGGTATCTGTTGTGTAACTCCAGTCTGCTAGAGCTAGCCTTACTCATAACAACACATAACTGCTCCCTAGTGGATGGGAACAAAACTGTCCAACTATGGGTCATAAGCCCTATAACCAATAAGAGACAAAATAAATGTGAGGCCCTGATCCTGCACCCAAATGGAGCCTGCACTGATCCAGTTATGGGATCAGAGACACACCAAAACTTAAGGGAACATGAAAATATTGGAATGGTGTACCTGGCAAAGAAAACTTGGTGCCACTTTTCTAGATGTCTGTTAAATACCCATAGAGCACACCAGCACCCTTATAGGCCAAATCCTTAGCATTGATTTCAATGCAGCTATAAAGTACCAGTGGGTAGCTGTATTGAAATTCACCACTGAGAACCTGGCCCACAATGTTTAATGTGATATAAATATGGATCATCCTGTAAAAGACTCACATTGCCAGCAATTAGCTGCAATAGCTAACTGGTTTATTTGTGAAATGAATAGGAGAGTGAGAAAAACACAGAAGTCTTGCAGAGGTAAATATTTATACAGAGATAAATCACATCATAATGTATTAAGTGAAAGGGGAAAGATTAGAAAGGCACCAAATCAGGAAAACACAAGGGCCATATTTGTAAAGGTTATTGGGCACATAAATCAAAGGGAATTGGGTACCTCAATACCTTTAAAATTCTGGCCCTATGGCATTTGCTTAATTTTATGCATGTGCTTAAATCCCATTGACTTCAATGGGACCTAATCATAGTTAGAATTAGGCACATGCTTACCTGCTTTCCTAGTAGGGATGCTTTCCTGAATCAAGACAGAGGGGAAAGAGATTTTCAATGGTTCCGCAGAACACATACAAATAAGTTACTGGTGATGAATATTGATATCTAAAGACAGTATAGTCCCACATGACAAGGAAATATGATATAGCTGTCTGGCATTTCACAAACCCTCTTACATTTCAGAAAAAGAATATAAAGGAAATAAGTGCAACACTCATCTGGTTTCTAATGCTAAAATGTGTTTCAAAGCACTTCAGCTATCAGCCTTCTTGTAGCAGATGTATTTACTGCAAAAAGTGTATCATGTACATCAAAAGTGGTGCGAGTTCAAGTTACAACATACAGATAATAACTGAACTAGTTTAAAAAGATGCTGTTAAAAATATTATGAAAAATCATGGCAGGAACAAAAATGAATAAATCTATCTTTTCGAACCAAGGAAAAGACATAGAAGAAGTTTTATTAGTTCCATCTCATATCTTCACATATTATGCCCATGCAATAGTGACTATTTCAAAATGCAGCATCCTGAAGACGAAAATGGATGTAACATAGTGACCAGCAGAATGAGACTCAGCAGTCCCCTACTCTAACACTGACTCATTGTGTCCCCTAGGTTACATCACATAACTTATATGTGCCTCAATTTACTCATCAACAAAAGAGATATAAGGGCTTTGCAAGACTTTAATATTTGTAAAGCATTTTGAGAAGTCTCAGATAAAAGGCAATAAATACATGCAACATATTAATCATTTATAGATTAAAATGATTGTTGTTTTTATATACAGTGTAGCGTGTCTCTCTCTCTCCTCAACAGAAATTGGTCCAATAGAAAACATTACCTCACCCACTTTGTCTCTCTGTTATTTTTATGTGAGGCAAGAATAAAGCCTTGTATGTACAAAGTTTGTTCTGAACCAGAGACAGTCTATATGTATTTGGGTGTCCCAAAATAAGTTGTCCATGCAACTGGAGATAAATATTCACCTCTCAGGTGAAAGCCCATGTTGTCATATGGGGATAATTAATAAAGTCTAAAAAGCCAAAAATGGTTGAAAATTTTAAACTGGATGGGAACAGACAATAAATCCCAGTGATGACTGAACCATATTGTAAACAGAGAGAGCTCTCAGCCTTGCTTGTAGCTCTTTTCTTGGCTTCACACAGACTCAACAGACATTCTAGGCTTCAGAACGATGCACAGAGTGACAATCCTGGAATTTTTATTATATAGATACATCCAAAGGACACCCTTAGCTGTTAAAACCTGGGGCAGCCACCCATGTCACCCACCTTTTAGATTTCCTCTAAAGTGCTAAAAAAGAATATGTAATTTTGCAATGTCCTTACATTGTCATTTGAAGAAAAAAAAACAAAACAAAAAAACAGGTGACTGAGCCTCTAGTCTCAGTAGCTCTCCAGAATGAACATTGAAAATCCTGCCCAAAGAGAGAAGCCCGGCTTCTGGGAACTGGAGGGTGAGGGGGATGGGGAAGATCTTTCTTGACTGTTCTCACCATCATGTAAAACAAATGAAACAGATACACTGAAAACACCTGAACCAACTTGTTTTTCATCCTGGTTGCTGGTGTAGGCTCCACTCAGCAGAGTGCCTAAGCCAGGGTGGGCAAACTACAGCCCGGGAGCCGCATCCAGCCCTTCAGACATTTTAATCTGACCCTCAAGCTCCCGCCAGGGAGCAGGGTCTGGGGCTTGCCCCGCTCCAGCACTCGTCAGGGAGCGGGGTCAGGAGCTTGGCCTGCTCCTTGTGTGTCATGGCTCTGCACGGCTCTCGGAAGAAGCGGCATGACCACCTTCCAGCTCCTACACATAGGGGCAGCCAAGGGGCTCAGCATGCTGCCACTGCCCCAACTGCCACCCCCTCAGCTCCCACTGGACAGGAATCATAGCCAATGGGAGCTGCAGGGGCAGTGTCTGCAGATGGGACAGCATGCAGAGCTGCCTGGCTGCACCTCCACATAGAAGCCAGAAGGGGGACATGCCGCTGCTTCTGGGAGCTGCTTGAGGTAAGCGCAACCTGGAGCCTGCACCCCTGACTCCTTCTCATGCCCCAACCCCTGCCCCAGCCCATATCTCCCTCCTGCCCTTTGAAGCCTCAGCCCAGAGCACCCTCCTGTACCCCAAACCCTCATCCCCAGCCCCATCCCAGAGCCTGAACCCCCCAGCCAGAGCCCTCACCATCCCCCTCACCCCAACTTCGTGATCATTCATGGCCCACCATACAATTTCCATATCCAGATGTGGCCCTTGGGCCAAAAAGTTTACCCACCCCTGGCCTAAGCACATGCTTAAGTGCTGAAGAGGGAGACTGAAGCATGTGCTTAAATTTATCCCTTCAGGCCAGCTGGGAAAGGCTTGTTTATTACAGAGTGAATCTCTGGCAAGCAGCTGGCTGCTGCTCTAATGAAGTAATTGAGAGATGCTGATAAAATGTAAGTTAAGAGGGGGTCCTTTTCTTCCTTTGCTAGATAGATTACAGCTAGCACAGGCAAAGCCTAAAACAGGGGAATGGAGGAATAATGAAAATCAGGGCCAATATGCCTGATTGTTGGCTCTAGCCAAGCTCCACTGAGCACAGCAACTGAATGTAAAGAAGGTTTGTATGCCCACTTTGCTCCTCTCCCACCCAGCATAGGTTAGAAACCCTTAGAACTGCTCAGACATACACTCGGCTGCAACAGCTTCCAAGGGGCTTTCTGACAGCTGATAATAGCCAGAGTGCAGCAACACCGTGGCCATGCCCCTGTATGGTTCCCCCCGAGTGAGTGATGTAGCCCTGACTCCAGATGGTGTAGAGACCGTGTGAGTCCCACTACAATGGGGATGTTCTTTGATGGACAGATATGCCTATTTTACAAATTTTTTGCTATCGAAACAGTGTAAAGAGGCCTGAGTAGAATGGACAATCAGGCCTAAGGATATGTTACCAGTCTTTCAGTAACTTGCAACAGTACCTTCAATGCCACAATGCATGTGGACAAGGTTCAATTTTCCAGGTAAGGGTCTGTCAGCAATGCCATATAAACTACAAGCTTGAGGGGTTTATATCTCAGGATCAAACCAAAACTCTGCATGCCCTGAATGAGATGAGACTTTAGCTTTCCTGTGCTTTTGCTGGTTCCAATGCAGTCCTGAGAATTATTATATATATCTATATATATATATGATATTGAATAGTAGTAATATTGTATTGTCATAAACTCTGATACACCACAGCAAAAGTAACTAGTTACATGTCCTTGAAAGTGTTACTGCCTTGTTCATTTTAAAAGGCAACTTAATGCAATGACAAATTACATTATAGTTACATGTTTTTGCTGATCCACCACCTTGAAATTTGTCAGGAGAACACAATGGCAGCAATGCTCCAAAACTGGACCAGGACCTTGTGCTCTTTAAGTAGATGTGCAACTTTATAGCACTGTCACTATGTAGCAAGCAACAGCTGCATGAAGTGTGGTCATTTTTCTTCATATCATTTTAAACATACCACCAAAGAGCAATGGTTGCACAGAAAGTGATTTTGCGAGAAATGTAGCTGTAGCTATGAAGTGTCACATTGCTTTACAAATAATTTCAGGATTTTTTTCTGGCATATGATATCATGAAATATAATATTGTAATACCTCCAAGGTACAGTATTGCTTTAAATCACTGTGTATAATATTGCTTAAATGAGATACAAGCCCTTTTACATGTAGAGAACTCAAGGGGCTTGGCTTGTTTAGCCTAACCAAACAAAGGCTGAGGGGAAATATGATTGCTCCCTATAAATACATCAGAGGGATAAATAACTCCTCTCCCTCTCTAGTATTTAAGTTAAGTGCTAATGCTGAGACAAGAACAAATGGATTTAAACTGGCCAGCAACAAGTTTAGGCTTGAAATTAGCCCAAGGTTTCCACTCAACAGAGGAGTGAAGTTCTGAAATAGACTGTGAAGGGGAGCAGTGGGGAGGCAAAAAACCTAACTTGTTTCAAGACTGAGCTTGATAAGTTTATAGGAGGGATGGTATGATGAAATTGCCTAAAATGGCATGTGGCCCATCTGTGATTGCTAGCAGCAAAAATCCCCGAAAGCCAGAGATGGGGAACTAGATGGGGAGGGCTCTGAGTTAGTTAAACTTTTGTTAAACTTTGAAATACCTTATTTTTATTGCATTTGTAGCCCATTTCATGACTTTGATGCACAATTTGCACATGCATGATTTATCTCTGTCATATAAGATGATAAATCTGCACACTGGGATCTGTAAATCTATATTTATTCATGCCATATATACACAAATAAAATAATTCATTAGAAACTTTTTAAGATTAACTGGAATGTACTAACATCAAGAAATTGAACTGTACCAACATTGGCTGGACCAGTATTAAATAGTGTTATAGTAGTGACAACCTTAGAATGTTAACCCTATGCTTTTCTGTTTCTGGTATTTTCCCATCAAAGTTGCCCCCTTGTTGCAAACTAGATTACAATTAAGCTTTTTGCTTACTGAGCTCCAAGGCTTCTTTGCGACATCTTTTATTTTCTACAGGGGAAAACAGATAGTATTAGGGAGAGTAAAAGTCTATGGTCCGTGTTAAGCATGACAAAGAAGTAACAGTATTTCTTTTATAGTGTTGCGTAGAGAGGGGTTTGATATATTTACTGAGATGCCAGAGATATGTCCTTAATTAGGTGCCGCTTACACCCTTCAAGTCTTACAACACAAGTACACTTTCACAATTACAGAATAAAACAAGATTCAAAATATCGCAGCTGAGCTCTCACTTCAGTTCATTCTAATATCTCACTGATTAGCTTACAACATCCCGCCTTTATATACCCATGAGGCAACATTTTAGGAGGTTTGAGGAAAATGTAGTTCTCAGAAAGTCTGGAAGATTCTATGAGATTCTACAAAGATCCAGAAGATTGTAGGAGGTTAGTGAAAAATGAATCCACATACAGCATACCTGAAACATTTTACGTCAAACATTCTATTTTCCCTTTTGTCATTATCAACAAAAATGGCACCCCCCAAAGTCCAGCTCCCAGAGCATCTGGGTCACCTGTCCTAAATCCAGCCTTGCTGTTATAATGACTAAAGATCAGTTGTATGGTACTCTCAAAGATGACTACATAAAACTGGCCCCTTGTCACTCAACAGATCTAACCTTATGCGTACTGTCTCACCTGCTAATTTTAGTGACAAAACTAACTTTTTTACTGCTTTTCTAACTACTGTTCATCTTGCAGACTCAATGCTGCTATTACTGATTGAGCTGTGGATTCTGTTCCAGCTTGTGTATCTTCAAATACAGTCTGGTCTACAAAACTGGGGATGATGTAGGAGATGGGAAGAGCCCTGCTTGGCTCTCGGAGCCCAGGTCTGACAAACTAAAAGAATCATTTTATTTGTAGACAGGACACATTTCATCTGGAATCACTTAGAGCAACTTTTCCAGACTACTGTACCCCTTTCAACCGTCTGATTTGTCTTGCATACCCTAAGTTTCATCTCACTTACAAATACGGGCTTACAAAATCAGACATAAAAATACAACAGTGTCACAGCACACTATTACTGAAAAATGGTTTACATTCTCATTTTTACCATACAATTATAAAATAAATCAACTGAAATGTAAATATTGTACTTACATTTCAGTGTATAGCATATAGAAAAGCGTAAACAAGTCTCTGTATGAAATTTTAGTTTGTACTCACTTCACTAGTGCCTTTTACGTATCCTGGTGTAAAACTAGGCAAATCTCTACATGAGTTGATGTACCCTCCAGAAGACCTCTGGGTCCCAGGGTACCTGTCCCCCTGGTTGAGAATAGGGCTGGCTCCTGGGTTTTTGCCGCCCCAACCAGCAAAAAAAACAAACAAAAAAATGCTGCCATTGCAATCAGCTCTACCGCGCCACTTCAGTCAGCAGCAATTCGGCAGCAGGTCCTTTGCTCCGAGAGGGAGGGAGGGAGGGACCCCTCGCCAAATTGCTGCTGAAGAGCCGGACGTGCCACCCCCTCCCCTTGGCCCCAAGTACCTGCTTGCTGGGCTGGTGCCGGCCCTGGTTCAGAACAACTGATTTAGAGCCAATAGGAGGAGACCTGGACTTGACAAAGAGGATTATAGCAATCTCAAGGCACTTTAACTAACAGGGGTTATATAATCTGTTTGGGGTTGCCTTGGGGACGTTCATAACGTTAATATGCCGAGAGGGTTGCGGGGGGCTAAGAAACTGAAGTTCAGCCACTCTTGTACTCCTGACCCTAAGGGGGAGCAGCTCCCTCCCGCTGCAGGGGAGGGTGCATCGCCCCGGGAGCCGCAGGGGGTCGGTCAAGCCCCGCTGCGAGGCCAGGGGAGCGCTTTCCCCTAGGCAGAGCCTGTGCTATACAACCGGGAGAGCTGCCCCTGGACGCAGGCTCGGGGCTGAGCTCCTCCCACGGCGGGGGGCGCGTCCGCGGCCGGGAGGGAGAAGCAGCCCCGCGCAGGCGGCGCGCGCCGGCCATTCAGCGCACGCGCATTGTGATGCAGTGTCCGTGTTCCAGCCGCAGGCGAGGCCCGCGTGGGGCGAGGGAAGCAGCAGCTGCAGCCGCGGCGCCCCCGCCTGCAGTCGGTACCAGCCTCTGCAGCTAGCGGAGCCGGCAGCTTGGCCTTGATAAGCGCGGGGAGGGAGGCGCTGCTCCCTGCCCGCCTGTAGCTGTGCAGCCAGCTGCCCTGCTGCTTCCCCCCACCCCTGCACCGAGACACGGTGAGTGCCGCCGCCCGCTGCTGGGCGGCCCGAGGCTTTGCCCACCCCCACCGCCCTGTGGGGCAGTGTCTACAGCGGCCCCTCGGCACTAGCCCCGGGGAGCCTCCCAGCCCTGTCTGCCTCTGGGGCTGTTGGTTGATGGCTGCCTGGCAAGGCCCATGCCCTGCCCCACGGAGCATACAGGACATACAGCCTCAGGGAAGCTGGCCCCCACTTCCCACCCCCGGGCTCTGGCTCCCCCTGAGCCAGCTGGGGGGCTGTTCTGATGAGTCTGCCTGTGTCTCTCCAGCCAGGGCCCGAGGAATGGCAAGCAGCCGGCCAGCGAGGAGGACCTGTGGCATCGCTCAGTGCACGGCAGGGCTGGCTCAGGAAGTCCTGGAACGGGCTAAGCGGCGGAAAGTGAGCTGGCCGGAGCCTGTGGTCAGTGTCTGAAAACCACAATTCTTCCCGATCTGTGGCTTCCAGTGCTTGGAGCCGGTTTGAGCGCTTTACAGCACTATTCTTAGAGGGGTAGCTGTGTTAGTCTGGATCTGTAAAAAGCAGCAAAGTCCTGTGGCACCTTATAGACGTATTGGAACATAAGCTTTTGTGGGTGAATGTTGCGCCTGATGAAGTGGGTATTCACCCACAAAAGCTTATGCTCCAATACATCTGTTAGTCTATAAGGTGCCACAGGACTTTTTGCTGCTTTTTAAAGCACTAGTGTAGACTTATGTTCAGACAGGTGATTTTTCACTCCCCTGAGTCAGCAATTAGAGTGCTATAAAATGTAAGTGTAGACAAGCCCTAAGTTACAGGTCAGAGGAAGCTGGGATGCCCCATAAGTCTTGGCAGACAGCTCTTGCAAAACACAGAGCTGGCCCTGGGTTCAACATATGCCATGATAAGTAGATCCCACCTCTAGTCTGTTGTGTTTGCACATCTGTTGAATAGCATTTTTGCTTAATGTAGTTCTGTAGTCTTTCTGTATTAATAGCTAAATTTAATATAATGTATAGACACTTGGCACATACAATTTTCTTTTTATCTTCAAAGCACTTTGGGGATCTAAAATTTGCAGTTATTGTATATGACAATAGAACACACCTGCAAATTGCTTAATATGACCAAGATGATTTGAAAAATAAAGTGAGCAGTTGGGCCTTTGTTGAGGAAAAAGGTCCACTGTTAAGTGATATACTGAGATTTAAGTAAAGGCACCCTTTGAATTTTGGTCCTATGCCCCATAGCTTTTAAGAATAAATATTGTAAGGAGTCAGTGCATGTTAACTATGGCTAGGATTTTCAAAAGCACCTAAGTGACTTGAGAGCACAAGTCTCTTTAAAATCTCACCCTATAGTCCTTTGGGTATCTGGATGACTTGCTCAGCACACGCAAATCATGTTTTTCTCCGTCACCATAAACTCCCTTCAGAGTAATGCAGGCTAACTTGCCTGCAGCGCAATAATGCTTTAAGTAGCCAACTCCCAGTCTTACACAATGGTGTTAGCTCCATAAAAATCCCCCTGAAATTTCAATTGTGTAAGGTAGTATTTAGTTCCTGCCTGAAATTGTGTGCCGTTAAACATCTGTCACATCTAGCCCGGCAGGTATCTGTATTTTAGTAATGGATGAATTGATGCTAATATATTACAGTAATTTATTCTTCAGCTTACTAACTGGTTTTAATTTTTTACATATGAAAAATACTTTAACCAGTGTTCTCAAACTAAGCACTTACTGGTGATGGTTGTGTTTAATTTATAGTGATAGAGAATCGTATAACACCTTACAGATAGGTAAGGAGACTGAGCCCTTCTCTGAATAACTTAAATAGATTTTCTGTGTATATCTGCAGACACTTAAATTGGAACAAGGTGATATTTTCTCTATTGCTCATGCAGGGAGTGATCATGCTCTGCTGAAACTCATTCAACATGGTCACAGTTTTTCTACCATGTGGAGTTGTCAGGCTGCTGTATAAGTTGTGAAATCAATATAAGACAGAGAGGTTTGCAAAGGCATCACAGCCTGACTTGCTGACAGTATTGCCCCACATCAGGACACTGCTAACCTTGAGCTTTGAAGGTGACATGTTGACTGCAATTGTTCAGATACTGTAGACCCTTTGAAATGGAGGCAAATTGAATGTAATGAAAGATTTATTTTGAGAAAGTTGTAGGATTGAAAATACCAGTGAATATAAATTAATACTTGTGAAACCCAGTTTCAAAGAAATTTTATATCTAATGCTGGTCTATACTGAAAACTTATATTGGTATAGCTGCATCTCTCAGGGATGTGAAAAATCCACACCCTGAAAGACATAGCAATGCTGACCTAGCTCTGGGAGTGGACAGAATTCTTCCATCAACCCTACCTTTCCACTGACCTAGCTCCCGTCTCTTTGGGGGGAGGGTTAACTACAGGGATGGGAGAACCCCTCCCATTGTTGTTGTGAGTGTCTATGCTGAAGCACTGCAGCAGTACTGCTGCAGTGTTTTACTTATAGTCATATCCTTGATGATGGACTGTATCCCATGTCCCATAGGGGCCTATCATCTGAATGTGCAGGACTTAGACATGTAGTGTTTACATTTTAATTAGCTATAACACATGAGGATGCTTTAATATCCCTTAGTACAAAGTCAAACTTGGTAAACAGTCTAAAGCCAGCATGAAATCTTCAAGGCTATTTAACAAATAAATTAGTATCTAACTCAGTGCTTTGAGAAAGACTGAAGTCAGGTAATTGTTTCACATAGTGAAGCAGTGGGTTGACTGAAAGTAATCATACAGTAAAAGTCTTTATTGCGTCTGATGTGTTATCAAGGATAGAGTAAAGCCAGTGTGGCATAGTTTTTAATTGGCTATGTAACACACAGTAAGGCCTGGTCTACACTACGCATTTAAACTGAATTTATCAGCATTAAACCGATTTAACGCTGCACCCGTCCACACAACGAGGCCCTTTATATCGATATAAAGGTCTCTTTAAACCAGTTCTGTACTCCTCCCCAATGAGAGGAGTAGCGCTGATATCGGTATTACCATATCGGATTAGGCTTAGTGTGGCCGCAAATCGACGGTATACCGCCCGGAGGCCAATCCCACAGTGCACCATTGTGACCACTCTGGACAGCAATCTGAACTCGGATGCACTGGCCAGGAAGACAGGTATACAGGAAAAGAGTTGCAAAATTTTGAATTTCATTTCCTGTTTGCCCAGCGTGGACCTCTGATCAGCACTGGTGGCAATGCAGTCCCAAATCCAAAAAGAGCTCCAGCACGGACCGTACGCGAGGAGATACTGGATCTGATCCTGTATGGAGACAATCTGTCTATCACGCTCCATTACAGAAGCGATAATGACAAAGCATTTGAAAAATCTCCAGGCTATGATGACAGGGCACGCGGGACTCGCACAGTGCTGCATTTGTGCAGGTAACGGGAAGCCAAGATCCAAATGGACATCATTGGAGGGAGGGAGGAGTTACTGAGGACTCCAGCTATCCCACAGTCCCTGCAGTCTCCAAAAAGCATTTGCATTCTTGGCTGAGCTCCCAATGCCTGTAAGGTCAAACACATTGTCCGGGGTGTTTCAGGGTATACGTCGTCAATTTACCCTCTCTGCCCGCCCCCGTGAAAGAAAAGGGAAAAAAATCGTTTGACTTTTTTATGTGTCACCCTATGTCTACTGCAGGCTGCTGGTAGATGCGGTGCTGCAGCACTGAATAGCAGCATCCTCTTCCCTCCCCGGTGGAAGACAGTACCATACAAAAGGACTGATAGCCGTCCTTGTCATCAACCTGTGAGTGCTCCTGGCTGGCCTCAGGTGAGGTTGGTGGGGGCGCATGGGTAAAAATAGGAATGACTCACGGTCATTCCCGGTAGATGGTACAGAAGGGCTGGTAACCGTCCTCCTCGTAGCAACTGGGGGCTGAGTTCCATCAGCCCCCTCCCCTTTTATGTCTAAAGAAAAGATTCTGTATTGCCTGGACTATCATAGCAGCGGGAGGCTGGGCTCCTCTCCCCCCCACCCCACCGCTTAATGTCCTGCCTGGACTATCATAGCAGCTGGAGGCTGCCTCCCCCTCATTTTATCTCACTAAAAACTCAGTGTTTCTTATTCCTGCATTCTTTATTACTTCATCACACAAATGGGGGGACACTGCCACGGTAGCCCAGGACGGTTGGGGGATGAGGGAAGCAACGAGCGGGGTTGTTGCAGGGGCACCCCCCCATGAATGGCATGCAGCTCAGGGCAATCCAGGGAAAAAGGGCGTGAAATGATTGTCTGCCGTTGCTTTCACAGAGGAAGGGATGAGTGACGACATTTACCCAGAATCACCCACGACACTGTTTTTGCACCATCATGCATTGGGATCTCAACCCAGAATCCCAATGGGCGAGGGAGACTGGGGAAACTATGGAATAGCTACGGGATAGCTACCCAGAGTGCAACGCTCCAGAAATCGACACTAGCCTCAGTACATGGATGCACACCGCCGAATTACTGTGCTTTGTGTGGCCACGTGCACTCGACTTTATATAATCTGTTTTACAAAACCGGTTTATGTAAAATCAGAATAATCTCAGTGTAGACATACCCTAACAGCTTACAGATGAGTCAGTTTCACTGTGGAGAAAACCATCAGAACTAATCAAGATTTTGTTGCTTAAGCTGCTAACATCACTGCAGTAATGTCCAACTGGACTGACTTTTGTGAATTAAATGAACAAGGCATAAGCTGCAGAGGCTCCTCATTGGATTTTTGCTTTGAACCAAATAAAATGACATAATGACCTATACAAATGTGTCTAATCACAGGAAGAAGATTCTGAACGTCTCAATGCAGCATTTGCTTCAGTAGTGGAGTTCATGAGTCAAACCACAAAGGAGTGTGAGGTAAATTTTATGTTGGGAGGGATGGGGGGAAATATCCTAATGTTGTGCCTGTTAGTGGCTCAGTTCCATTGCTGTTAGGAAAACTAGGAATGAATTAGATTCAGAGCAACCTCACAAGTTGATCAGTAAGAGCTTTAGTAGTGGCTTCTGGGGCCTTGTCTAAAACAAGAAATCTAGGAACATCTCCCACCCTCACCATGGTATCTGTGTGAGAGCAAGTTTAGACTGATGCATTTTTACCACTGTCTTTTAAACCTGCTCTGAGTTGGGTTAGATAATATGCTGGTATGTAGACCACCACCACCACCTGGCCTGTACTAGCATTCCCACTGTTACGAGCATCGATGGAATTGTAATGGAGTCATGGCCTAAGGCAGCTGCCCATTTCTTCCTCTCGGCTGGAAGAAAAGTTTGATTATGGGGTAGTTATGGGCAGAAAGAGAAACTTCAAATGGAGCTATCCACTCCATAAATCTTACCTGTGCTAGATAAATCTTGTTAACCACTATTTACCCTTGTAAAGTGCCCATGCATTTATAGACACAATTGCTTCCAGTGGTACACAGACATTCACACCACTAAAGTAGTTTTGTTTTGGACAGTACCTTTTATAATTTCAAAGCATTGTGTAAACACTAGTCAACCATCAGTCAGGATAGGAAGTTATCATCTCTATATTACAAAAGAGAAAATTGGGCAAGACCCTAAATCTTGCTGCATCTCAATGGACTCAGTAGCAGAGCTGGGATGGGAATGAGAGTCATTGGCTTCCACCCTTCATGCTCAGTCTACTAGACCGTGCTGTCCTATGTGCTCTCCAAGATCATAATTTTTTGGGGGGGATTCTCTTACCCATGAATTCTAGGGTCAGATTTTCAAAGTCTGTAAGTGTAGTTGAAAATCAGTGGAACTTGGGTTCTTAAGTGACTAACTCACTTTTCTGAAAATGGGGCTTAGGCTGTTAAGTCATGTAAGCACTTTTGGAAAATTTTACCTAACATCAAAAGTTTTTCTCCCAAACTTAAGTACAGAGAGATCCACCCTGACTTTTATGATGCAATATGTGACATATTATCCACTATGTCAGTGTAGCTTTTCTTCTATTTTTATAAAAGCAGCAGAGGATCCTGTGACACCTTATAGACTAACAGACGTTTTGGAGCATGAGCTTTCGTGGGTGAATACCCACTTCGTCAAATGCAGGTAGTGGAAATTTCCAGGGGTAGGTATATATATGCTACCAAGCAAGCTAGAGATAACGAGGTTAGTTCAATCAGGGAGGATGGGGCCCTGTTCTAGCAGTAGAGGTGTGAAAACCAAGGGAGGAGAAACTGGTTCTGTAGTTGGCAAGCCATTCACAGTCTTTGTTTAATCCTGAGCTGATGGTGTCAAATTTGCAGATGAACTGAAGCTCAGCAGTTTCTCTTTGAAGTCTGGTCCTGAAGTTTTTTTGCTACAGGATGGCCACCTTAAGGTCTGCTATAGTGTGGCCAGGGAGGTTGAAGTGCTCTCCTACAGGTTTTTGTATATTGCCATTCCTGATATCTGATTTGTGTCCATTTATCCTTTTCCGTAGTGACTGTCCAGTTTGGCCGATGTACATAGCAGAGGGGCATTGCTGGCATATGATGGCGTATATTACATTGGTGGACGTGCAGGTGAATGAACCAGTGATGGTATGGCTGATCTGGTTAGGTCCTATGATGGTGTCGCTGGTGTAGATATGTGGGCAGAGTTGGCATCGAGGTTTGTTGCATGGATTGGTTCCTGAGCTAGAGTTACTATGGTACGGTGTGCAGTTGCTGGTGAGAATACGTTTCAGGTTGGCAGGTTGTCTGTGGGCAAGGATTGGCCTGCCACCCAAGACCTGTGAAAGTGTGGGATCATTGTCCAGGATGGGTTGTAGATCCCTGATGATGCGTTGGAGGGGTTTTAGCTGGGGGCTGTATGTGATGGCCAGTGGAGTCCTGTTGGTTTCTTTCTTGGGTTTGTCTTGCAGTAGGAGGCTTCTGGGTACACGTCTGGCTCTGTTGATCTGTTTCCTAATTTCCTCGTGCGGGTATTGTAGTTTTGAGAATGCTTGGTGGAGATTTTGTAGGTGTTGGTCTCTGTCTGAGGGGTTAGAGCAGATGCGGTTGTACCTCAGTGCTTGGCTGTAGACAATGGATCGTGTGATGTGCCCGGGATGGAAGCTGGAGGCATGAAGGTAGGCATAGCGGTCGGTAGGTTTTCGATATAGGATGGTGTTAATGTGACCATCACTTATTTGCACCGTGGTGTCTAGAAAGTGGACCTCCCGTGTAGATTGGTCCAGGCTGAGGTTGATGGTGGGGTGGAAGTTGTTGAAATCGTGGTGGAATTTTTCTAGAGTCTCCTTCCCATGGGTCCAGATGATGAAGATGTCATCAATGTAGCATAGGTAGAGAAGGGGCGTGAGTGGACGAGAGCTGAGGAAGCGTTGTTCCAGGTCAGGTCCTTCTATTTTTATGTAATTTTGGGCACATGTACAATATAAACAAAACAATTAGACTAACCAATTGCCAAATGTAAACTACTTCCATTTGTAACCTAAAGAAGTAAAGCAAGATAGTGGAATTGGACACAAATGTATACTGGCCACATGTCTGATCAGATAGAGAAATAAATAAGCAAAACTGAACTTTTTACTTTCACCATCTAGGAACCCAAAAGAGCAAATCTACAAGTTTCATGTGTTTTGTTTGAGTAGGAACAGCAGATGGCAGTAGAGTCATTCTCAAGTACTTTGTTTGAAGGGGTTGGTTTCTAGTCACATGATGCTTCAGGGTATAGTCCCATTTCTAACATGAGAACAGATCAGCTGATTTAATTCAAAAGGTCAACAACAGTGTGTTTCTGCGCTTTAGTTTTCACTGTGAAAGAAGGGATTTCTTAGGTGTGGTTGTGATGTTTGGCTATGTAATCCTCTTTGCTTTAACTGTCTTCCAGAAATATTATAGCTATGTGCCAGCAAGTAGATGCCAAGAGAATGAAATTTAACACATCTGCAGATATCACAGCAGACAAGCAGCAGAAAACTTGTTACAGACATTGGAACAAGAGGTAAGTGAGATGCTCATGTTTAATTTCATTCTTTTCCTCATCCAAGACATGGAAATATCTGCATAATTTTCTCAGGGATCCCCTGTGCCTGCAGGTCCTTTGTCACACTAATCTGAGTTTCAGTTCAAGTGCTCAGATACTACAGTGATGAGTGCCAATGGTGCCAATATAAGAATCTAGAGAGAGATGATCTTTCCATCTAGCTGAGGGGGTGGGAGGAGACACATGCAGTGTCACTCCAAATGCCTGGTAGTAGGAAGAAGGGAGTCACTCCTTCAAGTGCTCCCTTTCCAGGGCTGTGTGCGCTGTTTGTGTTGTATTCCCAATCCTTGCATATCAAAGGAACAGGATCCTAAATGGAGGTCTTTGCATGGCCGTATGGCACACTGCAGTGTAAGACACATTCAACTTCCAAGGCACTTTCACCCTATTGTCCTCACATTGCAGCAGTCCTATCCTGCATTTCTAATAACAAGATTAATAATACAGTGACACAGAATTTATTAGCTATTTTGGCTGAAGGAGACTAATTCCGTGGGGACCAGAAAGAGGCACAGCTGCCAAAGCATGACTGTTCGACTGTCAGAAGAGTGAAAGGTCAAACTGATTTTGAATAAGACTCTAATTCAGACTTTGTCAGTGTACTCAGAGCTTCCATTTCTCACCCAGAGTGTTATTAACAAGCATTCTTAGTTTTACCAATGATCAAAGGTGTCTCACCTACTTTTGTTTTCATATTTTTACCACTAATCTTTCCTGCCATTTATATAATTTTCCTACCCTAGGTCCTTGCAGCACACTCCATAATAACGTGTCATGTTGTAGGGATAAACTGAACAGTGGAACCAACAACATTCAGTGATTCAGCTTGCCAGACTGGCTTAATTTACCCCTTTGCTACAGCAGATTGTGAGATTCATATTGGGATTTTTTTTTATTATTTTAATACAATTAGGACTCCAGTGAAGGACTAAAGTGATCTGAGTTTTTCTCAAGCTCCAGTTTTAATGTTTTAGGTGCTGTATGGCATAAATTTATAGTTTTAGAACTTTCTGCATTTTGACACGACTACGCCATCTTTCTCATGCCCTCCCTTATTGGAAAGGCTGCTTAACAGGGACTTCACCAGGTACATTTAGCCAAATTTAGGTTTTGCCAAACTTCATGTTTCCATGATTTTTTTTTAATCCAATTATATCAAAAGTCCCCTGCAGTCTTTCTGACCCAGTGTAGCAAGATACTTATTTGGAAAAATATGCTTCAGGGCATAAGCTAAACACTAACTGATGATGAAAGAGATCCCAAAGTGGGACACTAAACAAAATCCAGAACTGACAGGTTAAGGAATTTAGTGACTAGCAGCTTTCCTCTTCTTTTCCAGAAAAATGAAACCTCTCCGGTGTCAAATCCAGCCGAAACCCTCAAGCAACTTGTTAGTATTTGGAGTTACTTAATCTAATCAATGAATAAAAATTCTAGCTCCTTCTATATATAGTCAAGTGAAAAGTTTTTTAAGGATAATGCAAAAAATATTTTGCCCTCTTACCTGCCCTCACGTATGATAGAATGTACATGTGCAAAATCTACCACCACTACATATAGGTCTGAGTGCTAGAATGAACACACACAAACACAGGTGTTTGTGCACACACAAAATGGAAGCCAGATTGTGAAGTTTTGGCACATGCCTATTGAAGGTGACCTATGTTTGGATTTTGGATGGATGCAAAATTTGTGAGGAACTGTGAGTGGATGATTAAATTGTTTTAGGCATTCTCTAACTTGCACCAGTAGTAACAGTCAAGCAGTCCTTCAGCCACACCTTGGTGTACTTCTGGCACCTTTGCTGTACTGGAGCAAAGCCAGGCAGGTGTAACTTTGAGCCTGCTGTGGTGCAGAGGGACTATATCGCAGCCAAGGATCTGGCCTAGAAAATTCCACTGAGGGAGGAGGTCACGTGGTGTTTCAGAATTCTCTTTAAAGATGATAATTACTGAACACACTATCTGCTGCAACCGTGGAAAGTTAATTTTGGTTGTGGGTGTCAGTCATTGCACTGAGTTGGTGGAGAGGTACAAAATTCTGACGCAGTAGGTTTAATGGTCAGTGGGAAGAGGAGAAATACTTTACATTTTCTAAAGGCTAATTTGCTGAAGCAGTTTTAGGAACAAATTGCTATGGCTTCTGGCCACAGAAATTGAAAAATATGGATCTTCATCAGAACCCCAAACAAGATTTTTTTTTTTCTACTAAATTTGTTTCCCCCATATTTAAGTTATATTTATTTTTGACAACCCTATTTTTCCCAGTGTTACAGAGGATAGTTAATTTCTACCTAAGTATACAAAAAAAAAAAAGAAAGGATTTGAATTTGGCTATTTTTTACAATCACAGCTTGTTAATTTTTGTATTGGACAGAAACATTTTGCTACCACTAACATCCGTCCTGCCAGTGTATTTTGAAAAATGTTAATATGTCAATATATTAGTTGAAATGTAACTATGTAAACTAAAAAATTCCATTTCTGTCTAGGTAAGACAACTAGACAGTATTACTTACCATTTATTTTGTCCCCTTTCAGGCTAGAAAGGCTTCCAAGGATCTCTACATTGAAGTTTCCCCCGGCACCTACTCTGTCACAGCAACCTCGGAGGATATGGTGAAACAGACACATGTGGTGGATGTTAATGCAGGACAAAGTATTGATTTAACTTTCAGTATATGATGATCACTCTCAATCAATCAAAGGAATAAAACAATACTACAGTCTCCTAATGAATTAATATAACAACCTATGCATATCTGTTTCTTTTTAGCACTTTAACAACTTCCTTTCTCTGGGCCTCTTCTATTTTACTCACTTTGTCTACTTATTGTACACGCAGTGCTATTATAGCCCATTGTGTACATGGACATTATGAATGTTTGTATAAATATGCCTTAATTTCAATTATGTGACATATCACCCAGAGTTTGGGGTTATTTTTAAGTCAAGCAATAAGTGGAATAAAGGATAAAAATTAATCTTTGAAATGAGAATTATTTACTTTTTTTTAAAATTAGGGACTAAAGTCGTGCAAGTTATATTTATAATTGCTTGAATATAAAAAGCCCAATCCTCAACTAGTGTAAATCAATGTAACTCCTTTGAAATTCATGCCAATTTACAGCAGCTGAGGATCTGGCTACAGTGTGCCATGTAGAATACTGTAGTTGATAACTGGTCATAGTGGTATGAATGAAGAAACTGGAGCTGTAATTCAAGCTAAAACGTGCACATGGTTGCAGTTTAAAAAAAAAGCTAAGCCCAATTATTGCTACATAAATGTAAGTTTCTCCAGTACTGTTAGTTTTCACTTTCATTAAGCTAAATCCCACTTGAGCAAGACACGTACACACATGATTAACTCCCACTTCCTCAATAAGCAAGACATTTCAACATGTGCTTAATTTAAGAATATGAATAATCCCACTGAAGTCAGTGGGACTTCTCATAGGCTTCAGGTAGCTTGCTGAATGGGCATCTATGAATAAAATGTGTCACGTGTTTTAGTATGCATATACAAACTTTTACTTGGCTTATTCTAATAAGGTTCCAGTAGATTTTATTTGGGGGAAGCTTAAAGTATGGTAGCCATAACAGCGGTTGGGATTCTACATAAATATTTGTTTGTATCTCCTTTGTTCTGTGCTATCTGGTTACTTTCTCTTCTGTTTTTCCTCTTGAGAGAGCTTTTCTGCCATTAACTTGTACTGGGTCTCCACTCTTCTCCTTCGGGCTTCCTACAAGAGAGAAACCATCATGCTGAAATCCCAGTCACAGACTTTTTGAAACCATGAGAACAAACAGGAGGCTTATTAAAATCTTGCTCTCTCAATTTCCAGTTTTTCAGGTTTTCTGTACTATTACCTGTTGTTCCTATCATCTCCCCAAAAGTGTTGGCTTCTAGTCTAGCACAGTGGGAACTTAATATAGAAAGATACACTTCCCCTGGACAGGAGAGTGAAGGTACTTACCTCATTTCCATCTAAATGGAAATTTATTTCAGTTGGTTAAAGTGGTGCTACTGTCCATAAAGCTATTCTGGCTACTGACAGATTTTGTTTGGTTAAAGGAGAGGTGAAGGTCATTAGAGTAGAGAGCTTTATGATGAGGGCACATTTTATTCACTGTATAAAAATAACCTTATATAGATGGGTAGTTTACCTGAGATTGTTTCTCTTTAATTTCTTTAGCTATACACTTATTGAATTCCCTCTCATCATATGTGTCTCTGACTCGTTGCAGGTGAGCTAGTCTTTGCTGTTCTTTCTGCCTGTCCTCCTCTGCCATGGTCTGCATCTTCAGGTTTGTCCTCTGCTGTGCAAGTTGCTTTGTTTTCATTGTCTGATTCTGCTTTCTGTCTTGTTCTTTTACCTTCTTATCTTTATTCTCGAAATGCAGCAGTTTCTTGTTTCTGGAGAAGAAAAACCCAGTGAATTGAGCATTGTTCTGAAAAGAATCAGTGTTTTTGTCTGCTCTTCTCCTATCCTCAAAATAAATAGAAGTGCCTGATGTAGCTTTCCAAGTGGAAGCAGTTTTACATGTGTATAAACTCTTCACTGGAATATAAATGTTTTAAAAATAATAAACCTTAGGCTAGAGTTTCGGAAGCACTCAGTGGGACTTTCACTATTCACGTCCGTGGGAGCAAAGTTAGGCCAAAGCTGAGCACTTTTGAAAACCCACCCTGAAGTTTTAGCTGACTCTTACAGTTGTATGTTCAGAACGGATGTGGTCAAGTAGTTTAAGGCTCCATCTAGAGTACAAGATAGAACTGTGCTTTAACTGTGTTTAGGGACAGTCACATTGTAACTTGGTCTCACAACATTAGTTGGACATTAAATTGGGCCTGTGTCTTTTGGGGAATGTCGTATTGAGTCAACCCTTTAAGTCTTTAGTGAATCAGAGAAGGAATGTCTCTCTTGTTACTGCCACCGTACTACAGGGAACAGGATGGCTAGCCACAGATGCAACTCAGTCTCTTCATTTAGTTTCTTTATACTCTTTACAAAAATACAGGGCCTAACCCTGCAGTCCTCCCACATGCAGAACTATTGACTTCCGTAAAAACTGTGTGTGATGCAGGGGTGTGTGTTCAAGCCCTGTCCAGCAGGATATGATTTATTAGTCCCTTATTCCAAAATTGGTAGAAACAGGTATCTGACTTGACCTCCCATTAACCATTAATGTACAGTATGCCTCAAGTTTTGTACTTGTTTCAGAGAACCCTATGAACAGCGGTTTCCTCAGAAAGGTATAAATCAGTTACAACAAAGCACAATGTGGATATTTATTGCTAATTTAAACTAGACATTCATTCTGCTCAAACAGCTGAAATTACTGTGCATATTTTCTATTAGTTCTTTACTGGAATTAAAACACTAGTGTGTGTGTAGAACAAATATTCCAAGATATTTCAGTTTCAGTTCTAAGGAATACATACCAGTAGAAAGAGCTTTGTCCTTTGAAAATAGAAATCATCTAAGTTTAGTGTGCACAGTGCTTTACTCTGTAGTCAAAGTCCATAGAACCAAAAGAGGGAAGATGCAGAGTAGCTAATACTTGACCTGTGTGATGTACCTCCGGTGTTCCTGTGCAGTGTAGTACTTCTCTTCAGCCTGCTGTTCTCTTTCACACTCCTGCTGCTGCTGGATTTTTTTCTTTCTTTTTTGTTCCATGCAGGCTCTTCTCTGGCGTTCACATTCTATTCGATTTTCTCCAAGGTTCTCTAAAAAAGGAGTGGCCTGTGACTGGGAGAAATGAAGCATGAAAACTAGGACTTTAGTCTTCTTTCCTCTTGACTCAGTTTATGCATTTTGTACCCTCTAGCTCAGGGTTTGGCAACCTTTCAGTAGTGTGCCGAGTCTTCATTTATTGACTCTAATTTAAGGTTTCGCATGCCAGTAATACATTTTAACGTTTTTAGAAGGTCTCTATAAGTCTATAAACTATTGGTGTATGTAAAGTAAACACGTTTTTTAAAATGTTTAAGAAGCTTCATTTAAAATTAAATTAAAATGCTGATCTTATCAGTTTAGTGCTTTAGTGTTTAACCTGGGGTGCATGCACCCCTGGGGCAGGGCCAGTGCAAGGATATTTTGCACTCTAGGCAAAACTTCCACCTTGCGCCCCCCAATTCCTCCTGCACACCCGGTTCATTGAGGGGCAAATCCCAACGAGCCTTTATAGACCCCAGGGGCTACTCCCCAGACCAGGTTCCCCCCTCCCTAACCCCTGAGGGTGCACAGCCCCGCTGCAAGCCCTCCCCTCCCTACCTCACCCAGGTGGCCCCCGCCCTGAGTCCACTCACTTTGCCAGGCTTGGGCAGTTCAGCAGGGAGGAGCCACCTTCCGGAGGCACCAGAGAGCCAGAGCATCCCGCTTGCAGCAGCAGTGAGCCCTCACCCTGGGGGAGCCAGCACGGTGCAGGGGGCCAGCAGCCTTGCAAAGGTGGCAGTGCTGCTCGCAGGGAGTAGCTGTGCCCCCCCCTGCTCTTCCTGCCGTTGCCCGGTGCCCCCCCAGGGGCTCCTGCAGGCTACAGTGGATGTATGCAGGCGCCAGCCCCCATGCGCCCCCCGGGTCTCCCCTCACCTAGAGTTACAATCAAAAAAGAGGAGAGCGCCCTGCCGTAGCCCCGCCCCGATTGCCCCAGGCAGAACCCCCAACCCCCCCAGCTCCTTATCCCCTGACTGCTCCCTCCTGGGACCCCTGCCCCTAACTGCCCCCCAGAACCCCACCCAGCTCTCTAAGCCTCCCTGCTCCTTGTGCCCTGACTTCCCCCTCCTGAGACCCCCCACCCTAACTGCCCCCCTAGGACCGTACCTGTCCCCTGACTCCCCCAACCCTTATCCACACCTCCGCCCCCAGACAGACCCCTGGGACTCCCATACCCCATCCAACCACTTCCCGCCCCCTGACAGGACCCCCAGAACTCCCAACCCCTCCAATCCTCCCCCTGCTCCCTGACTGCCCTCCCCAGGACTCCCCTTACCAGGCCTGTGCCGGTCAGATGCTGGCTCTACGTGAAGGCAGCGCATGCTGCCGGGCTGCTGCGCGCACAGCCCCTCCCCCACAGAGTGCTGAGGCAGCGGGGGGGGGGGGGGGGCTGCAGGAGGGGCAGCGGCAACTCACACTTCCAGGAGCTGCAGAACCTGAGTGCGGTGAGGGGGGAGTCGAGGGGCATGCCTGCCCGGGCTGTGGCCCAGTGGTTCCCCCCGCGGGGCTCCTGCAGCGGATGCATGTGGGAGGCGGTCCCTGTGTGCCCCCTGGCTTCCCCCGCACCATGCTCGGGCTCTGTGGCTCCCGGGAGTGTGAGCCACAGCCCCTCCCGCAGCAGGCTCAGGGCCCTGTACCCCGGCAGCTCTCACTCCCAGGGGCTGTAGAAACTGAGCGCGGTGAGGTGGCAGCCAGGGGGCATGTCTGCTGCTGGTCTGGGGTCCCGGCCATCAGCCCTGTTCAGCCTCCTGCCAGCCTGGGGTTCTGTTCACTCAGCCAGCAGCACGCTGAGCAGGACTGGCGGCTAAGACCCCAGCTGGCAGCCACGTGCCAGGCAAAATCAGCTTGTGTGCCACCAGTTGCAGACCCCTGCTCTAGCTGAACTCTAGAGCAGCATTCTCTCTAAATTGTCTTCTATTTTTAGAGGGAAAAAATTCTTTCAGAATCTGATCTACAGGACTGATTTCTAGAAAAATATCCACAAGCATCAGGCTTTGGGGCAGTATAAAATGCCCTCCATGGAGTGAGCCTGGTGCAGAGCTGCATTGGGAGAAGTAGGAGGAAGGAGAGCTCCTTGCTTGGATTCTATTAGTCCTGAATTTCAGAGACATCCATTCCCATGATCAAGCATCCTATAGGAGTTGCTTACCTTCCTAAGGCCCTAATCCAGCTCCCATGACTTCAGTGGGCATTGGCTCAGTTTCCAAGGTTACAAGCTCCATTGAATCACCATCTAGTTACATGCCAAGTTTTAGTTTTTTGAACTGTAAGATGGATTCAGATCCTGCCCAATTGTGTTTGAATTGGAAGAGGAGCTCTCTCCCCAACACAGATACGGGGCTTGCCTGGGTGGGGAAAGGGGGGATGTTTAGCAGGCAACTGGGTAACTTCAGGCCCATTTGCTTCTTCAGCTGATATCCAGAACAACATCTTCAATTTAAAGAACCAAGGTACCTAATTATAATACTTTTTCACCATAGATTACTTACCCCTAATGATGACTTGAAATCATGGTGGATTAAGACATCTTTCAGTGTGAGATGTCTTCTCGGAGACTGTTCAATAGTTTCAAACATTGCACTGTGGTTGGTTGATGCAACAGGGTGCATGTCCAAGGAGAAAATGGTTCTGGATTCTGCTTTCCCCTTTGTACACTTGCTGCTGGGAATGCTGATTCCTGGAGATACAGATACTATATTTAATCTTACTTTTACATTAAAGAAAAAAAAATGGTAGTCATTTGGAAAGGAAAGTGCAATTTAAACCTAAAAGGAACTCTTGTAGGTGCACGATTTCTGGTTCTGGATATCCGTTGCTTAAGTAAAGTTAATTGTGTGGATGGGACCATGAAAAATGTGGCAGGGTTGGGGGGGGAGGGGGGAAGCTCAGGAATTTAGAGGGGGTGTGTGTGTGTGCGCGCGTGCGTGCCTGAATCTGATTCCATTTTTGCGTGGTTTTCCACTGGGTAAAATATGAAAGAGGAGCCCTCACATGTGATGAAGAGGGCAAAACTTGGTGCAGATCTTGCATTTATAGAAATTAATTAAAGGGATTTTTAACTGATGCCTGGTTTAGGCCCCAATACAAAGATTTGCTTTGCTTTTTAAAAAAGGGAATGGGGTTACAAAATAACATTTTTATGAATTTAAGATTTATGAATTTATTTAATCTATTTTAAATTCTAGGTAGTAGTTACAGGATTAATGACATATGGTCAGATTTGTTTTCTGCTTTCTATGCATCATACACACTTTGTCTACCAATGTTGAAATAAGGTTAAGTTAGACATTTACATGTACATATGTGTCACTGCTAGCAGAGATACAGGCCTGCATTCAAGTCTAACACTGAATGAGATACAGTGCCAGACTGAAGAGGGTTTATAGAATGCTTTCAGTGAAGGAGCACCTGTTGACAAGTAACCAAGGAAAGAGATGAAATATACCTGGATTCCTAGGATGTGACTTGGTGTGGCTTCTCTTCCAGTACTTCCACTCAGGTTTTGCAGCATCTTTCAGTTTGGTTTTTTTGAAAAGGCTGGAATCTGTATTAACAGCACTATCCACCACCGTGCTCTTCGTTAGGCCCATCTCTTCCTCACTTTCTAAATCAGAGGAGGAGGAGGAGGAAGAAGCAGTAGTAGCAGCTGCTGCTGGTTCATTTTCCTTTGGACTTTCCAATTCTAGAAGTTGTGCAGTGGGCTTGTTATTGGACTCTTGCTGTTCAGTGTTTCTTTGAGGGAGCAAAGATGCGGATAGTAGAGGCCGCCAGGCACTGAATTTGGGATGGGAGCAGCAGATGCATCCCACATGGACTGGTGAACAGCATATACTGTGACAATGACCATGGAAAGGGGGGCAGATAAATGGCCATGGCCACAGCCATGGCCACCTGTACTTACTTAGCCCATCGTCTAAAGCACATGAATGGATGGGGGCTCTTAGAAGTCTGCAGGTAGAAGTATAAGAGCTAGTGGTGGTGAGAGGGTTTGTAAGCTTTAATCGACTGGTGAAGGGCATGTGAATCATCTCTACTATCCTTTCCCATGTGTCTGGTGGAATCCATAAGGCCACACCTAGTGGTACTTTCACTTTCTTGTCATTCCAAAAACAGACCGTGATTTCTTCATCCTCTGAGGCTATGGAAAAGAAAAAGGTAAGATACCATTAGACAGTACCGCTCTGGTTGGGAAATACTAGCATCTTGACTTGTCTTAGCAATTTAATACATGTTTTCTACCTTCGTCAGAAAGCAGGAACACCCTAACACCTCCTCATCATATACTGTACGATATGGAGGCAGCTATTGAATTTGCTATTGTTATCACAGCCCTGTTTTCCTATCACAGAAGTTTTCCTGCAAATTTGTCCCCACATGAAGTAGACGCAAATGGTAATTGTCTGAGAAACTTTTGATATTGTGGCACATTTGGCAGTGATAATCTAATAACATTTTACCAGTATTTTGATAAGCAAACAGGGCCAAATTGTCACACATGGGTGGATTATTAGGCTGTCTAAGTTCCACATGTGGGTGCTCAGATCAGCTCTTGGATGTATAAATAACCCAGTGCCCATCTGAGCATTCTGATATAAGTCATCTTCTTAACACTACCCCATTTGAAAACAGAGCTTCCCTGTGCATCAAGTCTCAGGAATTGAACATGTTATCCTTTCCCCTACAACTAGTGCCCTTGTTTCAGTAGAAAGTTAAATTGAATAACTGCTAAAAGACTAGACGTAGTGGATAGTGAAAATGCAAATTTAAAAAGTCAGTTTTCTTAATAAAAGGTAGATCAATCTAGAAGCTAACTCTCATGCTCAAGGTATTGCTAAGGAGCACTTTCTAGGATCTGTTACTAGTTCCCACTACATCCTTTGCAACCTGTATACATTTTTAAAATAAACATTGCAAGTTGCACTGATGCTTCTGCTACAGTAGCAATACCAAAAATAGTGTTCATTCTTACCACTTCAGGGGATCCCTTCTTACCTCTCAGGGGATCCCGTGTTTCAATGCCTAGTAGGATGGTTCCAGGGCCATATCTGACCAGGTCTGGTTCCCAGGGTGCCAGTACTTTGTCTCCAGGGAGTATAGAGTGCCTCATTCCATTGACATATTCAAGGATGTCATCCCTGGCTGTTTTTTGCACACATACTGAATACTTGTCACCTGATGCAAGTGGTTTGTCAAACTCTACCAGGAAAGTTCCTCTCTCGCTCTGTTACCAGGAACAAAACATAATTATGAGGAAGCCCACCATGTAATACATAATATAAGACCTTGTACTGCAGTCAGCAGTCCCTTCCATGGCAGCTTAGACTAGACCTGAACTCTAGGACAGCAGGAATGGTGACAGTAAGCAGTTCATGCTATGTTAGTCTCTCATCTAGAGAGCTGGAAAGAACTACGGGGGATGTTTGTGTTCAGCAGCCTTGGTAAAGTACCCACCCCCTCCATATCCACTACAACTAAGACCTGTATTTTCTCCACTGCAAAACACACTACAGGCCTGAGATTATTTCCCCAACTGTAATTCATGTGATGCTGCCGATTTCACAAGCTACCCTGTACATAGATGGTGACAAGGCACCTGAAGGCAGTTCAGAGCTGTTCTCTGTTCACTCATGAATCCTTTCCTATTACATACTGGGTAACCAGTCATTTTATCTTTTAGAAAACAGTTAAGGAGCTTTGCATCAGCAAGTGAAGCAAGCCACTCCCCTGCTCTTCAAAAAGAATAGGCCCTTTTTTCTTTAAAGTTTTAAGTGCTAACAACTTAATGAATTAAAGCATTCACTAGTGTCTCTGAAAAGACATGCTGTGCCTTGGTTTGCAGAGGAATAAAGCAATAAGTGTATACATAACACACTAACAGTTTTCCAGCAGTATCGATGTTTATCTGTCTATTCACAACAGTAGGTGGGGCGCTGGCTGTAACACCACAAAATTCATCTAAACGTGGCTCAGTGCCCAGCATGACTGGCTCAGAAACAAAGAGCCTGTCCCTGCAAGGTACTGAGAGCCTGACTCGCAGCAGGAGCCAAGACTTCTTGCAACCTTGCAGGATGGATCCAACTGGGGCAAAACAAAGTTCCAAAAACACATAAGTGCTGGTGGAAGAATGGGAAGGCAAAGTGTTACAATGAGCACTTCCCTAAAGAGATCAAGCTGGTAGTCCTTATCTCACAAGCCGCTACCTTGATTTCTGAATAAGGGGCATGCCCCGCTTTCCACAAGCCAACAGTCCCTCTTGCAGACTAGAATAGCTACCAGAAAGTCTGACATCAGGAAGAGAAGGCACAGCAAAGGAGGCATAGAGGCTGCTGAATGTGAGCTACAGAGGCTGCATACAGGTGTCATCTCAGCCTATACCTTTGTTATCCTGAGCAGACTCATACAGTATGCCATTACTCAATAGGTACAGTAGGATGGGCAGGACCACTGGACACTATTGCCCCTAAACATGGTCTTTAATCCACTGGAAGGTATAATCACAAATGCAGATGCTCTGTTTGTGACTTGCCTCCTGACTTCATGCAATAGCCTACATCAGAACTGATAGAAACCCTGTATGCTGAAGGGACCCCAGTGCACAGCTGATCTACCTTTGCACCCCCACCGCTCTCAACCCAATTCCACCCATAGCAGGGGTTCAAGTGGCAGAGAGGTGCTGCTGGGGGGCATTCTGCAATCCATGAATTTGACCCTTTGTGAATCTCTTCTGAGGGAGTCCACTGTGTGATCCAGGTGACTTCCTACAATGAATAGATCTCACTGTAATGGAGACACAGTAAATTAAAAATATCTACACAAGATAGGTGAGCCAATAATCACTTGCCTCTATCTCCTGCTTTATTGTACCAAGATAATAAAACCCATCAGATTCCCTTCTTGCTAGAACAGGAACATGAGCAATGTCCACTGATTTTTCCCACACCTTCAGTCCCTTACATGCTGTGTCAGGGAAATGGGGACAGTGGCTGATCCATGAGCACCTTGAATAAAAAGAAAAGGGTTAGTGGTGAGAGCAAACAGCTTCCATGAGTCAAATTACAACACTCTATTAACCTTCAAGGGCCAGATCCAGGGCCCTAGTGGACCTGTTTTGTTCCACCCCTATGGTGCAAAGCAGGCAGAAGGAGCTGGCTGAGGATTTGCCTGTGTAGGAGAATCCCTTGCTTGCATGACTCCAGCAGCTCCTCTCAGCCTCACACCACTGTGGGGGAGGGTGTTTGGTGGTTGTGGTAGGATCACACTGTGATCCTGGTTTGAGATAACCTACAACAGTAGTTGCTCTAACTTATGCTGGAAGTGAAACTAGCCTGTACTTGCCCTTAAGATCAAATTAACAAGGGGTGTCCCGAGTCCTCTTGAAGCATTCCCCTGTGATATCCAGATCCTGTACTGGCTACTCTTAGAAATCCCAGCTCCTTTGCCCTCAAGGGAGCAGTGTGCTCTAGTTTACCACTTTTATCCTAAATCATCACTATTGTATAATGTACTGCACTTAAATAAAGCTTCTTTTGTTTTATCATAAGAAAGAAGAGAGACTCCACTAGAAACAAGAGACAGTGATGGAAACATCTAGTTACAATACAAAACAAATCATAAAATGCAAACTAGGACCTACATTTTATTAATAGTTACTTTTCCTAGCTAATAAAGTAAGTTCTCTTCCCCCCTCCCCAGTTCAGTCTCTGGCTGGCATCACAGGAACCAGGATCCAATTTTTCATGAAACCCATCCCCCATTCAACAACATGTTTCCTCAGTGAATGGATACAAGGAGTCTTTTTCCATCCTGTGTTACACTGAATCAGTCTTTCGTTTTTATTCACAGACAGGGCAATCCACTGTCTGTTGTAGTGATTCTTTTTACCTCCAAGTGGTTTTGATTGTTTGCAGTTGGCTTTGATGGTTTTCCAATGCCTGTTTTAGGATCGGGCATGGTTAGACAATTGAACCTTGTATTACATCACTAGTCTACCAGGGAGGGATGACAACTCCCTCCCACTCAAGTGGACTATTACCCAGTTATACAATTCTCTGGTGACTGACTTTAAGACCATGACAGTTTTCAATATTGTTAAATTATTCCTTAAATATTACCTGTACACACATCTAACGATGATTATGAGTATTGATATGTTACAAGCTTTCAGTAGAGACCTTACATGCTACCTTTCATGGAAAAATACCATGAAAGGGATGTATTAAGTGTAGTGAGTTTGTCAGATCTGAGAAAGGAGTTGTTTGTAAAGAACAGTTGGCACCAAAAGGCTTGTCTCACAGAGCATTTCTTTAGCTAGTGGGCTTACTTCATAGCTTGTTTTCAATCGTCAACAGTGTTGCAAAGCAAATGACAGACATAAGCAAGAACTTGTTACCTTTGTGGGATGAGAGGTCTGGTAACCCAAGCAGGATGCACTATGAAAGAGCTACTAGAGAAGAGATCGGTATTAGTTACAAAGTTGCTGCATGAGAGTTTATCTAGTGCTGTCACTGCTCTGCAGTACTTGTGCTCTGTACACAAGGATCTTCCTGGATTCTCCATTCCCTCATAAGCAATTACCTACAAAATGGAATTGTGGTAATTTGGTGTTTAAGATGAACAAACACAGCATACCAGGTTTTAAGCAAATATACAAGTTAAATGATGATAATGACAACTTACATTTTCTAGTGGATCCCAAAGGACTTTAAAATATTTATTAATGGAGTTTTACATTTAAAAAAAAAATAGAATCAAAACTTTGCCTACCTCTGAACTGCAGCCACTTCTGGTGTGAAATATAACAACTGTTTAACAGTGCAGAGCAACAGGAATTAAAGTTTAAGGTATTCAGTTGAAATTACAGGGGCGATTTAAGTGGGTGGAATGTAATTTACCAGAGTTGAATTTGGCCTGAAGTCAGTGTGGTTAACAGCCCTATACTATTCACAACCCACTGATGTCAATAAGAGCCTTTCCATTCACTTCAACAGACTTTGAATCAGACTTTTACATAAGGTGATCGGCACCTTAGCAACATTAAATAAACTAGAAAAGTCTTTGGGAATTTTCTGTTTTAAATCAAGTCCTCCATAGAACAGTGCCCTCGAACACTACTGAGAGACTCATGCTTATGCCGCCTGGGGAATCACCTGCTGCACCTTCATTCTTCCTGAAATGATTCCCATCTGCATCCTGTCCCATCCCAATCCTACATATTTTATGAGCTATGACAAAAATCACAGCTGGAACTGATATAGCCGAATGAGCTTGAAGGCAGCTTTTGAATGTAGCACTAGATTGATGTTGCCTGTTACTCTTGTTATAGTGATGTATTTAAGGGGAAATAATTTGATCTTGCAGATGTTCTGTCATGTTTTATGACAGGCTATGCTTTTAGCAAGAGAAGGAAATCATGCTCACATTTGACAAGTGAAGAGATTGCTTTTCTGAGGCTGTCATGTTAAGATTTACAATGCTTTAGCTACCTTGTAACCTGGGCAAGATTTAGCAGGATGCTTCTATTCTAACTAGATTTTTTTTTTAATATTACTTTAAAATATTTATAGATGGGGTCAATTTCTCAAATTTAAAGTTAATGGGGCTATGCTCCTAAATTACATTTGCAAATGGAATTTAAGCTCCTATGATAGTTAGCTGCATTTGAAAAATGTTACCTGTGGATTTTACTCTGTCATCTTCTCTGGAATAAAAGACTATCATCTGGCTACTCTTCTGATAAATATGGTCAGATTTCAGAAAATTCTTATTTAACAAACCAGTGTTTTACATAAACACCCAACAGGATCATAAATTGCAACAGGATCACAGATTGCAGAGATTATTACAATAATTGTTGCAAAACTTGTGTTTGCAGATGAGCAAATAATGTCAAGGATATTGATTACTTTACAAGCATACTGATTCTTACACACACAGATTAATGAAATAATTCATGTAAAGTTAGACTTTGTGTTGATTTTCAAATTTTACTTTTAACTTAACATTTAAAAATTTTTGTTGCAGTGAATTTAGTGCTTGGGAAAGATATTGGCCAGACAGCCCTGAAGAGCAAAGGCCCTTCTTATTCACAGGACAGATACAGCATGGGCAGAGGAAAGCAAAGACAAAGGTGACTTGTATAAAATTATGTTACATTTACTGAGTAGCTTCAATTACTTTGATACAGTGGTTCTGGAAACTGAATATATTGAACTTACCAGATATTGAGAGTGCCCAATCTTGTCATCCCACACCTAGCCTGACTTCAGAAATCCTGCCCTTTTGCCTGTTTGGTGTGAAAAGTCATTTGTTGCTAGTGTTTCCAGTTACTTAGCTGGTTGCCATAGATTCATTACCAACAGGAAGTGACTGTGTTGAAGAAAGCCACGCATGCACGTACATGAGTGTTTCAGCTAACAGCCAAAGGAACGATACTCCCATAGATTATCATCTGTCTAACACATATCCATTCGATTTTAAATGTGACAGATATAATCCATTTGATCAAAGTATCAGTTACTGTGGTGGGGTCAGAGTGTAGGAATGCATTGTGGATATACAGTCTATTTTGCACCCTTGAATGATCAAACACAATTTTATTGACCAAGACAGGATCACATGAATCTGCGTGATTAAAATAAAAAGCTCCCATATGAGGTAACAAAAGTGCTGCTATGCAGTTAGGGCAAACGGGAAGTGGTTGGGCTGGTGTCACATGAATTTACAAACATGAAGTCATTAAATCTCACAACTGTCTACTCGGTAGATAAAAGTACAATATGCTGTGTATTACAGTGGCACCTCAAAGCCCCAAAGAAGATCAGGTCCCCATTGTGCTAGGCACTATATAAACAGTGGGAGGGAGTTCCTACCCCTAAGAGCTCACAGCCTAGACTAGACAGATAAGGGGTCATAGGAGACGGAGATAGGTGAAGTGATTTATTTTTATTTGTATTACAGTAGCACCTAGAGACCCCAGCCTCATTGTGCTAGGCAGTGTACAAAAACAGAGACAGCCCCCAGAGCTTCCAGTCCGAAGGTCACTCAGCAGGTCAATGGCAGAGCCTGGAATATAACACTGATTTCTTGAGTTCCAGTCAAGGGGCCATCCACTGAACGATACTGCCTCCCTCCCATTTTCAGGTGAGTAAAGAGAGATTTCTTAACCTGGAATAATATCTAGGAATCTTCCTGATTGTTAATCCCTGCTCTGACCTCTAGATCTGTCTCCTCTTCCATAGCTTTAATGAATTGTTACAAGGGCATTTCATTGCTCCTCTGCTGGAGTTTTTTACATTCATCCACTACACATATGAAATCCATACTTAATTTGTCCCAGGTCTTGCCAGGGCTGATCCCCGGCACCTCTAGGCTTGGCAGTTCATAGCCCTGGCACCTCTGGGTTTGCTGCATGAATTATGAATGTAAAAAAATTCTATTTCCCAGCTGTTTCATCAGAGTTCTATTTCATAGTCTTTAATTAATTAATTTAAAACAACTGAATGACAAGCAGAATTACCTCTGACCTTGCAATCCTATTGTCCAAAAGCTTGGAAAATAGTCATGCTGTCTTCCTCCTCCTGAGGAACGCAGGCATGAAGTCACTGGGGCATGCTGGTGCGTCAATGTTTTGAAAATCAGGCCACTTACTCAGAAACCTGAATGTGGATTTAGGAGCTGAACCTGAAGATCCTATTTTTGAAACTCTTAGCCTTAAAGCTTTGTTTTCACTCAGAAAAGAGAAAAGACAACTTGGTCATGACCAGGTTCAATATGGGCTGTAGCAGCAACAAAGCTTTTAAGCCTTCAAAAACAATGGTGGAGATTTCAAAACTTCAGCTAGAATGGAGAGAGATACATGTGCATGTGTGCACCAGAGACCTGCCCCACGCTTAAAGGTATAGTACTGCAAATAGTGATTAGTAGACTAAAGTTCCTTTTCTGTGTCATGGTAAAAATAGCTTTTTGCTTCCATAAACCCAGTAGCATACACATGACTGCTGGGCCTAAAGGAAAAGCCACATCTGGTTTAGATTATCAGATGCTAATGCCTCTTTCCTCAGTACTTTGCTGCACCCACATTGCAGTTGCTCTCATTATGGGACATGGAGAGCCTTTTTATTGAATATCAATAAAATAGGACTATAAATAATATAGCACCTTTCAACCCAAGGGATGTCAAAGCTCTTTGCAAACCAGGGGCTAAATCTTCCCCATCACTCTCATGTGAGTAGGCCCTAACTAGAAAAATTTGCTGAAATGCAGCTAGCTATAGGGTGAAACTGTCAGTTATTTAAGAGTGCAGAGCAACAATTTAGGACAAGAAGTGAAGAAAACATTATCCCAGTGAAAGTGCGGAGGCATATAGGCTTGCAGGATGTCATTCCCCGGGGCCAGATTCTGCCACCCCTTCTCGGAGTAGTATCTTACTATGTCAGTAAGTAAATCCATATTCAGTGATTTTCAACAAGACAACTCATGAAATAAGCTCACTGACAGTATGGGTGATGGAATCTGGCTCACAGACTGGAATTTGGCCAGGGAAAAAGGGGTTTACAATCAAAGTAAGAGTTCCAGGTTTCAAGTACGAAAAATAATTGGGTAACAAAAGGATAGAGCTGCATTTCCAAAAATGCTGCATTTTTCAGGTAACTATACTTTAGAAAGTGTTTTTACCCTTTTTTAATAAAAAAAGTACTACTACAACACTTTTATAATGCTTTACATGAGTAGATCTGAGTGTTTGAAAAGGTCAGTATTCTCATTTTACAGTTGAAGAAACTGAGGCACAGAGGGGGACATTGACCTGCTGAAGTTCACCCAGCGGGCCTGTGGCAGAACTGGGCTATATCCACTAGGCCAATACACAAGCAACTTGGGGGGAAAAAACTGTCCTTCGTATTTTGAGGAAGAGAGTGGCAATTAGGGCAGAGATTCTTTGGAGAGGTGTGAAAATGAACAGAAAATGAAACATCCCTGAAAATGAACAGAAGCTGAGCCCCATCCATGAGAAGGTTACACTTTATTTAAAATGTGCAGACCGAGATGGCGTATACATTTGCTCCTTTCTGAAAAATGATATATAGTTGTACTTTTGGTTTCTAACTAAGTTAAAGGATTTTTTTTTTCTAATTTCCAAGAATTAACTAAAAGAGTTTACATTTAATTTTCTTGTAGATTTCTCATCTCAGTGTAATCCCCTGTAGGTTAATTTAAACCCTTTCCCCAGTAGACTGCTAGAAATGTGTGCCTTGTACAGTTCATAAAATGTGTTTCACAGAAATATTTGTGTCACCAATAATGTGATTGTTATTAGCCTCAGCTGTGATTATTTTTCTTCCCTGGAGCAGTTCAAATAGTCATCAAAACTGGATCTCTCTGGTAATTGCCTTGGAAGTATGGCCCAGTTCCAGGTTATTCTTCTCTGTCACTGCAGAATCACTGTACAGAACAGATTGTAGATAGTGAATGTATTTTATTGCAGCTCGAAGTGTTTCTACTTTGCTGAGCCGTTTCTCTAAGTATTCCTCAGGCAGGTGACGTCGGAGTTTGGCGTATCCTTCGTTGACACACTTAACCCTCTGCCTTTCCCTTTCGTTCCTCTTTCTGATGAAAGCTGGTCCATAGGAATAGTCACATCTGCCATAATTAGCCTGGGCCACTTGGTAAGGAAAGTTGCAAGGATCAGTATAGAAGTTCTCTGTGATCAACTCCTCAGATGTACAAGGAAGTAGTGGCAAATCCTCAGAGCAAGTGAATTGGGTAGGTGTCTCAGGGTACACATGAAACGTGACAATAGGATCCCCACCGAAAGGCCTAGTCAGTTGTACATGTTGTGAGTCGTAGATGGACAACCTGTCCATGAAGTTACAGTAGCTTTTACTATCCATTGTGTTTTGTGTTTAACCTAGAAATGTATATTTGCATATTAATTGAATGATTCATACACCACAACTACTTACATGGGTTAGGTTCTATTACTGGCATAGACAGTAAACTATTTGGGGCAGGGATTGTCTTTTTCTTCTGTGTTTGTACAGCACCTAACACAATGGGGTCCTGGTCCACGACTAGCTCATGGGTGCTACACTAATACAAATTATAAATAATAATTTTCCAGAAGAAAGGATTTTAATGCATTTATGATATTATCGAATGGTGTGGGAGGTTGCCACATGGTGTGTAATGATGTCCTATTCAGGGTTGCCCGGGGCGGGAGGCAGACAAGTGGGGCAATGTGCCCCAGGCCCTGGCCCTTGCAGGAGCCCCCAAGAGAGTTTTTTGGAACGGGGTCCTTCACTCTCTCTGGGTCTTTGGCGGCAATTTGGTGGCAGGGGTCCTTCCGCACGGGACCTGCCACTGAAGTGCCCCAAAGACCCACGGTGGGGGGTCCTTCCGCCCTGGGACCCACTGCCGAAGTGCCAGATCTTCAGCAGCAGCCCTCTGAATCCTCTGGGTGGCCCTGGTCCTATTTGAATAGCATCCTTCACATACACATGGAAATGCATAATCACCAGCATATGCTATAGAAACTTACTAAGCACTGGCTAAAGATAAAGTAATCCCTTCAGCCTCCTAAAGGAAACCACAATTAAGCTAATTTACTTGGAATTTGTAACATCAGATCCTCTTCATCTCCAAACATATGTCCAGCTCAGTCTGAAATTGACAAAAAATACTTATTGCTGGCATTATATAAAATATAACTGGCTGAATTCTTGTTCCTTCCTCCTGTGCTTCTAGTGACTTCAATCTCCTTCAATTCCCTCTTCAATCCTTACCACTTTCAGTTAGCATTCTGCCACTCAGAGAGACACAGGCACTCCCATACACCCATCATGCATTGACAAAGTAAACAACCTCTCCATCCCATCATTCCCCCCCAAAAACATTACCACTCAAGTGCCCATAACCTTCACTGAGCCAAACAAAACATTCATCAAAGAGTTTTAATCTCTTCCCTTATTTTGTCTTTTCACCTACATGTTTGATGTTTTCACTCACTGCATAATGTTGCAATTAGGTTGAAAACTCCTTTGTGCAGGGACCTCAATCTTATTTTTATGTCTGTAAAGTGACACACTGGTTCCATATGTCTCCTCTGAAGAGGATTCCTGATGGATTCCTGTACCTAGGACTGTTTTGCAGAATCGGCATCTTCCCCCGCTCCCCCGATACAGAATAATTTGAGGATCATCTTTATAGCCAGTATTAAACAATGCTAATGAAAGTTGTTCAGATTACATTCCAGCTGTAAAAACATTTTGTTTATTTGTTAGTTTTATTAGGGAGAGGGGTTTCTACACGGTAAGTGAATGAACTTCCCTTTGGAGTACTGCTCAGAGCCGCACTTCCTTTAATTCTCGATGGCCCATTAGAGGACCACGTACTCTCTCTACATATGCCTGACAGCAGATATGACAGAATTAATTGTTCAGGATTTGTATTTAACCATTTAAATCACGCTTGGAAGTTTGAGAGAGACAGTAAAACTGTCTTTCTAATACGAAGTTATGTTGTACTTCTATGGAATTGTCAAAGCACTGGAAGAGTAGTTTAACCTCAGCCCTCCAGTAGTTTTTCTAACAAAGCTACCCTTTAAAAAAAATGTAGCTGAAAATTCATAAGACCACTATTCGTTTTCAGTGACCGTATGCAATCCTTGCCTGTATAGAGACCAGCATGATTTCCTTTTGCTACCTTCCTCCCTCACATCATCAAGATGTCACCATCTAAAGTAGTCAGGTTCCATCATGCCCTCTAAGAGAAAAGAGGCAGGAGAACTAAAAAGCATTACAGGAAATGCCCTACTTCCATCACTCACCAAGCACTAGGTGTTCAGTGTTTACACAGAGGGATGTCTGCTACCGGACAGAGGGAATGCCACCATTGAGTCAACTCCTACACAATTAATTGGGGCTATTTTAGCAGATTTTCTGATACTTTCATACCCTCCATACTCAAAAGGGAGGGAATTGTTTGACCAAAGTTTGGCCTTTCTTCAGAGCCCAAGTTCACATTATTCCCAAGTGTTAAGTCATGTTCAATCAAAATATTTCTGTATCCAATCACAACTACTGTTTTAATTCAGTTTTGATTTTACTAAAACTTTCACTGACTTGAGAATCCATATTCACCAAAAGCTCTCCAAAAGAGAAAATCAAATATGTTCTAGAACAGATGCTTTCATATGCTAGCTGCTAGCAGAAACATGCACTGAACATAAAAATTCATGTTCAGTGACAGAAGATAAATTAAATTGCTATACATGAGGGAAAATCTGAGGTGAACATATAGCTATTATAGATTAATTCAAATCCGCAAATGGTGATTGTTCCTTTTGTTAATATAGGAAGAAAATGAATTATTTTCTTTGATTATATTCTACTGACATGTGAATGTTAAATATTACCTTAAGATAAAATCTACATGTGCACTGTATAACAAAAAAAATAAAATATCAGAAATTCATAGCATTGGCTGGATGGCACTAACTCTTTTGCTGCACAACAGGATTACACAAAACGCTATCTGCCATCCAAACATCCAAGACAAATGCAAAATCAAAGTGCATGAAAATCATTGCATTGCTGTAGAGACTCACCTGTTTTGAGATGGAGAAAATTCTCAAGTAATCCAAGGAAACAGAATTTTCAGGTTGCTCAAAATGTCTGTAAAATATCAGAATTCTGCATTGAAAATTAAAAGTTTTAAAGTTAATATTTTCAATTCTTACCTGGCAGTGCAACTTATTTTATCAAACAATGGGTCATTCTAAATACACGTTAAAAATAGACTATTTGAAGTACTGAAGTTATTTACATCAATTTTGATTGATATTTATTCAAGTCATAATGTTATATATTTGCAAATACATATTGCTTTCTTTGACAATCTCTTACCTGAACTATGTAGTTCCAATGCTGTTTTGTTGAGTCAAAGACTGGCGTAATTTATAGTCAATTGACAATATGCAAAGTAGCTTACACTTAGATCTGCTCTTTTCTGGTTTAGCTTTTTCCACCCACACTGTAGCTATAATGGCAACAAATATTAAAATTATGGGATAGAATGTTTAAATGTATTAGATACAATTGAACTATTTTAGAAAGTAATCAGCAACATATTTTATTTATAGCCCTTGGATCCATATGCTATAGCAAGTTGCTATAATGAATGCCCTTTTCATTTAATTGAATTTTATACCCAAATATTTAACAGAATAAAAACTAGTTAGCACTTCAGTTATATTTGCATTGTTAAATACAGAAATCTCAACACATTTGAACAAGAGGATATATGATGTATCTGCAACTAGATTGATTTTATGGTAGTGTCACAAGATACTAATCTTTAAATTGCCACTTTGGTGTGTTAATCCCAAAATCTCAACACTGGGCCAGATTCTCAACCCTTCTCCACTCCTTTCCATTACTTGAGGAATAGAGACTGACTGGATATCCTCTCTGGAGGATTCCCAGTAGCCATACAAATGGTGTGCTTGTTGCACACTCACTGGCTATCCCTAATTTGTGAACAGTTCCTAGACTAGGGTCAGGGTGGAGCTGAGGCGAGAACCAGGGAACCCTAACAGTTTTTTAGCATCTTTACCAGCAAGTGCAACTACTCCCTATTAATTGCACCAAATGAGTTTATATAACTTATACCAAGTATTATAGACAAATTCTAACTAGAATTCAGTATGCGTAAATTCACTCATTTTGAAAGCCTCAATTCTAGTCTAGTATTAGAAAGCTAGCCTTTTTTTAAATTTGGGACTCATTTACTAATCAGACCTTCTATAGATCATAGTACTGCAGAGTCTTATCTTGAACATTTGAAATACACAGTAAAATTAGTGACAGCTAATTCACTACTCAGAGACAAGTGCATACACACTCTTCTTTCCTGGTAAGGCCCATTCAAGCCTTAAGAGAATCGAGTCTGCTTGAAGCGGTCTTTGCGTCTGAACAAAGATTAGTCTTTGGGATTCAAAATATCCTCACGCCTTCACAGTAGGGACCTCCATTTATCTCCCTAAAAATTCACTTCACCTGTTGATGGCTTGTGAGGGAAGGCAGGCAGGCAGGCAAGCAAGGAGCAGTGCTTCTGCACCTGAAGTGGTAGGCAATAGGCACCCTTGCAACAAGGAACTGCAATTGTTTCTCCTCTATGGATGTCAAGTGCATCATTGTCACCAGTTTGGATAATGTGTGGGGGGCAGAAACATTAGTTCCTGAACTTTGGGTATGTCCACACTACCCACCGGATTGGTAGGTAGTGATCGATCTATCAGGGATCGATTTATCGCATCTCGTCTAGATGCGATAAATCGATCCCCGCTGCGCTTCCCGTTGACTTTGGAACTCCACCAGGGTGAGAGGTGGAAGCAGACTCGATGGGGGAGCTGTGGCCGTCGATCCCGTGCCATGAAGTCGGGAGGTAAGTCAAAATAAGATACGCAACTTCAGCTACAAGAATAGCGTAGCTGAAGTCGATGTATCTTACATTGACCTCCCCTCCCCCCAGTGTAGACTAGCCCTTTGATTACTTGTACTGTCAGGCCACTGGTGTTAACCTTTCATTGGTTAGTGGCTACAACATGTTGCTCGTATTTGGGTTTTTGTTTTTTTTTTAAAATACCCATTATGATTTTGCTAGTATTGAAGAGTTTCTGCTTTTGTGAAGTTATTCCTCATGAAAGGTGCTGAAATAACAAAAGACTGCAGTGCTCTGTTTATCGGTGAAGGGTAAAGACAGTGGAAGTGTCTTTATATGGCCCTGTTAGTGTCTCAAATGCTAATATGGATGGACTAGCTCTAGGTGGAACAGCCAGTTTGAGTTTCTATGCCCATTTAGTCCTCCACCTTGCTGTTTAAAATGCCAAGAAGAGTGCCAGGCAGTAATAACTGGTGATTTTATGTGAATTTTCACCAGAAATTGGACTGAGACCAGCTCATTTTACACAGCACAGAGCCCTCCGATGGGTGGTAACTTGCAGCCACTACTGCCCTGACCTGGATTTGAATCAGAGGTTAGTTTTCTGAGGCATTCTTTCAGTCACCCAAGCATTGAACATTTACAAACAATGCACATCATTTGTAATCTTAGGCACATTTGGCAAAATTTTAAAGATGAAATTTACATGCAGTGTGATGAGGGAGAGAAATGATGACGACATATAGATACTGCAAATACATTTTTCAAAAATCATGATCATCTTTAATTGTTCCATTCCAAAGAGGATATATGAAAGTTAGTTATTCAGTAGCTGTGTACCTCAGAGGGATGAGTACAGCATCACAGTTAAAAAATACACCTAACTCCCAAGATGACAGAAGATGCTGGAGAGTATATGCCTTATACCATCAACCCAGACAAAAAGAGAGTTTAAATATATACTTTATCATACACTAACTCCTGAGACTTTATCCATGAAGAGACAGGGAAGAGATCTGTAGGTAGCACATACAATATACTAAGTGATCAAAGCAAAACAGTAAAGCACTGTCTTAATATGCACTGCATTAGTTTATCTACATCATAGGACCTTAAGTGTGCAGCTTATCATCAGTCATTGTCCATTTAAGTTTTGCCTTAAGTTTGCAACGGTCAGCTGCTATACAAACATCTTCAAAGTAACAGTGCAAGAAACCAAATGATGAACACAACTTGCCATTGTCAGATAGGAAAACTACACTGCAAGATTTAGACTTCCAGTACACAGCAATAAACAGTGAGGAGAAAAAAGGAGTATATTTACAAAAGTTCACTGAGTAAAGTGATTAGTGTGTTGTAACTGATCTTTTGTTACAGAGTATGCTGTCGGGTGCTTTTTAAACCATGTAAGTTACATTTAAAAACATCTTAGTCATAATAAATAAGGTACCACAGTTACATCCAAAGATACCTTAAAGCAAGTTGTTTGTTTAGTTTTATTAGTAAATGCCATTTAAAAAAATGTAAATAATTATCAGCTTTTGGCTAATTAACTTTGTTGTTTATTTTTGATAGTTTCCACTCCAGAACATTCTTACAAAGTTAACACTTTTTTGCTGCCAATAACAAACCATTCAAAAGTGGTAGAATCAGGAAGACATAAGTCAGCTCTTTCCTTTAGTCCTTTTTACTTTCTTCTGGTCATCACTGAATTAGACATCAATTAACTGAGCACAACATGACGGTCAAAGACAGATTTGCGTTGCTCTTGGACCTGTAGCTTCCAACGTTGCTGGGCATACTCCACTTTGTTCAACACATTGGCACGACTCCGGGAACGAGCCAGCACATCGTGAGCATTTGCAAAAGGTTGGTGATCCTGCAATTGCAGAAAGTAATATTTATAGTTCAGCAGTTTCACTGCATAACTACTGTTAATTACAATATTGTCTGGATAAAATAAAGTTATGCAAGCTTGCCAGGCAGCTTTGTGTGCAAAACAAGCTTTAACTGGATATAGACTGTATATTTCAACATTTTATAGAAAATAATTTGTGGATTTCCTATATAAATCCATTCAGTGTTATGTTCCACAGTACATTTCATATGGTCAGTCTCTCAAAGTAATAAGTAATGGTCATATGGAATCTGATCCTACACCAGTGAAGTCAATGGGAATTTAGCCACTGAATTCAATGGGAGCAGGCCCATGCTGACTTTGTAGGCAAGAGCACCACCACTACCACATACTCAAAAGTAACATGCACGCAGCTTTACATACATTAGCACCTGTTTGAACATGAAGCCCGAAATTGTTGACCAAGGCACTCGGACGCTCCCATTTGTTTTCATGCTGGTACTTCAATTTAAAATTGAACTGAGGAGCCCGGGTCTTTGCTTAGCCAGCTCACTACCAGATTTTAACCTGTTACCATAAAGTAATTTTGGATAGTCACACAAAGATGCTCTATAAATACCAAAACACTGATGTTTACTGTCACTAAACCAAACCCACTGCTACATGTAAATACAGCTGTTTAAGTGACAAAGAGCTGAGCAACTGAGTGTTTGTTTAGCATTTACGCTGTCCCTTTTCTAACAGTATCTGCAAAGCTGGATTTATTTACTGGAAAAAAATCCCAAGTCATAAACAAAGACATTTGGTACAGAACCTTTTATTTGGCTCCCAAAATGTTTTGGACAAAGAAAATTATGTTTTAAAAACTACATTGGAAAAGGTCATGGATATGATGCGTTTCAAATGAAAAACCACCATTATAAACTATGCATTGTGCTAACACAGCAAAGGAGACTCAGTTTTGAAGCTTGTGTATTTCTATACCTTGCCTTGTTTTATTGCAAAAAAAGTTTTCAGAAGTGGTTATTTTATTTGTGACATGATGTTGAGTACAGCAACTCAGTGATCAGCAATACACCTCACCCTGAAATGGATTATTTATACTGAGGTAGCATCTCATAGACCAAGACACCATTGTGCTAGGCACTGTACAAAACACAGACCAAAAAGACATTCCCTTCCCCAAAGAGTTTAAGTATTAGACAAGAGACAATAGGTGGATACAGATGAACCAGTGTGGGAGCACAAGGAAAATTAGAAAATACTGGTTAGATATGATAGAGGGTCTCACCACAGCAGCTGGCTAACTTAACTTTTTTGTAAACATAGCAGAGTTTTATGGAGGAATTCAAAGGAGGACAGTGGAGGTGGCTTTGTATACATTCCCTGGGAGCACCTCCCATCCAGGAGGGGCAGCAGGGGAGAAAGCACAAAGGTGCTTGTTTGAAAGTTTAGCAAGATGGAGATGAAGACTGACCAACTGAAGGCAGGAGCTGACACTCGATAGAGAGGAGATGATAGGTATAGTGGAGGATAGGCTGCAAAGGGCCTTGAAAGTTAAGCCAAGTAGTTTATGTTTGATGTGACAGAGAAGGGGGAGTCAGTGGAGGGATGAGAAGAAAGGGGCAACGTGGTCAAAGCTAGGAATGAGGAAAATTATCTTGGCAGCATTCTGAATGGACATAAGCAGGACCATTTGTCAAGGCCAAAGAAGATGACATTACAGTAGTCAAGATGGGAGATGAAAGCTTGGACAAGAGTTTTAGCTATGTGGATGGAGAAGTAAGCCAGATTTTAGAGATGTTAATCAGGAAGAATCAGCAAGATTCTGACATAAATCTTGATTGGGACCTAGCTGAAGATGACACCCAGGTTACAGATCTTAGAGAGAGAGGTGTTGTCTACAGGAATTATAGTGCAGAAAACGTCTTATTGCCTGTGGCCAATTTTGCATTTTTAAAACTCCTGAAATATGATCCTGTTTCAGAGTGCTAGTTGCAAAGGCGCTCAGTGGTGCCTTAACTCTTACCACTGACTTTAATGGGAGCAGACGTAGATTTATGCTGAGCACTTCTGAAAATCCCTCCCTTAAAGAAAATATTCTTTTCTACCCCAGACTTGCCATGATGTCTGCATAGATGGACTCCTTGATCCATCCAAAACTCTGCTGACTTCAATGGAGTCTGACCACATAAAGGGCCATGCAGAATCAGGGCCTTAAATTCTCCATTACATTAGAACAGTCAAACTGCAGTAAACAAATACTAAATAGCTTTAGTAGTTAACCTAGGTAGTCAGGCATATTTGAAACCCCACATATACAGTTGTGAAAGTTTCATACTTTCATAAATCATGGCATAAGTTACCAGTCAGTTTTATGCAACAATTAGGTATGCCACAAGGCTCATATTAGGATTTTTTCATATTAAATGTTGCTTCAAAAAGAAAGGGAAAACATAGGGACAGATGTATAAATGTGTTCGTGTGATGTGTGTTTTTACTGCCTTGCGTTAAAATTTACACTGCTACATCACACATAATGACCATCCAAACTCACAGCAAGACATTCTTGTGCACAGAATGTCAAACAAGATGATCACAATGGTCCCTTCCGGTCTTAGGATCAGCTCCAACCTTCTTACAGATTCCCTTATGATTTAGAGAAAATACTTTAAAGATTTTAATATGACTTGTGAAGTATTTAATTGTTTTCATGATTAAGTATCAGGTGACTGTAAGTGTTTAATGTTGGATATTGTAGTTATATTTCCAGAAGGGAAATATTTATAATTGTTTACATCTTTTAAGAATAAGATTACTTTTCATCAAGATGGCTGATGGCCATTGGTAGTAAGCTAAGATGACAGAATTCTAAGCGATCTACTTCTCGGTTTACACAGGATGGCAATAATTCTTTCCATATTAAAAAGTGTTCAAATCACCATACTAAATATGATGGAAGCAAGTTTTTAAACACACTATGGAAATAAAAATACAGAGCATGAACATAAACCAAGTCTGATCCATTAGGGTTTGACTACTGTCCAAGTTTGGATTTAAAGCTATTAAAGTGACAGCCACACAATACTATTGGGTTTTAAAATAGACTTTGTAAATAAAGATATCGTCATTTTGTTTCACAGTAAACAAAACGGCTATGAGTTCCCTAAGATGGTGTGACACCTTTTAGTGTTGCTGCATTGTTCACTTACTATTTACTTTGAAGCAATAATGACAATATTCTTAAGGGTCATGTTTTAATGGCATAACAAGCACTTTTAATCTCTTTATTCTGTTCCCTAGTTTCTTTTAAAAAAGAAAACTAAACAAAAAACACATCACCACCACCACACTAAACTGGACATTAAGTGGTCACAGCTGCTGGCAAACTCACATAAAACAAACAAATCCACTTGTTTATGTTTTTTTTCCTCCTTTAAGGTCTACTAAAGTTACACTATGCTCAAAATGCGCTTTAACTCTACTGCTAATGTTGCTTGGTTATACAATATGGTAAATACACCAGTGTATTTTCTAGACTTGATAAACTGTTTTGTATATTTAGCAGTTACGTGTAAGCATGGATTAGGAAACTTACGTACTTAATACCTCTTAGACTGCAAACATAGTTCTTGATTTTTCAAATCGTTTCAGCAAACTTCCCCGGAGAGAGTTTGGCTTATACTTTTGTGAAGTGCTTCGCTATCAATGTAATAAGTCAGTCAAGGTAACAGGTGACTATAATGGCTTCACAGCAACATCACCCTAGACGAGCATATCTACATTATTTTGTTCAGATATCTCTACGTAGCAATCAACAGACCATCAGCTTTATAAAGCTGATTAGTTGTAATGCATTATCATCTCTCTATTTTAATAGATACACCTCTACCCTAAATATAATGCGATCCAATATAATGTGAATTCGGATATAACGCAGTAAAGCAGTGCTGGGGGGAGGCTGCGCACTCCGGCGGATCAAAACAAGTTTGATATAATGCGGTTTCACCTATAACGCAGTAAGATTTTTTGGCTCCCAAGGACAGCATTATATTGAGGTAGAGGTGTATTCTGTAAGTCTCTCTACAACATAAAAAATGACCCAAGTCAGCAATGGCTGTCTGTAACATAGTCCTCCCTCACCCCACTCAACTGATATCAACTGTTTATTTGCTAATGTAGCGAGGACAAAATCCCCCATTATTTTCAGCACCATGTTTCAGGTCTTAAATACCCTTCCCACTATGGTGCTGAAGACAATTTTGTCTTGTCTACATTAACAATAAACAAACTGGGCCAAACATGGGCCATCATACTACTTACCAACGGTCCATTTCCATAGTGCAAGTAGACCTCTTGAATCAGTTTGTTCTGGATCTTAGGGAACCTATTCTCATCACGTGCAGGAAACTAATTATAAGAATAAGACTTAACTGAAATAAAATGTCCCCTCATGACAATATTTCACTGCTGGATTTTTTTTTTTTAATAGTCTTAACCAACATAAGTTGAAGTAGCAAGGGAGGACTACACCTCTTCATATATCTGTTATTTGGATTTTTCCCTTACCGTTGCACTAATCCACCTAAAATACAGCAACCCTTATGAGGTAGAATGCAGCATTTAACCCTGTAAGGAAACTTTTACTTCCTATTCTTTCCCTCCCTAGACTGCTCTGAAAAGGGGGACTACTCCATAATCTAGTTTTGGGGGGAGAAAAGAGTAATCCTTGGCTCCTGAACTCGCTATCCACCTGTTTTATAGGGTGGACATACTGGAAGTGAAGGAATGGTCTTGGAGAGACCACACAACTTTCTACAAACAGTGAAGATTACCACCAGTGCCTCGAGAAAGAGGGCTATTTCACCATTGAAAAACCTTCATAAGGAAGCATTCAATTGCATTCATTCAATTGAACTTACCCCAATGTCTTCATCTCTTTGAATTAGCTGTGAATGTCCAAAGAGACGTCTCTTCAGTATAGGTTCTGCCAATGTAAGGTACACCATGTACAGCAGAAGGAGGCCCAAGATGGATAAATAGATTATGACTGTAACCTGCATGCAGTAAAACATAAGCACAAATTTCACTATTGCTGAGAACTTACTCCACATAATACTCTCAAGAACAGGGCAGACAGCCAGAGCAAAGGAACAAGATGACACACAAAACGCCTGTAAATCAGTCAGTAGGTCTGCTGTATGTCCATTAACCTTGACAATGTCTCTAAATTAAACAAACAACCTCAAGAAATTAAGCCACAGACACACAGATCCAAATAATATTAATGTGTTTGGAGTGAATGATAAAGAAAAAGGAAGTTCACAGTTTAAGACAAAATTTCCTCTTAATTAGTCTTACTTGAGACCTCAAACTCCTTCTCTGCAAAAGACTGGGGAGAAAAATCCCCAATAATAAGACTAACATGCCATTTCGGTTGTGGGCTGGTGCTTCAGGGAGTTCCCTTTGCAGTCAAGCTTGTTTGTCTCCATTCAGTTGTCTTAGGTTTGGACAAGAAACCCACAGTGATTATCAACTGGATAATGTCAACGGGGGTAGGGACTTCGTTTCAATGCATAACATTCAAAATCTATGCTTCAAAATCCACTTTAAAACTTTCTCCACAAGCTGATCTCCCAAGATGGTACAGGCGAGGTACAGGAGCGGCAGAGCAATGAAGGGACAAAGACGGCAGACAGAGATCTGGTTGGAGGATGTCCCAAAGGTTGGTTGTCTGCCCAAATTTGAACTCATTTTTATCAAATTCACTCATTAAAGCTAACATGGCTGATTTGGTTTTTGTGGACACAGCATCATCATGAGCTGAGAATAGTAAGCCAACTGTGTCTGCCAAGCTAGCAAAATATGCATCTTTGTAACAAGGGACAGGGGGGAAGGTGGGGGAAAGGGTGAGAAAGATACTAAACCATAAACTGATGATAAATATCCAGAATTCTTAGAAAAACATGAATCCCACTTAGCAAATGTCAGGGATGGCAAATTTTGAGATTAAGGTACTTAGTGTCCCTTTGAGCCTGATGATTCAGCCTTAACTATTAGTGCTACTGCTATTCTGAGTTTAAGTGAGATTATGTAGTTTAATTATTATAATGCCTTTCGAGCACTCAGAATGCTTTGTTTTTAAGGATACACTTATAAAAGGTAGTGCATTTATTAGCTGGCTGAAATGTTTAATATACAGCAGTGGAATGACATGTTTACTTTAATTGTGACAGAGCTTCTCTCTTCGTATTTGCATTCACAACGTAAGCAGTATGCCTCCACATCAGGTCCAGAGACAGGCATAGACTCAACCACATGAAGACAATCACTGGAGAAAGAAAAATAACTAAGAGTCAGTTTGGTTGATTTTACTCCACTACTTAGGCAGTTCTCTCTGCTCTGAATGCATGCCGATTCCACAGCAAGGGGCAAGAGAAACTAATCTTTGATTAAGAGTTAGAAATTACTACCTAGAAAAGTTCAAGATTTAACTTTTTCAGATTTTAACTTTTCAACAATGAATTTACTTAAATGAGATAAATTACATAGTGACTTAGCTGCTCAAGCTTAGTTAGCCAGCTAGAAAGTTTTATTGAAACTAATATAGTCAGTCTATTCCAAGGGTGCCCAATCTACTGCCCACTAGAGCACTTCATAAGGCTCACAGCCTGCTTCAATACAATATACTAATGTTCCATTCATTAGCGTTGTTGTCGTCATGTTTACATTACCTTAGTCTACACAAGTTTGTAAATAGACAAGACTGTACATAGAAACAACCTATCTAAATACATATGAACTTAAAATATAATTAAATACAGGTGACTTTCAATCTTATTAAAATATGTAGAATCTATCTGACCCACACAAGGTTGTGCTTAGGTTTATGTGGCCCTCCTGTGTAATATGGTTGGACACTGGTCTATTCAAACATTGAGAAATAGACATTAACATGCCACAGTTAATAGTGCAACAGACCTCACTTCCTGCATAGGTTAGCATTTCCATTAGTTTTCTCCACATCTCAAAAACAAGAATGGAGCACAGGACATTTGCTTCACTGATTTTTAGCCTTAAACAATACACAAGGAAAGTTCAAGAGCAGGGTATTCAACACTCAACAGAATCAAAGAAGGAAATTATAAGGGTTGAATTTACTTTTTCTTTCTTACAAAAGCAATCTCAGAACTTAAGGGACAGACAAGGTGTACTTTGACAGACATCATGGCAAGGTAGGTGTGACTACCAACTACTGTCCATTTCTCCCTTCCTCGTGTTCATCAAATAGAGATTTTTTTTAAATTTCTTTACCCATCTATGTCATCTATTCAGATTTAAGCCCCATTTTGAGCAGAGACCATATCTTCTTACTGATCTGTAAAGCACCCAACACATTTTTGGCACTATTTAGAAAAGTTTAGAACTAAGTAGTGCAAAAAGATGTTGTCTGAAGAAAAACAGAGTTTAGTCTCTTTTTGATATGTGAGCAGAACTCCCACTTTTGCCAATGTGAGTTACACACATGCATCAGAGAAAGAATAAAGTTGGCCTTTTATTTAAACTGACATAAAGCTGAACATTTAGGAACATATTCAGTAGAATGACAAGTGAAGCGTTAACCCCACGCATTATTTGGTTAAAAACTGAACAAAACATAAGGCAAGATCTTTGCGGTGACCAAACTTTTGGCATATAATCCAGTCATTATAAATTACAGCACTGGATGCCAACTGTACCAAGACAACTGCTCTCTGCCAATGCATTGTGTAATTCCAGGCCTTTCATTTAGTCACTCTTTGCTTGCCCAGAATTCTCATCCCAGACTCTTTTTTGGTGCATAACACTTATTTAGTGCTGGAACCATCTTCTGCCTTTGTGCCCATAACTCACAGCAATAGGACAAGTCAATGGCAGGTTATCAAACTTTAAAATATCTGTTTACAAGGACAGCTCAGTTAAGATTTAGCACAGTGGTGGGCCAGATTAAAATGCTAGAGATCTATGTGACCAATCCCTGGGCAGCAGGGGGAATGTGCAGCTCCTGGCTGCTGGCGCTGAAGTCATGGAGGTCGCTGGAAGTCACAGATTCTGTGACTTCCGCGGCCTCTGTGAAAAAATCGTAGCCTTACTCATTAGGCCAGAAGAGTATTACAGGTCTCATCTCCGTCTCCCCTCTAACTGCCAGCCCATGCTATACCACTTTGGTCAGTCTCTTGGGCACGAAAACCCGTTCAAACATACTTCCCTCAAAAGGGTTAATGTTTTACTGATATCCAAGAGCACAGTGTATTCAATTATTAGATTAAAACATCCCTTATGCCAGCCTAGTTCATTAGTCATCAGGTCTTAACGGTCTACAGTAGTTGTGGGCCTGACCCCTCAAAGCAGTGAGCACTTTTGGTGAGGTGAAGATATCCTCAACTCATAATGACATCAGCACTTTGCAGGATCATGTCTAAAGTCTGAACCTGGAAAAATAGTGTGAATAAAAGCTCTGATAAGACTCCCTAATGGTAAGTTCATTATCATCACATTACAGGGACCACACTGCATATAAAATCTAACTTAATGTCTGGATAATCCAATTGTAAGCGGACACTATATGGTGAATAACTTTGTCATAAACAGATGGTTAAGGGTTAATGTCTTTTTTACCTGTAAAGGGTTAAGAAGCTCAGTAAACCTGGCTGACACCTGACCAGAGGACCAATAGGGGGACAAGATACTTTCAAATCTTGGTGGAGGGAAGTCTTTGTTTGTGCTGTTTGTTTTGTTCGTTGTTCGCTTTCAGGACTGAGAGGGATGGGACATCATTCCAGGTTCTCCAAATCTTTCTGAATCAGTCTTTCATGTTTCAAAATTGTAAGTAGTAGCCAGGCAAGGCGGATTAGTCTTATGTTTATTTTCTCAACTTGTAAATGTATATTTTTGCTGGAAGGATTTTTACCTCTGTTTGCTGTAACTTTGAACCTAAGGCTGGGGGGGTGTCCCTCTAGTCTGTATGAATCTGAGTACCCAGTAAAGCATTTTCCATCCTGATTTTACAGAGATAACTTTTACTTTTTTTCTTTCTTTAATTAAAAGCTTTCTTTTTAAGAACCTGATTGATTTTTCCTTGTTTTAAAATCCAAGGGATTGAGTCTGAACTCACCAGGGATTGGTGGGGGGAAAGGAGGGGGGATGGTTAATTCCTCCTTGTTTTAAGATCCAAGGAGTTTGGATCGGTGTGAAGCCTCTCAAGGCAACCCAGGGACGGGAAAGTCTGGGGGGAAAAGGAGGGGGATGGTTAATTTCTCCTTGTTTTAAGAGCCAAGGGGTTTGGGTCTGGGTTCCCCAGGGAAGGTTTTGGGGGAACAGAAAGTGTGCCAGACACTAAATTCTGGCTGGTGGCAGTGTACCTAAGCAGGTAATTAAGCTTAGAAGTGTTCATGCGGGTCTCCACTTCTTGTACTCTAAAGTTCAAAGTGCGGGAAAAAACCTTGATAAACTTATACAGGCAAATTAAAAATTGACCTGGTTCTTTAGTATGATGTAACTAACTGAGCTAAATATCAAGCGAATGTAGTATATATCACTGTCCTATTCAGCAAGAAAACTAACTCATGCAGATGGAGAAGATGCCAGCTGTACAGCACTAAAGTCCCAGCTTTATTACACATGAATGCACTCTCCAACAATCATACTCCTCTGAAAAAGTAAATCAGGAATTTGAAATAGCATCAAGAGATTTCAAAAGAAGCCCACAAATCCATAAACTCTACTCAAATGGTCCATCTCAAGCATGATTACAAGAGAACATTTAAAAGCAGGAGAGTAGGTTATTCAAGACCCTTTATATACCAGTTTTTCTCTACATACAATTTATTGTTCAAGTCCTCAAAACTGATTTTTCCTTCAGTTAATGACAATCCTAAGAAACCTTAGGTTCAACTCTGCTCCAGCTGAATTCAGGGAAAATGTCTACCTAATGAAATAGGAGCAGCAGGCTTCTGCTAGATCCTAGATTAAGCAAGCCACTGAGAAAGTAATTTTTAGTTACAGAGAAGTGAAATAATGGGCAGTACAAAAATTAGCACCAGTGCTTGTAGCAAACAGTTTTGTAAGCGTGCTGCAATTGAGATAATCTCAATCTGTTTCATCACTGCACCATGACATTATTTCTACTTCTATGACCAATTTAATAATTTGAAATAAAATAATGGTCTTACCTAGACAAAACACTTCATACTCAAATAATGTTCATGACATTAATTTAGCTTCAAATCTACAATATGTAGGTTCTACCAAATCCATTTTTGTTCGTCCAATGAGAGTGAGTGATTTAATAAATTAAACTCCAATCCTGCAGACAAGTACATTAATAACTCTGCTCCGATGATCGAAGTTCTTTTGAAATCAAAGGAACCTAAGATGTGAAAGCATTTGCAGGATTGAGCTATTAATTTGGGGCTTCCTATCATGTTCAGAGGTTTCTAGGTCTCTTAAACATAGATAAAAGGTAAGGCCAATATGTCACTAATGAATACTTTGCACTTCTACAGGATAGTCCATCCACAGATTACAAAGCACTTTACAGAAATGAATTAGGCCTCAAAAGACTTGGTTTTACTTTTCCTCCACTGCTCATATGAGAAAGTTCAGGAATGTAGAGCCCAGGTGACTCAACAAATTCAGAATAGAACAGAAAGCCAATCTCCCAACTCCCAATCCTATGACCATGCTTTTTCTCCACATTCTAAAAACAATTCCAAGAAGCCAAATTAAATTATGCCCCCTTCCAAAAAAGAAAAACAGAGTAGGAAGAAAGAATTTGAGGTGAACACTCTGAAGAGGAAGAGCATCAACTACTAATAATGGGGATAAAATTTCTAAATTTCTCTCCATGCCACAACAAAAGAAATAACTATCCCCTATATAATCATTAATGAAGGATGACCCACTGAAGTGCAATATAACCCTAATGAGAATGCACCTTCTAATTTCTGAACTCCATAAACTCACCAGTCTTTCTGTGAAACATTTTTGTTGAAAATATGGCCAGGTTGATCTTTGTAAGGAGGACATATGCATTTACATCGGACATCCTCAAAATTCTGTAAAGAAAACACATGCTTAGAACAAATTGTTATTAACCATGAAAAAGTCTTCTATAAAAGACATATAGTTGATGCAATACATATTATATACATCTCTACCCCATATAACGCTGTTCTCAGGAGCCAAAAAAATCTTACTGCATTATAGGTGAAACCACGTTATATCGAACTTGCTTTGGTCCGCTGGAGTGCGCAGCCCTGCCCCTCTGGAGCACTGCTTTACTGCGGTATATTCAAATTCGTGTTATATCAGGTCACGTTATATCAGGGTAGAGGTGTCCTATACTACAAACAAGTGTCCATTGCAACCTGTCTTAATCACCAATTTTTCTTAAATGTAAGAACTATTAGCAGTTTTGACAACAGAAGCCAATTTCTAGAAAATGGACCGATTCCAAAAGCAATTGTATTACTTTGCACTGCAACAGTAGCTTGCCTTCCCTATTTTGCTTTGGAAAAACAGAATTTGCAAAATATACTTTATTTTCTACAATAGGATTTCAAGGGTTACTTAACGAGGTGTACCTGAATTAATCAATTTCTGATGGTAGCTGTATAATGAAGATACAGATGTGTAGCTAGAGAACAGTTTAAGAAGAATGAGGGAGGAAATACTACTCATCTTGAACGAAGACTGGGTAAAGAGAGACCCTTGTGGACAAATCTTTCTTCATTGACTATTATTCTTACTTGAAAGAGAAAGGCTTGTAAGGGAAATTGTTAGAAGGATCACCAGAACGCAGAGTGCCCTTGTTTTACGTGGATGAGGGTGACAGTAACAGAGAGGTCAAAGTGGAAGGTGGAAAAGGGGAATCCTAGAAAACATCCCAGTCCCCAAATAAAGAAAGGGAAAACTGGAAAATGAGGACAGAATGCTTGGAAAAAACAAACAAAATGGGAGAAAATAGTAATAAAACACAAGGAAACACAAGAGTAAAATTAACAGCTTATTATGGTATGGAGAAGTTGTAACTGAGGTTTTCATATTTTAGGTTATTATTGGACTGGCAGCAAAAAGCCTCCAATAACTTACTTCCCATTTGCAAACATACATAGGAAGGAGAAATTCATTCCCTTTCCTCAAGTCCATACATGACAGATTTCTGAATGGGTCAGAGATGGTCAGCATGGATTTATAAATGATGGCATGGTTAGACACAAATCAGATGAATTTATTTGGGAAAGGGACAGGAAGCCAGTAAAAACAAAAACGGGCAGCCTGCTTGAAAGCTGACTTGAATTTCAACAAAGTACTGCAGAAGAGACTACTAGCTAAAAAAGAATTGACAATAAACATGTACACTGAATAAAATCCTGGTTTGGTCAATGAGCTCAGAGTAATGGTACGTGAATGTAGTTTGATTGATTAGGAAGGCATAAAGGATGTTATAGCCAATCTTGTTCACACTGCACACCAGCTACCTGCAGAAGACAACAAGTAATGTCACATATTTACATCTTGTTACATGGCAGTTGGATGGGTAACTAATACTAAAAAGGAGATATAAGATATCTGGATAAAATGGGAGCCCTTAGCTGGCAATTAGCTCATGAAAAGAGTATTCACAGCTAGATAAAAAGGGCAAAGAGATTGATGACTAGTATCTTGTTGTAGGTGAACATTTATGACAACAGTGGAACACCTAAAGAAACATAAATGAGATAAAAAAATCAAGACAATCTAGATCAATGAAAGAGCACAAGCTGGAAGAGATCACAATAGAGCCTTAGAGAGGACTACAAAACTTACACTTAGAATATTGCACAAAACTAGTTCACCAAGATTCAAACAAATATTGAAATAAGATGTACATGTGACAGTCCCTACATATACCTTTATACAACTGGGCATCAATAAATATTCTGACTATACACACAATACAGAAGCCTTGTCTCAAGAAATGGGCTCTTTGATGAGTGTCAACCACTTGTCCTCTTATTTTTGACAGATTCACTTTGACAGCGCCTCAATACAGAATGTCAGAACCAAGTAATTTACTAAATACAATATTTACTTGCAAGATTAACACAAGCTTAAATTTTACAACTGGTAAACAAGAATAAACAAAATGCAGATATTAGTCTATTATTCATGTCTAACATTTTTCTTGTCAGTAAACCAGACTATAGAGAGCTTCATTTAAAAAGCTAAAATCATTCATCATTTTACCAACCTTGTATACAGACAGTAATGAAGAATCAGCTTGTCTACCAGCTGAAAGACCACAAGTTTAAATTTCTTGGGGCTGAATAAGCTAAAGCTGCTTCCTAAATCCGATATGGTGTGCACAACAAATTCCTCATAGCCTAGTTCAGGCTTAGCCAAGATCCTTCAACTAGGAAAACAAATATAAGCACTTACTCTGGTAATGAGACCCATGTATCTGTTTGTCTAAGCATGTACATGTTCAGTTACCAACCAGAGAACATGGATTACTGAAATCCCTCTCTTACATCAATTAGTAGGTGATGGTCCTCTACCAAAGAAAGCTTCTCTTCACACTGACCCACCCTTCAGTCCCTTGAGCAAGTTATGTTGGTTTAGTAAAAATTAAGCTTCAAATTTATCCTGTTTTTTTAGTGCATTATCTACTTAACCATACAAAAAACACAGTTCGGATGATGCGGGACCTGAGGGATACTGATAGGTTAGGTAAACTAAGGCAAACTTCTGAGGGATAGTGAAGGAGATGGGTGCCAAAAACTTCAATGAGAAATTGAGTAGTTCAATAATAAGAGGGCACAAATAAAGAGTTGGGCCTTAAGGGCGATTGAGGAAAATCCACACAAAATGTAAAAATCAAGAATCTTGAGGGGGGTAGTAAGAAAAAAGGATTCATTTGGTTTCTTATATCAAAACTTATTAACAATGGAGTGAACCATGCCTATTCATGGATGCCTTAAAACATTCAATCCAATAAACCCCAAGTGTCCATAAACTCATCCCCCTGCATATATTTTTACATATTTGAAGTAAGATGTCACCTTCCCAAATAACATTCTAACTCAAGATTTTGGTTCCCCCCGCCCCCAATTACTTCGCATGACAAGCCAAGGCCTTGATTTTAAAAAATAGGAGCCTAAAGTTAGTCTGCTAAATAAGTGGCCCGATCTTCAACAAGGCTGAGAGCCCAGTAACTCTTGAACATCAAGGCGGGTATTTCGGCCCCTGCTTTCGAAAGCCCGAGCCTAGTTCTTCAGGGCAGGGCTCACCTCTTCGCCCTGAGCCCGTCTCCAGCCCTGCGAGGCAGCAAGAGCCTAAACTAGGCATCAACCCCGCGCCGGCACCGGGCTGAGAGCTTCACCCCCGTCACCACCTCGCACCGTCCGCGCCTCCCCGGGGCCCCTAGACACCGCGGGACAGGGCTCTACTGGGGCAGGGGCAGGGGCAGGTCTGAGAGCCCCAGGCGGGCGGGGGAGTCTATTGAGGAGGGTCAGCGGGATAAGGGGGCAGGACTCTGGCCGGGCGCGGGCAGGGCCGGGGTCGCTCTGATGCCAGCAACGAGGCCAGGCTGGCCCCGGCTCCGCGGGGGAATCCGCCGGCAACCGCGGACCATCTGCGGGGGATACCGGCCGGGCTGGGGAACCCCCGCTCCGCTCACCTTGACCCCCGTCACCTGCCCCACGAGCGCGGCCAGGGCCAGCACCGAGCCGAGCAGCGAGCAGAGCCGCGCACGCGCCGCCATGTCGGGCTCCGGGCCCGGCTCCTTACGGCCGCTAGAGCAGCCCCTAAGGCCCAGCTCGCAGCTTCGCTACCATTACTTCCTACTTCCGCTACGGGCTGGCGTCTCGTGACACCGAGTCCGCTGGCTAATGCGCCCCCGGGGAGCTGCGGCGCCATCCCCGGGTTCCGGAGGGGGGGCTCCGTGCACTCGCGAAAACGTTCCGGGCGGAACAAAGAGGGAGGGATTGGCGAACCCCCCTGCGGCCTTCCAGGATCACCCGCAACGGGAGAGGGGCCCTGGAAGGGCAGCGACAAAGCCTGCCTGTCAGAGGTCCCCTGCATCCCAGTCAGCCAGAGACACCCAGACCCCTGATGGGCCTAGGCCAGTGTTTCTCAAACTATTGTACTGGTGGTGACCCCTTCCCACAGCAAGCCTCTGAATGTGACCTGCCGCTTATAAATTAAAAACACGTGTTTATATATTTAACACCATTGTAAATGCTGCAGGCAAAGCAGGGTTTGGGGTGGAGGCTGACAACTTGTGACGCCCCCCCCCCCCATAATAACTTCATGATCCCTGAGGGGTCCTGGCCCCCTGTTTGAAAAACGTGGGTGTAAGCCATCCCCCCACAGTGAGAGCACAGCTTCTACTAGCTATTTCCTTCTTCACTTCCTGTCCTAAACAGTTGTATAGTATTGGCACAGACTGTTAAATAGGTGCCACATTCTCCCCTAGAGTTGATTCCAATGACATAGTGACTAAAGTGATCCTTGGTATAGAGAGTGGTTTTTGTTTCAAAGCAATGTATCATACCCTTCATTTTAAAACAGTACTTATACGCTGCCAGCGTGCTGCGCATTGCAGGGGCTCGGGCTGTAAGGTTGCTCTGCAGTCTATAAGGTTGACAACTTTCTAATCACACAAAACCTGAACACCCTTGCCCTGCACTGAGGCCCACCCTTGCTCACTCCATCCCCCTCCCTCTGTTGCTTGCTTTCTCTCCCCCCACCCCCACTTTCACCAGACTGGGGGAGGGGATTGAAGTACGGGAGAGAGTGAGGGCTGCAGGCTCTGGGATGGGCCCAGAAATGAGGGGTTCAGAGTGCAGGAGGGGGTTCCAGGCTGGGGCAGGGAATAAACAAGGATAACAAAACAAAAGAAAAAAAACAGGAACAAATGTTAGATTTTGGTTGCTGTTTTTTTTACTAAATTGGCAAATTGAAAACAGATTAATGAAATGTTTAATTTGACCCAAAACTTCATTTTTGCAGCAAAAAAAAGGTGTCTGAAAAATTTTGCACAGCTCTAGTGAACATTCTTCTGTGCCCTCTAGCCTCATCTTGAAAAAACCTTGGAATCTAGTGACATCTACTGAGGAAAGTGGAGGTTGTTAGCAAGAAGCTACTGATACATGAAATGGAGTTCCTGACATTTTGAATAGTTAATTCTTTTCTGAAAATATTATACAACTTGTTAGCTATTTATACTTTCTTTGTTTGGGTTATACCATCCACAGAAGGAAGTTAGCTAATAAGCAGAAAAACAGCAGGAAGCACAGCACAGCAGTTAGTTCCTGTACTTTAAAAATAAAACAATTTTTTCTCCAAAAATATTTGTTAGATCTGGTCTACAAATTTGTCCCACTACATCAGATTCTAAACCAGTTTAGTTAAATCAGTATTAAAAAAAACCCTGTGCATATACTAGCCCGTAGGGAACGTAGTAGCAATATTGCACCAAACAGTAAGACAAAGAAAATATTGCTCTGGCCAGTACAGCCCCATTTGCTGCTAACATTCATGTACCTAATGTTCCAGAAAGGTTGAAGATAGTATCTGTATAGACTCCTAAAAGATGTAACTGTAGAATATAACCTTAGTATGTTGCATGTGTATTTCAGGAGTTTTTGCAAATCTAGGGCCAAATCCTATTCAGTCTTTACTCAGCTAAACTCCTCTTTTAAGTCAATGGGATAGAGAATTCTATCTTCATTTGCTTTACTGGACAGCATATAACATGCAAACTTGAATAAAATTATTTATTAAGGTTAGCGTTACTTGTCAGTCTCTCAAGTTGAAATCAATTTTTGTAATCAATGTATATGGTGAATTTTGTATAGTCATTTCATATTTACATATCTCCTGTCATATTGGATTCCCTTTTCAGCACTTAGACATATGATCACTCTGAGTAATTTCAGTATAGATTGAATAATGACTCCCTTTAAATCTTGCAAAAAAAATTGTAAATTCATAGGTTCCATCTCAGAGCTCTGATACAGGGCTAAATCCTACTCTTTACTTCACTGGCACACAAGAGGAAGTGGAGGAGGGAGCCTCTCTCCCTGTGCAATAGATGGCAGAATCTCACCATAGCACTCAAGAAAGCACAAGGAAAAAGGCAGGTTAACTTGGCCCACATACCACATCCCAAAAGAATCTATAGTTTAGGGGAATATTCCTATCACCTCAGCGAAGAAATACATAATGTGATACTTCACATTTATATAGAGCTTAAATTTTCAGAGCACTGTACATACTTGCAGCTGACTGAAGAACTAGTCAGAAGTGCAGACTGCTTCTGTTCAGGGACCTGATCCAAATCCCATTGTCATCAGTGAAAGGATTCTTACTTACTTCACTGGGCTTTGGATCAAGTCCCTGAATAAGAATAGTAGAGCACTCTAACGTTCTCCCTTTCACCTGCCAACAGAATCCTTCCTAGGCACACATGACTCCTGTAGCAAACAATGCACCTGGAAGTGCCTCTATTCCCTCTTGTGCTGGACTGAACCAGATTTGATCAACAGTATTTTTAAACTTCTGTACCTATAAAATACCTGCAGTAATAATATTGTGTCTGTTAGTCTTTATCAGGCATTATTATGGTATATGACTCACATTCCACCATTGAACGCAAGTACTCTGTTTCAGTGGCTACACTTCAGGGCAGTCAGGATAGATAGTGTCTACCCTGATTTTAATCAGTTACGTTATGATGCTTTCCTGTTGCTGCACGCTGTCACCTTTTTATGTCAATTTCACCAAAACGCTTTCAAAGGTTGCCAGCCTCCATCCCTTTTCTATGCTGAAAAATCTCTCTTTTGTATAAGTATTCATAATAAAAGAATCAGGTAGGAATAAGCAAGCAAATATAATGAAACATAACATGTTTGTTGTGCTTGCCAATACAAGAACAATTGCCATTTTCACAGGAAAAAAATACATTGTGGAAAGCGTCATCTTTATGCAGTTAAAAAGTAAAGTCAACAGAATTGTACATCCTTCTCAGTACAGCAGGCTTTAATTAGGAAAGATACGGGGGTAGAAGTTAGTTACACATATGAATTGTTCCAGGATTACAAGAAAAGCATTTCAGCAAATTTGTTAGCAGCATTCATTTGAATACATTCTGTTACTTATACCTTATTAGAGACTGGTTATGCAATTTCTCCCCTTGAACTCTAGTCACTAGCATAGATCCCACTGGTTCAGGACAGGGTGAGCTGTTATTCTGGTCTAATGTATCCACCTCACCTTTTTTAACATATAGCAAATGAAGTAGGAATGATGAGTTCAGTGATGACAGTGATAAAGGAAATTCTATATGTATGATGTGCCTTTCACCACAATGAACATATGTATATGGAAAGGGCATGGAACTAGACAGACAGACTGTGCATATGCATTTGTGTGTATTATTTTATTTATTACATGAAACAGATAGTCTGAGGTAATGAGAGAGCTTTATATCCAGCATACTCCTCAGTTCAAAAGGGTCAATAGAGCCCAGCAAATCTGCAGCTATCTGCTTTATATCCATAGATCATGTTTGCAGATTGGATGCAGATACAGATTTTGTATCTGCGCAGGGCTGTATATATCATCTCTTCCCTATCTTATCTGATGAAGTCCATGGTCTCGCTCCGTTATTCCAAGGTAATTCTGTATCCTCTCATGATAAAGCACATCATTACCATCAACTGGCCCAAAATTTCACAAGCTAGTGAGTGATACAGTGGACAAGATACGAAATTTATTAGTGACCTATGTGATTCACTTAACTGCACAACTACTACTGCATGCCCTGTCCTTCAATAAGTAACCAACTGTGCTGTAAGTACATGGAACTATAGATGTAGGTGAAAGGATGTCTTCAGCTAGCACATCCTACCTGTAAATCTAAGATTCTAATCTCACTCCCTGCAGCATAATGAACTGCTTCTTCTGACAATAGTTTTCTCATCATCTCATGCTTCATTTCACAGGGCCACCAGAATTCTTATAGTGAATCTTTTCTTCCTGCTATCTTCACATCCTTCCTGGAAATTCATTATTTCTGTTGGATGTTTTAGTCAGAGTTTGGGCTGAAAGCACTATGAATCTGTTCTAACCAGTGCTAGCCTTGGTTAATAATATTTATTTTATTCAACTCTATGCCATAACATTCATAAAAACAATAAAACATTATAGTAAAAGCAACAAAGCTGAAATTGCAATACACCTTTGTTTTTGCAGTAAATTTCAGCATTGATATTTTCAAGCTTGTTGCCTCTTCCAAGGAGAGTAGCTTTAATCAATGATCTCACCTTGAATGAGAATTCCTTTCTCTGTGTAGACTCCCATTTTCTTATATGCCGGCTAAATACCTGTTCTTCCAAAGGACATATTAAGTGTCTGTTGCAAGAATCTGAGCACCCTCATCTCCCAGGCAACTTCACTGAGAGATGAAAACATGCTCAGCACCTAGCAGGATTGAGTCTTCAGCAAAAACATGGTTGCCCTCCAGATGGCAGCCTAAATGAGGAAGAATTTACTTCCATTGACAGATGGCAATCCAGGATGAACACTTACACAGGCTGTTCATTGAGTTTTGCCCTTAACCAAATCCAAGACCCATCATTTTCCAACCTTTCCCAACTTCTGACTCCTCAAATACATTTTGATTTCTTTGGGTATCACTTGTGGTAAAATGAAAGTTCTTTGGTGGAAATACACATTATTTCAAGCTACACCAGGGGTAGGCAACCTATGGCACACGTGCCAAAGGCGGAACGCAAGCTGATTTTCAGCTGCACTTACACTTCCCAGGTCCTGGCCACCGGTTCAGGAGGCTCTGCATTTTAATTTAATTTTAAATGGAGCTTCTTAAACATTTTAAAAACCTTATTTACTTTACATTCAACAATAGTTTAATTATATATTATAGACTTATAGAAAGAGACCTTCTAAAAACGTTAAAATGTATTACCGGCACACAAAACCTGAAATTACAGTGAATAAATGAAGACTCGGCACACCACTTCTGAAAGATTGCCGACCTCTGAGCTACACTATTCTTTATTTTATAACTGCCACAGTAGGACCTCTTTACATTTGTCTTTATCTGGGGAGCAATTCTTCTAGCTGGTCATATTTGCCTCAGCAATTACACTACCAAGTAATTTTTACTATAACAGTCAAATTCTATCCTGAAAAGCACACAGGGGTCTCACAAAAAAGTAAAAAAAAAGCACATGTATCTGCGAGCGGGAGAAGTAGACTACAATATAATAGGACACCAATCTGGCGTAATACAAGTAGAATAGGTACACTTGGGTGACCGACGAGGAAACAGGTATTACTATAACATGACAAGTTTCTATTTGCTTGTGCACAGTAAGATAAGATATAATATTTAAGGTGTGCTAAAATACCACTGTCCCTATTGAGGTTTGCCTAGTATATGTTTCTAAAAGTAATATGCATCTATTCAATGACTATAAACATTAAAAAAAACCAGTAAATGGAGACAGAGGATGGCTTAACTCATGATACTTTGTCTTTCTAAGAACTAAATAGTTTGCTTTGGGAATTTTTTTCTTTAAGAAAGTTTCAAATAAGTTTTGTTTTAGTAGCAAAGATCCTGTGGCCACCTTATAGGACTAACAGACGTTTTGGAGCATGAGCTTTCGTGGGTGAATACCCACTTTGTCGGATGCATCCGACGAAGTGGGTAGTCACTCACAAAAGCTCATGCTCCAAAACGTCTGTTAGTCTATAAGGTGCCACAGAACTCTTTGCTGCTTTTACAGATCCAGACTACTACAGCTACCCCTCTGATATTTTGTTTTACTAGATATTTTGTACTGAAGCCATTGCCTCTAAAACATGGGGCCAGATCCTCAGCTGGTGTAAAGTCAGTTTAGAAGCATTGAAATCAATAGAACTACATCAGTTTAACTGCAGCTGTGTTTCTGGCTCTTGGATTTTAGTCCAAACTAAATCTCTGATAAAAGATCTCTAATAGCTGACTGCCCTAATATTGCTATACAGTATTGATTTTATGTCATCACACTGCCAGAGTTCATGCAGAAGGTGATAATACCACCGATGCCCTAGTTGCTCTGTGTTCCCATGACAACAATCTGCAAAACAGTTCCCTCTGAATTTCCTTCTGAATGCTTCATTACATCTGACAACTGTACTCTTAATGAGACTCATCCCCATCATCTTCTTCCAATTAACAAAAAATGTTATATGAAAGAAACAATTGAAATAATTATGTTTTTAGTTTGCAGAACATAGATATCAAACACACCCCAACCCAAATATTGTTAGGGCAGACAGTTTCAGTTTCTGTTCTCCATGGCCATCAGATGTAGTTGACTGGTTGTGTTTGAAATTAGGTCTGATTTTTTTTTTGCTCCCAGAACTATATTTGTTTTTATTGTTGCTGAGCACAGTGTGCTTGTTAAAGCTGTTATGTGCTTCACACACGCTATTATTAATGAAGTGTTTTTAAAAAATGTAACTGCACTTATGTTACTAATGATTTCATGTCACATCTGGGCAATGTTTAGTTGGTACAAATAAATATATATATGAATGAAATGGTGTAAGTCCATTAGCTTCATTGTATTTATACAAGGGACGAATTTATAAATTTTTACTTCTCCTGCTCCATCTCTGCAACACATGTATTTAATATGTTTGATATGTTAGATTAGTCTGCATCTCTCAATCCAAATGATGCTGCAATCTCAATGTTAGCCAGTACGCTGCTTTGCACATAATTCAATCATTGATCATTTACATCTCCATTTTATTTGAGATGAGCCTCTAGAACTGAATCATGCAGATTGCAGTTTCCATCTCTTAGGCCTGGTCTACACTACGCTGTTAAACCGATTTTAACAGCGTTAAATCGATTTAACGCTGNACGAAATGAAAAAATATTTGAAAAAATTTCCAAGGCTATGATGGAAAAAGGCCACACCAGGGACTCAGTGCAGTGCAGAGTGAAAGTTAAGGAGCTAAGACAAGCCTACCAGAAAACCAAAGCAGCAAATGGAAGGTCCGGGTCAGGGCCGAAAACATGCTGCTTCTACGCTGAGCTGCATGCAATTTTAGGGGGCTGCGCCACCACTACCCCCACCCCCCGTCCATGGATTCCGAGGTGGGGGTTGTAATCTCAACCATGGCTGATGATTCTGCAGAGGGGGAAGATGAGGAGGAGGAGGAGAAAGAGGAGGACGACCTTGCAGCAAGCACACAGCACTCCATTAGCCCCAACAGCCAGGAGCTTTTTGTGACCCAGAATGAATTACCCTCCCAGCCCTCCCAAGCCGCTAGCCCAGACAGTGAATCCATGGAAGCGACCTCTGGTGAGTGTACCTTTGTAAATATAAAACATGGTTTAAAAGCAAGCTTTTTTTAATGATTGATTTGCCATGAGGGCTTGGAATGCTTTCATGGCCAGTAAAGTTATTACTGGAAAAGTTTGTTAACATGTCTGGGGATGGAGCGGAAATCCTCCAAAAACATCTCCAAAAACATCTCCAAAAGCCTTTGCAGAAGGTTTCTGGGCAAGGCAGCCTTGTTCCATCCACCATGGTAGGACACTTTACCACGCCATGCATGTAGCAAGTAATCGGGTATCATTGCATGACAAAGCATAGCTGTGTATGGTCCCGGTGATTGCTGGCATTCAAGAAACATCCGTTCTTTATCTCGCTGTGTTATCCTCAGGAGAGTGATATCGTTCATGGCAACCTGGTTGAAATTCAGGAATTTAATTAAGGGGAAAGAGATGGCCATTTTTCTACTGGGCTGTTGCTTAAAAGAAATCCTTCCTTGCACGTAGCCAAGCAGGGGGAGGGGAGGAAGGATAGCGCTGAGATTTTTTGCATTTGGCTAGCAGGAATCTTCCCAGCTACCAGCCACGTGGTGGGGGATGAAAGGGGGGTGATTAGCAGTGATCTTCCATGATACCAGCCATGCGGTGGGGGGAGGAGTAAAGCAATCATCCTAGAGAATTGGATTGGGGGGAGTTGGCTTCTGCTGCTGCATGTTAACAGGAAAGAAGCATCAGAGGGTACTGTGTATATGAAGGCTGGAGAAGCCGAAAGACAATGGCTTACCATGGCCACATACAAGCTGAATTCTGATGCCC
>NC_133772.1:51482663-51491737 GCF_003597395.2 Chelonoidis abingdonii
TAGGAAAAACGTTTTCACTAGGAGGGTTGTGAACCACTGAAATGGGTTACCTACGGAGGTGGTGGAATTTCCTTCCTTAGAGGCTTTTAAGGTCAGGCTTGACAAACCCCTGGCTGGGATGATTTAGTTGGGGACTGGTCCTGCTTTGAGCAGGGGGTTGGATTAGATGACCTCCTGAGGTCCCTTCCAACCCTGATATTCTATGATTCTATTCTAGGTCACGGGCAATAAACAAAAAGTCGTGGCCTGTCCATGACTTTTACTAAAATTACCCCAACTAAATCTTAGGTGCTGGGGAAGGGGGAAGTGCTCTGGCGGGGAGCGGGGGTGCTGCTGATCTAGGGAGTGCTCCAGTGGCTGCTGCTGCTGCTGCTCCTGGGGGGTTGCGGGGGAGGTTCCAGGCAGGAAGCAGCCCAGGGCCCTGCCGCTACTGCCACTCCAGGTGGGAGGCGGTCCTGGGCCCCTCCCCCCAACGTGTAGGACCAGCTGCCTGGGGCTGCGAGGGCAGTGGCGGATGTGGCTGGCCCCGGAGTCGCTCAAGCAGCTTGGGTGGCCATGGAGTTAGCCACACTGGCCACTGCAGAAGTCCCAGAAAGTCACTGAATCAGTGACTTGTGTGACCTCTGTGAAAGACTAGCAGCCTTACCTATAACCAATAAGAGCAGTCACTTCTTTAAATTCATGAGGTGGAAAGGAACCCATTTGAATTGAAAGAAAGGCACTGTATTTGAAGGCTGTGGATTCTTATTTTGGGTGTAAATTTTGGGCCTGATTTTCAGAGGTCCTGAGCACCTACAATTTCAGGTAATGGGTGCATATGGTCAGCTCTAATAAGTACACAGCTGAACGTTTCCAGTTGCCTCGCTTCTTTAAAATGGGAGAGTGGATGGCAGTTCACTTTGGGCAATAGCACATGTGGTGATTTTTTTTCTAGATCTTCCCTTTATATAGTTATGCTGGTTTCTCAAATGTGCAGCATGGCCTGCCCAACAGAGTATCATTGGCTGCTAGCCACTAAGACCACTGTTACGATTAATTTCTACACACATCTGTGTCTACTATGAACCTTGTTTTCTCCGCCCTCCTGTTTTTCCTTTTTGCACCTGTCACGTTGTCTGAATCTTGGTTTGTGAGCTCTCTGCTGCAGGAACCGTCTGTTTGTTATTTGTTTGTATAGTGTCTAATGCCAGGGGGCCCTACTACAATAGATCTATATCATTAGTCAATTTTATAGACTTCTTTTCACATTACATTTATCATCTGACATACAAATGATATACAAATCTGACTTGTGGGAAGCAAGTGGACAGCATATATACAATTCAAAAGGTGTAAATTAGGGTTTAAAAATCAAAGAGGGATCAGAGAAATTCAGGATTTCAGCTTGCACATTTAATCAAAGCAACTGAAGACTTCCATAGTTCAGCAATCTTATTGTTAGTACAGATTGGTCCTGTCTTCTAGCAAACAGAGCACTGAGAGTCTTCTTTCTCAACACTGTGGGCCAGATGCTCCAGTGCTGTCCATGGGCATTGTTCCATTGACCCCACAAGAGCTATGCCAGTTTACATCAGACAAGGCTCTGTCCTTATGTTTGTAAACTTTTTCTGTCTTGCCTGTCTGCCATTAGTTATTCATTGCTGTGATGACATCTGCTCTTCCAAAATATTAGGAGGAACTGTTTGTATCAAGTTAAGTTTGCAAATGTAATAGTCAAAGAAGAGCAATTGATAGACACTCACTTTTGGCTGAAATCACCACATTCTCCAATGGTTCTTAAATGAGAACAGCCTGTTCATCTCTAGGAATGGGAGTTAATAAGATTCATTACATCAGTGTTTTATGCTGGTAATTTTTTGGGGTGAGAATTTAAGGGTCAATTTTTCATGGTTGCATCGGTTTTTGGGTGCCCAGCTTCAGCACCTGAAAATCAGAGGTGACTTTTGAAAACTCAGTAGAGGATCCCAGGTCTCACTCTTTCCTTCAGTTTACTCTTTGACCCTACCAGTCTCTCTACTCTGTCGTACCAAGAGCAATGCTACAGAATTCCTTCCCTAGAGCCCTCTTCTTTGCCTTTAGGTGCAGCACCCTCATTATAATAAAAAGCTGTGACCAACCTTTTCTTATCCAGATTAGTGCCAACATTAGCCCCATTAGTTCAGCCATCAGAATGTCACATAATTTGACAGCATGTTAGCAATCAGGTGGGTTAATTGGCCTCTCAGGCCCACATTAACCCTTTCCCCACCTGAGTTGTTAGACACCCCATCATCACACTTTTCTTCATTTGTTTGATTGTTCTACATTTTCAGAACTTTTCCACTAAACCTCTGCAAATCACATCTCTGTGGCTGACTCTCCTGGGAGCATTGACTCCTGTATCTCTCCGCAGGCTCTTTTTAGCTCTTAAAATGTTAACCTGTGCCATATGAAGTCATGCTGAGAGATGCAAGGCTTTCATCGGGGCCTCATAGCTAAATGACACAAGCAATCTTCAATTCGTTATTTAACTTAATTGGAAGGACACAGGAAAGTGGCTCATGACCTTCATATCACAGCATACAGAGCAGTGGGCAGGCAGAGACTATGGAGAGGGTTCCTCTGAAACAGAAATGTGATCTCTGTACGAGCACATTCATTTATGAAGTTAGTCAGTTGCTGTAGGTGCCAAATTAATTAGTCCTCAGGTAGAATTTGGTTTTAAAAATAAACTACCTCCAGCCTGAGGAACAAAGTAGCTTTCCCCCCACTCCTTTTTACTTAAAAAAAACAACAACCCAACTCTAAAATATTGCATTTAAACTGAAATTGATAAAGGACATGATGGCTACAGTGAAGAAGTTAGTAGTGAGTAGAGAGCTCTTAGAATCCACAGGTTTTCTCTGCAAGTCTGCTGAGTCAGAAAGGCTACTGATCTTCCATAAATCATTACTAACATCATAATCATCATACAGAATTATCTGTAATTCTGATCCTTTAAGCACCTACTTCTCAGTAGACCAGCACTGAACCAGATTTCACCTCCTTTAAGGTCTACTCCTTCTCAGCATCAATACCAGTTAAGTAATGTTAAAGTAATGCTGATCATTTTTCAAAAGGTCCAAATCTCTAACGTTGTCAATAGAAAGTCTGGTTGCTAAGCTACAGTGTGGTCATAACCAAGTCCATGTTCAGCACAGAGGCTGTAATGAAATGCTTTCTGAAGTCAGGAGTTTGGGAAAGACGAATGATTTACCCTAAAATATTTCCCTTCTTTTTAAACTGATTGCCAGACCAGCTGGTTGTAATGAAGTTTGTCAAATGGATTAAACTGCCATTGAGCTTTCATTTGTTCTCAGTGTTTCAGTATGATTCAGCTTTGAAAGCCTGAAAATATTCTCCATTGCTTATAATCATTTTTTTGGGGGGGACGGGAGCAGGGGATTATATATATATATTCCCCCTTTGATAGAGAATATAGCACTTTGACAGAGTTATTTAAGGTTAAGATAAATGGTGCATTTTTAATATTATTTTTAGCTGAGTTAATGAAAAATCCCTCTAAAGAACATACCCAACCTGAGGATGTTTATATAATGATGCAGCTACGTTCACACAATCATATCTTCCTGTAATGACTAGCCACAGCAGCCTGCTGCTTACTTGCAATGAAGGGGGTTGACCTCCTGCTCAAGTGATAGAAATGGTTCCTTGCTGAAAATCAGCATTGATGCTCATTGTGCATGTCTGTCAGTATCCTTGATTCGTTAAAAATGACACCTCAGATAGGTATTGAACTTGGGAGGGAGTGTGCAATACATTGGCTTAGTCTGTGTCTCTAGCTAGTCCTTGCCTAGGAATTATAAGAGCCCTTCTATTTACAGATAACTAATAATACGCTCCTTTCCTTCAGGTGGGAGAACGCTTCTGATTTTTATACAGAAGGGCTTATTGACAACCTGTGACAGCAGTTTGTGCACAGGGACAGTTTGTTACATTTGCAGCGAAGAGGCACTTTATATATGAGATTTCCACACAGTAATTGGGTGGAAAGAAATTCTATTTGGAGCAGTAGGTTTTATAATGTTCATAGATTCCAAGGCCAGAAGGAATCATTGTGATCATCTAGCCTGACCTCCTGTATAAGAAGGTCATAGGACTGCCCCAAAATAACTCCTGCAGTGTTAGAAAAACATCTAATCTTGATTTTAAAAACTTGTCAGTGAGGGAGACTCCACCATGACCCTTGCTAAATTGTCCTTGGATGATTGAAGACTTTTTGTGGCCAATCTTGATAATCTTATGGGTCGGGCCAATCTGCCACCCACATGTGTGTCCCATACCTCTCTCCATTCCCTTGGACCTGCTGGATCTTGAGAGGTATCTTCCAAAGTTTCCACCTTGAGGACCTGGTATCTGTTTTAACCCTCTAGCAGTGAGGAATTCCACCTGGTTCTCTTCTCTCTGGTGGATACAGCCTGCTCATCCCTCACCTGTCTCCAGCCATGTAGAATGCCACCATGGCCTCTAGCAGTTACATACTGCCAGGCCTCTTCTCTCTGGCGGCCAGCTCCATTCTTCCTTTAATCTGGGGTACTGTGTCCCCCAAACATGTCTATCAAGCAACTCCTCAGCTTCTCTGATTCTCAGTAGCATCCTTACTTGCTTCTACCATCCAAGAATTTTTTCCTTCAGCAAGCTGCCAACTTGCACTTCATGCACAGGAAATCCCTTCTGTCTTTAGACAGGAAAGAGAACATGACACATCTGTTGCAGATCATCACTGTTCCATCCTTAGCCATCTTGATATCACATGTAGTGCTGAACCTGGAAGGAAAGCCTTTCACACAGCCTCTTGTTCACATATTAAGACATATTGCACCTTGCCTTTTTGTGAAATAAAGAGACTACCCTGGTGAGCTTTTATAATGATCCAAAGCCATAATAATACACAGATACAATGGACATTAGTTAACTGTAGTTAACTGCTGTCATGAGGAACAGGATTTAGAGCTTCTCTCTCTCTCTGTCTCAAAAAAACCCAACCAAACAAAAACAAACAAACAAACCAGAGGCCTTCACCACATGAGGAAAAGGAAAAGCTCAATTTGCTGTCAGCAGAGGTAGCCTCACAGTCTGTAGTAACAGCTTTCTGTAGTAAAAGAGTAGCTCTTTCCAGCAGGACCAGCTCCAGGGTTTTTGCCACCCCAAGCTGTGGGGGAAAAAAAAAAAAAAGCCGTGATCAGCTCTAACGTGCCACTTTCTTCTTCAGCGGCACTTCGGCGGCAGGTCCTTCCCTTCAAGAGGGACCGAGGGACCCGCTGCTGAAATGCCATCAAAGAGCCGGACGTGCCGCCCCTTCCCCTTGGCTGCCCCAAGCACCTGCTTGCTGCGCTGGTGCCCGGAGCCGGCCCTGCTTTCCAGTCCTCCATCCACTAGAGGCAAGATAATTGAAAGCAGATGAACACATCAGTAGGTCTGACATATTCCACTGCATAGAGACCAGTGATATACATATAAACAAGGCAAAACAGGAGGAGGTGAAATCTCATTAGGATCTTTAAGCAAAGAAGCTTTTTTGGAAATATTTTGTAGTTTTTAACATTTACATCTTAATAAAGATAAATGGAAACTTCTTCAAAAACAACGCGATGCCTTTCTGGACAGTTAAAGTGTTTACCACTGCTATGTAAGCCACTGTGTGTGGTTATTTTCATCACAGGGCACAAATATGTATTCTGTCACATAAAAAGAACCCAATTTTCCTGCTGGCATAACTTCCTAGTATTGCTACATTCCTTGTATTTTTACTGCATAGTTTTGATTGCTAACTGATGTATGTTGCTTTGACACCCACGCTGATAATGACAGTCAGATCCAGGTAATGGCTTCATTATATCACCTGGCTTTTTGGCTAATCTATTTCTATTGAAAAACTACTGACACCTACAGTGTAATTTCTAAAGTCATGAGCTGTCTATGGTTGTGTGCTCTAGGTGGAGAGAGAATTAAAACGTTAGTGTATGGAAAATGTAGTTAAGAAAGGTCAAAGGTCTGGGTTGCATGATGACAAAACCAAAAGGCAGTGTTTAGTTTGTACTTTATATTTCTAATAACAAAAAACAAACCAGGAGTCATAAATTTGAAGAGTAGGATGACAGCATAGCAAAATGAAAAAAACCCTATATACTGAGAGAAATGTGTGTTGTCATGATGGGATTAGAAATTAATAAGAGTTGAAAGTCTTGGCCCAAAATCTGGTCTCACTGAAGTCAATAGCAAAACTGCCACTAACTTCAAGGGGAACAAGATTTGGTTCTTTGTCTTTAGCTGTTCCTTAGTAATAACTGACCTGTCATTCAAGAACCTCCAACTGTGTTTTATATGAGCTGTAGATCTTCCTGTAAAGGTTGCCAGAAATGCAGCAAAAAGGGGGCTGTAGTAATTGAGCCTAGATACAATAAAGGCACAAACTAAGCTGTCCCTCTCCCAATGGGGAGCAAGGGTGCACACTGGCAATGTACTGAAGGTGATAGAAAAGAACATTTGAAAGCATATGTGATGTATCCCTGCTCAGAGTCTATAATGACAACTAGATTTTCATCTGAAGAGAAGCAAGTACAACTCTGCAGCCATCTCTTAAATGGCAATGTGATAAAGGGACATAAAACTCAGCAAATATTTGTCAAAACTAAAATGAAATAAAAATCCCAAAGACATTTTGCTTTTATCATACTATAGTTTAAAATAAGGCATCCAGTTATTCACTTCTGAATGTCATGGAGCAGATGAGATAACAGAGTACCCAAGACAGAGCCCTAGTGAAGGCCCTAGAGCAGGAGAGGGCAAACTATGGCCCACGGGCTGGATTCGGCCTATCAGAGCTTTCAGTCTGGCCTGCAGGATTGCCAGTCCTGTGGCACAGCAGGGCTAAGGCAGGATCCCTGCCTGCCCTGGCCCCAAGTGGCTCCCAGAAGCAGCTGGCACCATGGTCCTGCTTCCCTGGGGGTGGGAGGGCAGACGGCTCCATGAACTGCCCCCCGCAGCTCCCATTGGCCGGGAATGGGGAACCGTGGCCAAAGGGAGATTTGGGGGTGGTACCCTCAGCCAGGGCCGTCCTTAGGATTTATGGTGCCCTAGGTGAGATTATTAAACTGGTGCCCCTGTGCCTGATCTGCTCTTAGCAACACAAATATAAGCATACAGTACTGGAAAACTTGCCACATTCACGTTATTAAAACCAGTTTAATTTAATTAAGCTCACTGTAATGCAGCTGCATTCGTCTGAACTCCGGGCGTTCCACAGTGCCGGATGTCCCGGTGGCGCCCACTGCATGGCGGGTCTATCCTGCACGCACCTACAACTCCTGCCAAGCCGGCGCTCCGGCCGGCCAACCCCCCTCAGCCCGTCTCCAAGGCCTCTGATGATTACTACTCCCAGGCTGGCAGGAGCCGAAGTGGGGCCGGCGGCTGGCGCTCTCCTGACTGGCAGGGCGGCAGCCGGCAACCCTGGAGTAGCAGTTAGCTGCAGTGCCTGCTGGCCCCAGACTGGCAGGTGCAGGACTCGCGCCAGCTCAACCCCCGGCACTGCTGCTCAGGGTCCTGCACCAGGCCCCATCAGCTAGCTACGTCGGGCTCCTAGACGGTTTTGTGGTCTTATCTGGGATCTGTGCCGGTAGATGGCTGGGAGACGCCCAGACTAAGATGGTTAGGCTGGCTGTTCAGGCCCGCTGCCAGCCTGCGATTCTTGGGGTGTCCCCAGGCCAGCAGGCAGGGTGCTTGAGCGGGGGGGGGGGGGGGGGGGGGGGGGGCGGGAGGGGGGGGGGGGGCGGGGGGGGGCCAGGGGGGGGGGGCAGGCGGTGCCGGGCGATATCCCAGCTCAGGCAATAGAGGTAGCAGCTTTGCCCAGGCAGTGATGGGCTGAGACGCCGCGCTCAGCCTGCCGCCTGCAACATACCATCAAAACTCAGTCACCTGCCACCTTTGCCACGTGGCGTGCGATAGCGTTGCCGACCTGTCTTCTACCTTAGTAGAGATGCAGCATGTTATCAGTTGTTGGGAGGCTCTTTCAGGAGTACAGGCCATTTTATAGGAAGTCAGTCAACATTTTTGTTGAACGGTCCCCCACTCCCTGCCTCAAACCAAACCGGTCACTAATTTAATTGTCAACACTTAATTTTCTGTTTTTAGCTAAGTATTGATTTTTTTTTAAATTTTGAATATAGAGAGTGTCAGGATAGAGAGTATGGACACCCAAAAGTTGTTAAAATGACAGATTAAATGGCAACACAAGTACTGCTTCCATGCTTGGCTTCCCACCCCCCAGCCTGCTGGTCCAACAGCCTGCAGTAGAGGCGGTGAGGATAGGTGGCCCCAAACTGCAGGCCCCAAAATCCACATTGGGGTGCAGGAGTGGCAAACACGCAGCAAACCCTCAGGTTCCAATACCCGCCAGTGGGCACCATCACCAGCCTTACGGGGACCATTGTGAAGTTACGCCACATCTTTGATCTCGATGGACGGGGCACCCATGGAGCCACAGGTAGCTCATCCCCTTCAAGGTCCTACGCACCACCAGGACAGTGGCCGACTTGCCTCGTATCTACTGAGTGTACATATCTATTTCTACTTCTAATTTCTAATTTCTGCATTTTACTGCAGTGTCATTCTATTCTATGTCTCATCGTTCTACGTGAGTAGTCAGGTCTACTGAGTGGTACATTGCCACTCTACTCTTACTGACATTCCTTGTAATCGAATAGCTCAGGAGAACGGAGTTTCTCCAAAAAACTATAAGCTCATTAGAAAACTATCTCCGTCTCAACTGTCCGTGCTCATTCTTGGCAATCGAACAAGGACATGACGGTTCGTCTCTTGTCATATCGATGTCTTATTACGTGTTTAGATGCCAAAGAAAGCCTAGAAGATTGGCTTTTAATTTCAAACACAAACTTACTTGTGTTTAATAATCCTCTTCATATAAATTTCCATATAAAATTTTTGACAAAATCTTATAAATATATTATTATGCACTCATCTACTGTACATCAGCGATTTTTCTATAAGTGCTACTTCTTTAGTGCGTGACGTATCAG
>NC_133772.1:51491762-51623261 GCF_003597395.2 Chelonoidis abingdonii
CACCTAGAGTGACCAGACAGCAAGTGTGAAAAATCAGGACAGGGATGGGGGGGGGGGTAACAGGATCCTATATAAGAAAAAGACCCCAAAATTGGGACTGTCCCTATAAAATAGGGATATCTGCTCACCCTACCCCAATCCCCTATCCTGATTTTTCACACATCTGGCTAAATCCTGGCTCGCTGCCGAGGAAGTGAGTTACTTTCACTTTCATTCCTCAGCAGGCAGCCAGCCAGCCTCTTCCCCCCACTTACCCCCCAGCACCTCACCCAACCCAGCCCTGACGGAGGGGAGGGAGGAGAGAGAGAGGGATGCTCCTGGGGAGGAGGGAGAAAGGTGGGGCGCTCCGTGGGGCAGGGGGGGAGAAGAATGGATGTTATGGGGGACAACAAAGGATACTGGTTCCAGAGCCACAGAGCCTGCTCACCTCACCTCAGCCGGGGGGGAAAGAGTCACACTCACAGGTGAGCTCCTTCCCCAACCTCTACCCCCCCTTCCCAGAGACTCCAGCAGCCAATCCCATCCCTCAGACTGTGCAGCATTCTGCTTTCTCTAGGACCCAGCAGCCCTGCTCTTACATGCTCCACTGCTTCCCATCTGTCTGGGCTCCCTGAAGAGTGGTGCCCTCAGGCAGAGTGGGGCCCTACGCGGCTGCCTATTCTGCCTATGGCTAAGGACGGCCCTGCCCTGAGGCGAGGGCAGCACACGGTGGAGCTGCCTGCCCCACCCCATTCCTGGGAGCCACTGCTGGACATGCTGGCCACTTCCAGGAACGGCGTGGGGCCGGGCAGGCAGGGAGCCTGCCTTAGCTCCGCTGTGCACTGCTGCCACCCTGGAGTCACTCAAGGTAAACGGCGCCGGGCCAGAGCCCGCACCTGAACCCCTCCCACACCCCACACCCCTGATCTGAGCCCCCACCCCCTACCCTGAGCCTCCCACCACACCCTGTACCCCTCCTGCACCCAAACCCCCTGCGCTGAGTCCCCACCACACCCTGCACCCCAACCCCATGCCTTGACCCCCTTCCTGCACACCACACCCCCCGCCCCAGCCCTACATGCATGGCCCTGCATACAGTTTCCCCACCCAGATGTGGCCCTCAGGCCAAAAAGTTTGCCCACCCCTGCCCTAGAGGGTCTCAGTCTAAGTAGATGCTCTGCTGACAAAAGAAAGATATAGAAACTTGGGGCATAAAATGAAATCATATGTAAAACACTCAGGAGCAATCCTGGTGTGGGGCTAATCCTGTAACGGTCTGAGCCCACTCTACTTCAACTGAAATCGGAGGAAGGCTTTTGACCCTTCATGGGCTATGGCAGGAGTTCTCAAACTGGGGGGGGTCACAAGCTGTCAGCCTCCATCCCAAACCCTGCTTTGCCTCCAGCATTTATAATGGTGTTAAATATATTAAAAAAGTGTTTTTAATTTATTGGGGGGTGTCACACTTAGAGGCTTGCTGTGTGAAAGGGGACACCAGTACAAAAGGCTGAGAACCACAGGGCTAGGGTATATGTTTTGCCAGATGTCACGTTCCATAGTTTTGGATCAAGTAGAGAGTTCAAGTTAATTTAAAAGGAAAACAAATCTGCAGGAGAGCTCAGTGCAGACTCCAGGCAATGCCATTTTAATACTATGGGCGATAGGATGGCCTAGCAGTAGCCTGGAACTCAGAAAAATCAATAGTACTTGGGCCTGCTAGTGAAGGCAGGGGGATGGACTTGATGACCTTTCAAGGTCCCTTTCAGTTCTAGGAGATTGGTATATCTCCTATTGTTATTATTATGACATTGTTCATTAGAATTAATACACGTTCAGCTTGACAACGTATTCATTTCATTATTTAGTCTACATATTTAATGAAAATAAATGAATAACCTGACAGGTGTGGGACTGGCTGGCTTTGGGCAGGGGAGTGCAGCAGGGGTTGGCTATAGACAGGAGATGCAGGGCTGGAGGCAGGGCAGAGGGTGCAGCAGGGGCTGGCTGGAGACAGGGGAGATGCAGGGCTGCAGGCAGGGTGGGGGGTGCGAGGCAGGCTGTGGGCAGGGCAGGGGTGTGTGGCAGGAGTTGGCTGGAGACAGGGGGTGTGGGGCTGGCTGCGGGCAGGACAGAGGGTGTAGAGCTGGCTGGAGACGGGGTGTGGGACTGGCTGGAGACAGGGGGTGTGGGCAGGACCAGTGCTAGGGATTTGAATGCCCTAGGCTGTCGGCAATTTCGCTGCCCCGCACACTGGTCCCGCGTCTCCGGTGGAGCTGCCGCAGTCGTGCCTGCGGGCGGTCTACCGCAGCCGTGCAAGCAGCCAAGCGTCCGCAGGCACCACTGCGGCAGCTCCACCGGAGCCGCCTGCCGCCCCCTCCGCCAAAATGCCACCCACCAAAAATTCTGGCGCCCTAGGCGATTGCCTAGGCTGCCTAAATGGTAGCGCCGGCCCTGGGTGTGGGGCTGGCTGCGAGCAGGGCAGGGGGTGTGGGGTTGGCTGGAAACAGGGGGTGTGGGGCTGGCTGCGGGCAGGGCAGGGAGTGTAGGGCTGGCTGCAAAGACTTATGCATGTGCTTAACTTAAAGTACTCAGTGGGGTTACTATGTAGTTATAGTAAAGCATGCACTTAAGTCTTTGTGGTTCAGGTCTGTAAATGGATGGATCATTTCATGCCATCAGCTTTTCAACTGAACTCTGCATTGACGTCAATGTGACATTCTACTTAAAAATTAACAGCATGATCTAGTTGGTGTGTGCTGTTGAAATGGAAGCTAAACTAGTCATGTGACCTGGCATGATACCATACTATTGTAAAAGAAGCCTTAAATCTAGACTATGAAAAACAAGATGTTTATACTTTGCATGTTCTGGGAGCTGTAGATAAACAGAAAATCCTTCCCTCTTATTAACTAGTCCAACCACATATAGAAAATATTTCACAATGGTCTATTATTGGTAGCTCTCCCTGAAGCTCAACAACTGCTACAGCTTTCAGGCTGTTTGTCTTGGGAGATTTAAAACTCTGTAAAAAGATGCTTCAGATTTCGCACTGATGATAGTTTTGAGAAAACAAACAATGATCTCTCCCTCTTTTAGACTGTTTAAAACATTGGTTATGTTCTTTGTTGGAGGTATGGTATTTGCTGGCAATAATCTTAACTAGTTTGGTATCTTCTTTTAAAACTGATTTCCCTGAAATGGAATTTTTGACTCAGTTTAATACCCAGTTTTCTCTGGAATTAAGAGGATTTAAACTCCTTCAGATTTCCTTCAGCTGGGAAATCCCCCCTGCTTGAGGGAATGAATTTCTTGGCAACACACTTAGTGAGACATTGTGTAAAAGGTGCTAAGGGAGCTAACGCAAAAGGTCATAACATCTGATGAGTCTTGACGCTGATACTAACACTGGTTAGTGTAATGACGTGAATGGTCATTTCTGGTCTGCAGAGATTGCCTCTTCAGTTCCTTTTTGGAAAGGCAGGGAATCACAATACTGGCCTTGCTTTTTGGGAGGCCAGCCTTCTCCAGCAAGCTACTTTGACTTATGGTAGCTGATCCACAGTGCAAACTAACTGCAGCACAGCATTCCTTCTCTTCACTCACCCTGGCATGCTCCTAAGCTAAAGAGTTCGGGGGAGGGGGATGCATCATAGGGTCTCCTACACTGGCCCTGCACTACTCTGCACTCAGGGTAGTCTCTGAGAGACAGAAAAGCTGGTTGTGCAACCCTATTAAAATGACTAAGCCATTCAAAAGGGGGGCCACAGCAGAGCCCAGAATCAGGCCTTGAGACTTTTCTAAGACAGTCTTAATAGTTGGTGTAAGTAGGTTCTGACTGCTCCACTCACCAGTCTGTCTCAGTTTGCTTCCTTCCTGACTGATGGTCCCCTGTGTTGGTTTTGTTGTGCTGAGGTAACAGCCCTCCGGCTGAGGTTCAAAACACCACCTTAGAGGGTATAACATTCAAAACAACACCTTCTTACTGCCTTCGTATGGCTTCCCTGCCTAGACCAGTACCTTCACCCTCAGTGGGCTATGGCTTTCTCTTCGTGTCCACTCAGCCTTCATCTTGTTGATATAGTTATCACCACAGGGAGGAGCCAGGCCCTCCCTCTGCTACTAGATGCTGGCACTAGGACCTGATTGCATGAGCTGTTCACTCTCAGACTCAACGCTGCCCTCTCTATTCACAGGACCTCTTCCTATAAAGACTTTTCCTGGTTCCTAACCCTCTCTCCAAGGATTTTCTCTACCACCACCTCAATGCCCCCTTTCTAGCCTTTTCCTCTGCCTCCCTTTCTCATGCTGAGTGCTTCTTTTCCCCCTGATCTTTCCAGCTCTCACCTGCTGCTCCCTGAAGGTATCTCTCAAGCTTTTCTTATAAAGTGAGGAAGGTTGGTTAAGGTGCCAGTTTAGAATTCAAAAGAGCTGTGTTCAATTCCTTCCTTCACATACGTCCTGTGTTACCTTGGGCAAATAGCTTAACCAGTTCCTCAAAGGTGTTTAGGCTCCTAGCTTCCATGGATTTCAGTGTTATGATAGTGATATGGTAATGATTTCCAGTGAGAAGCCTAAATAGCTTTCAGAATCTGCACCTCACCCTCTCCGTACCTCAGTTCCCCATCTGTAAAATGGAGATAATAGCACTTCCCTACCTCACAGGACTATAAATATATTAAGGATTATGAGGCAATCAGATATTATGGTAATAAGGGCCTTCTTAATACCTGTGATAGATACAGTGGTTTGCTACTGCATGATCCCTGTAACATATAACCTATTTGGCCTTCCTCAGAAATACATTCCTTATAGGCTGGGCTAGAGGGGTCTGCCTTTAATGAGTATGCAGCACATGCTGCTATAGTTGGCAAAAGACTTTCTGGTCTCTTGGTAATAGTCGTTCTGAGGTTTGGCTATGGAATTTCTATTTGAGCTTGGGAAAGCCAATATTTTATTCTTGTGGTAGATTTCCTAGTCTTACGTGAAATGGGCTTTGGGCCTGATCCAAAGCCCATTGAAGTCAATGGAGAGGCTCCCATGAGGAGGGTCTGGCATGGAGCTTTGGATTTTCCACTGTCTGCAAGTGGCTGTGGGTAGATGTTCCTTTCGTTTCTTGCGTCAGGAGCTCTGACCATCTTGAAAATTGTAACACCTTGTGGAAGGATGACATCTAATTTATCTTCCTCTTGTGCCGCGTCTTTGCTGAAATCTGAATCCTGTGGCCTTTTTATAATCTGGGAGAGAACATCGTAACATCCACCCTGTTGACAAACAAATCTACAAGCTGAAACTACAGGTTGTGGGATTACTGAGCCATGAAAAAATTCAATTTGTTTGTAACTGTGGCACCAACTGGAGGAAAATAAACATATTCCCAGCAACAATTGAGAAGTAGCTCTTGAGAGATCAGTCTGAGCATGGTAAGCACAGCACACCACTCGACTGTTTGGGGCACATCAGCAGCTGGCACAAATTGGCAGGCATAGCTCATGGGTCTGGCCATCCATCTTCACACAGGCTCTGAAATGTTATGTACTGACTGAAATCCTCCTGCCACACAACTATTTAAAAGGGATCACTATTAGAGATTGTACTTTGAGGGTTTTTAACCTGTTCCTAAGCAGGGCTCCACTGCCTCTTCCTTCATGGCTCCCTCAACCCAAAAAACAGAGACCTCCCATTTGAGATCACTAGAGCCCCAAATCGCCCTTCTTCCCCCACAAGCCATGTGGGCTAGTGAAGAAAAGCAGTGGTCCAAGGACAGAGTAATACAAGTTTAACAGGGCCAGCATGTGAGAGCGTCATATCAGAATGAGTGAGAAATAAGATGAGAGACAATGGGTTAGTGGATTAAGCACAGAATGATCATCTGTCTTAGTCAGTGTGTCAACACTAGAAAGAGTGACAAGGAGATCTGGGCTATGGTGTGTGCAGCACGTGAATGATACCTGGGTGTATATCTCCATTACAGCTGGTGTCGCTCGTATAATAGAATGGATGACCCAGGATCCACAGGAGATTTGGGTTTGGATTTGGATAAACTCTAGTTGATGCAGGCTCAATCCAGACAAGGCAAAGATGTTACTAGTAGTTAGGGGGAAGTAACTGAAAGAATTGGCTAGAATTATATCAGCCCCTCTAGTCAAAGATGTTCAGTTGTTATTTGCGTATCACCTTTACAAACTGAGAGCTCTTATTTAGAACTGGCTGGAAAATGGGAATCCTTTCCTGGGGTTTGGGGGTGTGTGTGAGTGTTTTTGAAAACAATTTGTCCAAACTAGGACAAAACATCACAAATGTGAAAATTTTTGTGGGAAGCAATTTAAAGAAAATTTGTATTTAGTGAGAAATAAAACTGATTTTGTCCATTTCCCAGCAGCCTTCCCGGGATCTTTGTGTCAATTTTTCTTGCCACTAAGTGCAATTCTTTGTTTCAGACATGGACCTAGATGTGCTTGGTTGTGATGATCCTGCCAGGATTAGGTTGCTGTAAGGCTACACCTTGAGCCCATTTAGAAGCTGTAGCGAGCGTGGAATGCACAAGCTGCTTATTAAACTAACACTGTTCCTAGGAAGCACATGACACCAGTGCTCTGTGAGCTGCACTGGCTGTCTGTAGCTGCTAGCTGGAATTCAAGTGGTCATTTTTGACTTTTAAAGACTAAAGTGGTTTGGGTCTGGGTTACGAAGAAACAGCTTCTGCCACTGTGCTGGATTGCCACAAATGCTGTCACAGAGGGGCTTGACATGGAGCTGCTTTGATTATAGCTGCTTTGATCATAGAGGGAACTGCTGGCAGGATATTCTCCACACGTACCCCTCAACTCTGGGACAAGGGTCATTAGAGCACAGGAGCCCAACTGAGCAAAACATTTAAGCATGTGATTAGTTCCACTAAAGTTAAGCACATGCTTAAGTGCCTTACTGGATCAGGGCTTAGATTTATTTCCTTTCTATACATGCTGAAAAATCACCCCCCACAGGCATTTGGAGAGGAAATGAGAAGAGAGTTGGGCAGAGTTGTTTAGTAGTTGGAAAAATTGTTTTGGGCCAGATTTAAATTATGATAATGGGGACCCTAGCAATCTACATGATCTAATTCAATTTATTTTTAAATATTAGTGATTTTTAAGTTTTCAGAGTGCCCATACCTTGGGATGAGCTAGTCTAGTATATACACATATAAACTAAAGTGCTGATCGTAGCCCATCAAAGTCAATTGCAAAGCTCCCATTGACGCTAGTGGTGCAGGATTGGACCCTAAAAGAACATTTGCAAATTGTATTATTTAGTAAAGAAAGAAAGAAAGAAGATTTGGCGATGTGACAAAAGGAGAGGTTATATATGAAGGACTACGCGAAGGATCAAAAGGAATTTCTAAAGTAAGTGAGGAATCTCAGCTCAGCAGGACATTAGATTAGAGAAGCAATAATTATATACATGTTGGATAGTGTGACAGTAAACCCTGTAAATTATAAGGAGACCAGCAACATCTCCTACTAAATATCTTCTGAAACAAAGTGCTTTGTATAGTGCACTCTTAGACCTCAATGCTACAAACTGTTCAAATAAAAATTAAAAGCTTGGGGAAGGCTTAACTACTAGGTTTCTGTTATTTTATTGTCGATATGTTGCAGGCAATATATCCACTAAACTACCCACTGACAATCTTTCTATCTTTTTCATCTAATTATTTTGCTTTCCGGGTTTCTAGGAGTATGATTATAGGAGTCTCTGAAATTCACAAAGTCTCCTTGATATTATTCTAAACCTTCCTATATTTGTCTCAAGGAGGTAAGAAACTTATTGTGAGTGTAAACAGCTCTTTTTTTAAGAAGTAAAATTGGAAACAAGCAAAATTCATTTCAAACATCATATTGCAGTCTGATATACAGTGAAATAAGACAAGTTCCAACATTGTTACTTTACAACAATATGCTATGTGCAATTTAGCATGTTTGGAAGCAGGTGATCACGAAGGGACTCATATCCTGATAACAGGGAAAATGACTAATGTCACTACTGCAGAATTACAGAACTACTTTTTAGGCCAGAGACCTGTTACGTATTTTCAATGGCTGCAAGTTTAAGTCTTGTAAAAACAGATCACTGGCGTATTCAGGGGACAAACAAATAAGCTGTAATAGCAGCTAAACTTTATTTAGACTTTAATTTGACATTCAGTACGGGTAACAAACACAGAAAGAATAAAGTACCAAAATACAAAACTCATGGCATATATGTTTCATTAAATATATTCCCTATTTAGTGAAAGAGATTTATACAACACATTGGCAGGATTATACAGTGCAGTCCACCTCTCCTATACATAGAGCCGTCTTATATAAAATACTGTATGTACAGGAGAGTACTGCACCATATCACTGAAATAGAAAATAGCCCAAAACACTAATAATCCAAATTTGATAGCAATATAAATACCCAAGACTAAAAATGGATAGTTTCAAATCCACTGCAAGAGACCAAGCTCTAAGTTGGTAAAATACAGGCACCCATGTGGTAAAGTTAGACCTGCTATTGTAGTCTTAGGACAGCAGTGTACAATGATCAGTGTTATTGTGAACAGATCAGCTAAACTCAGGACAAACCTATACCATGAATCAAACTCTGCAGGCCATGCTCTGGGCCCGACCTGGTTCCCAATGAAGTCAAGGAGAGCCCCTTTGTCCTTATTCAGACAAAATTCCCACTAGGCCAATTCCTAACTGGTGTTGAGTCCCAATGAGTTCAGTGGGTGCTGCAGAAACTAGGCCTAGCAGGATTTTACCAGCTGAAGCCCTGATCAAGCAAAGAACGTAATAAGCACGTATATTTTTAAGTACTTGAGTTAAGTCTCATAGTCAGTAGGACTAACACATGCTTAAATTAAGTACATGCTTAAGTACCTTGCTGAATTGGTACTTAAGTGCTTTTGGTACCTGCATGTAGGCTTAGTAATGGCTGCAGGATTCAGCCCCATAGTTACACAGCATAAGAAGCAGTACAAAGAGCCTCCTTGAAAATCTAGCTGTGTTAACACGTTATGCCAAACACTCTGACTCAATAACATAAGGAAGGATATTAGTTGACTTGATTGTCTAGCAAAGTTCTTAGCTTTGAAAGAAACCCCTCAGCTGGTGATAGTAAATAATTCCCATTAGCCTTTACAAATATGTAGAAGATTACTGTAAAAGGCCAGATGCTTTCAAGTGGTGCAATAGATTTCTTTTGTTATACAGGTAAGCTTTATGTGAAGTAGTAGAATCATCATTAAAACAAGACAGCAAAAAGGGCCAAATGCTGGTCTTAATGAAAACTCCCAGTTTCCGTCAGGGGGATCAGGTTTGGTCTTGCACTTTAAGACTACTTGGGGAATTTGCAGATAGATATAAAAATAGTGCATTAAAGATAATGATACTGAAGTACAGGAGTTTAAAGCCAACCTAGCTATCTAACTGCTGGTGCTCCAAGGGTAGTTTCAAGCTCAGTCTAGAGTTGTTGTGTTGGTATAGGCTCAGGGAGTAGCACTTGGGTGGGGAAAAAAGTGAAGGCGCTCAAAGTGAATTTGGATCACAATATCCTACACCACTAAGGCTTGGTTCACAACTGAATCTAGTAGGCCAAATTGTCTATCAGCAGCACGGCTGCTTTTTAAACAGTAAAACTTTGTGCTTGTTTCTTTCTTTATGGTACAACATGTAAATCTAGCAGGATGAAAAATTTTCCGGAATTGCTGTTATTGAACTATGATGAGTCCTGGTAATAGTCTTCTGGTAAATAGAAGTCCTGAAGACAAATTTGATCAGTGAATAATCATATGATTGTTCTTCTCATAGACTCCACAGTCACATTCTTAATAACATGGCAACAATGTTATAGCTATTAGGATGATTTTTTTTTTTTTTTACCACTATGTGATATTTATGTTGATATTTTAATACGAGTGGCTTCCTTTTATGGCTATTTGAACCTGGTGATGTCAATTTAGTGTATATAAATAGTAGCTATTGAAAAAATCATTAGTAAAAATCTAATTCTGGTAGCTTCTAATCACAGATAAACACAGTTGTTTCATTTGAGGCTGCTATAAAAAGTACTTTTCGCATCATTAGAGTAAACTCATCAGGTTTGTCAGACCATTCATAATCAGTGGTACACTATATTAGAGTCTAGAAAATAAGCATATGTTTCTATCTCAAAAACAAGACAACATTGCTAAGTTACTGGCTACTGAATATGATTTAATTTAGCTTTACAGAGCTAGCCTAGCACAGGTGTTATCAATGATATATGTTGCAATTTCCTCTGGAACAGCTGCACAGCTTTGCTTTGATGTCAGGGTTTCTCATCTGTGAGTGTTTCTGTCTTTATTCCTCAGAAGAGCTGAAATGGGAAGAAAAAAAAGAATGTAATACAATAGGAATTTTCGTAAGGGCTGGGGCTATTTGCTGCAGCCACATTAGGAGAGCAGCAGCCAAGAGCCAAGAAGCAAAAAGTCAATTCCTCACATTCCTTCTAAATTATACTAGAACAATGTAATATCGGGCTGTTAAGAAGACGCCCCCCTCCTAATATTACCCATCATCACAGATAAGCAAGGGAATCTCTTAAGATGTTTAAAGAAAACGTTGTTTGATGGCATTCTGTCTGGCAAGGAATCCCTTAACAGTTGTGATTGTAAAATCTATACTTCTATTGTTTTGCAAAGGATGAAGTGGGTTCTAGCTCACGAAAGTTTATGCCCAAATATATTTGTTAGTCTCTAAGGTGCCACAAGGACTCCTCGTTGTTTTTGCCGATACAGACTAACATGGCTACCCCTCTGAATACTTCTCTATTGTTCGTCTGTATGATCTCTGTCTGGTTCTTTGATTGTTTCTGTCTGTTGCATAACTAATTTTGCAAGATTTAAATCAACTAAGGTGGGGGTATTATTGGTTAAAGAATTATTTTGCAATATGTTAGGATTGGCCGAAGAATTATTATGTAATATTTTAGTAAAATGATTGGTTAAGGTATAGCTAAGAAGGACTCAAATTTCACTATATAAACTGGGGTCCAAGAAGCAGACCAGCAGGGGGAAAAGAATCAGAAGGAAAGACCTGAAAGAAGAAGAAGAACTTACCCCACAAGACACAGCTTAAAATCAGAGCTGCTAAGAATCCTCTGCATGACCATGATGTGCAGCAAGGAACCAGAACCCAACCGTTACCGACCTTGCGTAGCTAATAGGGAAAGTCTGCCTGTGTGATCAGGACTGGTAAGCACAGCATTGTATGCTTAGCACAGGCACCAACTTTCCAATGTGCTGGGGGGAAGGGGGGTGCTCAACCCCCGGCTCTGCATCAGCCCCCGCCCCCACTCAACCCTTTTCCCCCAGTCACCATCCCACCTTTTTCTGTCCCTGTCCCACCCCCAAGCATGCCAGATCCTTGATCTGCTCCTCCCCCCACCACAAAACTGCTGATTGCAGCAAGAGGAAGGCACGGGGAGGGAGGGGAAGGTGCTGATTGGCCGGCCAACCATTAGGGGGGGAGGCACTGGGGGATAATAGGGGGGCTGCTGGTGACCATTTTTCCCCATGGGTGCTCCAGCCCCGGAGCACCCACGGAGCCTAACGTGTTTTTTTCTTGGTAATTGTTAATAAATAGAGGATAAGGATATTTCTGTGTAAGGGTCTTTCACTGGTAAAAAGATCCTGCAAATCTGTAGAAGAGTATGCCTTGAGCCCATGGAAGGGTAAGGGTTGGTACTTAAATGAATCAGATTACACTGAGCCCTAGGAAGTGGGCATGGATGGCCCTGAGTCCTAGGAAATGGGTAAGGGTAGGTGCTTTTCGCCCGGAGTCGTAGGAACTGGGAAACAGTGGGTGCACTGAAGTCTGTGTGTTACATTTTAGCTGAGTAAAAATGGCAAGATTGGACCCTAGTCAGTAATAAGAGATAATAATATTTAGCAATATTAGCACCTCTTACTGGTGCCAGTTCTAGCAGACCACAACCTTAGCTTCTGCCATATTCACATATGTCTTGAAGGAAAAGGGAAAAGCACGCTTTTTTACCTTGGAGGTTGAAAGGGTCATCTAAATGATATTCCTAATCCCAAATTTCCCAAGGGCCAAGTATCCCAAATTTCAATCCTAACCCAGGTAGCAACAGGGCAGCATTCTGCACTCATTCGACCCACAGGTAGTAAATTTGTTGGGAGTCAACAGGAGTTGTGTATGCCAGGGGTGCAGCACTGTCTGGTATCATCATTATAAAATATACTATTTGCAAAGGATGGTAGCGGAGGAAGTCTCAGAAATGCCAGAGACTTGCATACAGATGTTGTCATTAAAAAGTCAACACTGGACCACAAGCACCACACAGTCAGTATTTCCCTCTGCTTAGAATAGGAAAGAACAGTGGTATCTTACGGACAGTTGTGTGTCAACTGTTGGTAAACATTGACTTTTAATGGCAACCACTGTATATATACATGCCCAGACTCCCTAATCTAGTTATTAGTACATGGGGCTACTTTTTGTGAATGTTGCCGTATGAAAGCAAATAGAAATAGTTGAAGTCCTATTTATTTCTCATTGCCACTAGGCTGTATTTACTGGGGTCATCTTTAGCATCACAGGGCCTTGAACTAGTTGAAGTCTGTAGGTATTACTATAATACAAATAATTATTGATAATAACAGGCTGCTAAAAGACACCTGAACCACACTATGTAAACCTACAATACTCTACAATACTGTTATGTCCCGGGTCAGCAGGTGGTGCTCTTACACAGTCTTCCCAGTTCTTTTTCTTAGCAATGAGCAAATGTTCAGCTTTGGGAAGACATGCTGTGTTGCTGTAAGTTTTTGTTGTAAAGAGCAGTGGTCCAGAAAGAAGGTCCAATGTGTGATCTGCAGGTGAGTTTGGTCTCTGCTTTGGTCTCTGATTAGAGTCCATATTTAAGGTAGAGTAGCTCTCTAGTAACCAGACGTTGATGTAACACTCAAAGAGAGAGATAATGTGGCCTAATGGACAGGGCACCAGACTAGGACTCAGGAAATCTGGGTTCTAGCTGTAGCTCTGGTTACCTTAGGAAACTTCATCTTTCTGTGTCTCATTTTCCCATCTGAAAAGAGGGATAATGCTACTCCTTTGTAAAGTGCTTTGAGGTCTTTGATGAGAAGAGCTATGCAAGAGCTAGGTGTTGTAATTACACCTCTACCCCAATATAACGCGACCCGATATAACACGAATTCGGATATAACATGGTAAAGCAGTGCTTCCGGGGGGCGGGGGGCGGGGTTGCGCACTCTGGAGGATCAGAGCAAGTTCGATATAACACGGTTTCACCTATAACACAGTAAGATTTTTTGGCTCCTGAGGACAGCGTTATATCGGGCTAAAGGTGTATTATTATTCTTGGAAGAAGGAATTGTCCTGCATGCTCCTAGACTGCCTCAGTTCAGGACTGGTATGTGTAAATAAACCAAATGTTTCTAGAATATACCCAGACTCCAAGTCACTGATTTCTGCTCCACTGGGAAGCTGTTCTGTGCAGCCTCGGGCCATCAGCTAACTCAGCAGAGAGGCACCATTGGTGTCAGGATGGGATGGTGGGGAGGGGTAAGAACACTACCTTGAAGTGCTTCACAACGTTTCTGCACTGTGGGCTAGTAACAGCTTTGGGTGTATTCCCTTGTGTTTAAAGTCCTTTCCAGAAAAAATGTTTCTCAGGGAACATTCTCAAAGCAGACTGCCAAGAGTTAGGCAGATGACCCTCATTAACCTCAAAAAGAGCCAAGTGGCTAAGTCAAACCCCTCTGCGTATCTCTTTGAAAATGACCCCTCTATTGTTTGAGGGTAGCTTACAAAAACATGACAAGAATCAGCCGAAAACAATCCAGTGGCCCGATTCAAAGCCCTCTGATGTAGATGAAAAGATTTCCTTTTCTATCAGCGGACTTTGGATTGGGTCCAGTTTGATGACTGCTTTAGCCAGATCTGCATTCCAGGCTAAAAGGAGAACACATACATGAGATTCCAGAATAACTTTAGAATTACACACTTACTTCTCTCCATTTGTGGAGATGTTATTATCAATAAATGGGATTTCTTCTCTCTCTGTCTTCCCCAGTACAAGGTGATGCTTTTCCATATTTATGACACACTAAAATAATAATAAATACTAATGTAAGAGGGGAAATAAAAAACCCATAGTGATCCCCTCTGCAGTAGTAAAAGAACAAGAGGGTACGCACAAGAGAAATCCTACCTTCAGAGATTTCAAGGTCTGGAGCCCAAGGGAGAAGTTTTTCTCATTTTCTTCTGTTAAAAAAAATCAGATCTGAATTAACAATGATCTACTGCAGTGTTTCTCAAACTTGGGACACTGCTTGTTTAGGGAAAGCCCCTGGCGGGTAAGGCTGGTTTGTTTACCAGCTGCATCCACAGGCCTGGCCAATCGCAGCTCCCACTGGCCGCAGTTCACTGCTCCAGGCCAATGGGAGCTGCTGGAAGTGGCACGGGCCAAGGGACGTACTGCCTGTTGCTTCCAGCAGCTCCCATTGGCCTGGAGAAGCAAACCGCGGCCAGTGGGAGCCGTGATCAGCCACATCTGCAGACACAGCTGGTAAACAAACCGGCCCAGCCTGGCAGGGGCTTTCCCTAAACAAGCAGCATCCCAAGTTTGGGAAACACTGATCTATTGTATTATTTGCAAATAGCTCCACTTTGTATGAAAAGACATTCAGCTAAATACAGATCAGTTGCCAGGGGTGGCTCCAGGCCCCAGCATGCCAAGCGCGTGCTCGGGATGGCAAGCCGCAGGGGACGCTCTGCTGGCACCGCGAGGGCGGCAGGCAGGCTGCCCTCGGCGGCTTCCTACGGAGGGTCCGCTGGTCCTGCGGCTCCGGCGGACCTCCCGTAGGCATGCCTGCAGGAGGTCCGTGGAAGCGCAAGACCAGCGGACCCTCCGCAGGCAAACCACAGCCTGCCTGCAGCCTGCCTGCCATGCTTGGGGCGGCAAAATACCTAGAACCACCCCTGTCAGTTGCTAAAGGGATTGAATGAGCCTTGAGGGATCAGAAGTAGACTACAGAGCTTTTCACCTCTAGGTCAGTGTCTGACAGTGACCCAAAGAGGGTAGTAACTGAAAGTTGTTACTGCCTGATCAGGCTGTGGTCTGAAGTGAGTTTGGTGACTTCCATCCAATTCCTTGTGATCAAATTTCCACAACACAAAATAATCATCTTTTTTGGCAGTCACAATAGAGGCACCAAGGATAGAATACGCCATGGAGACTAAACTATTTCCAGGTAGGGTGACCAGACAGCAAATGTGAAAAATTGGGACGGGAGGGGGTAAAAGGACCCTATATAAGAAAAAGACCCAAAAATTGGGACTGTCCCCATAAAATTGGGACATCTGGTCACCTTATTTCCAGGTCAGGGACAAGATATGTTATTGGCAGAGAAGTACAGGGAATCTTACATGCTGATGCCTTTACGATACCTGCTCTGTGGATAAACAGACAGACTTGAACTGTTGATCCAGCAATAAATTCACTTTAAAACTCTAAGAGAAAAAAACATACTTTCATTCTTATATTAAAGATCTCTATTTTTAAAATGGTCAAACAGCTTCACATTTGCTGTTGATGAGCAAAAATGAACATGCTACCTACTTCATAGCACAATGAAATAGATATGGAATCTGCTTATATCATATCTACAGCACTGGAAAGATACTGCCCAACCACTTACCTGTGACAACTGCAGAACAGTCCACATTGATATTTCCCACTGTAACAGCTAAATGTTCTATCTGGCCAATCACTTTCATATTGCGTGGTAATGAAATCTTCGCACCTTCAGTCTTGTATGTTTTGATATGCTCCTTTAACCTGTACATTGAAACCAGTAAGTGCATTTAACAGTGAGTGTTCAGCTGAGATGGCAGTAAAACTATATTCTTTGAGCTGTCCGTTCATTCCTATTAAGTGATTATCATCTGAAGCTGCTTTATTGGTAACCTATCTGTGATGATACCGTATCCTGACCTGATCCTACTCCAGTTTAAGTCAATGACAAAAGTCCCATTAGTTTCAATGGGGCGGGATCAAGTCCTTTATGAAAAAATTATTTTGGGTTATATTTCACAGCTTGTTTCTGCAGGAGTCTGTTCCTTCGAGTTCTCTCTCATTTCCCCAGGACAGAAGAATCTGTTAATCCGAAGCTGTCTTCTAGTAATAAAGTTCCAAATTCAGCCCTGGGGGTGTAAGCATGTGCTGCTCTGCTTTGAATTCAAGGCATGTTGAACCACTAACACCACATCATCATTTGGCCCAAAACTTCTCCAGAGTATCTTACAGCTAGGAGAGCATATGTGATTTTTGTTCATTAGCAGATGATGACAGGTTACTTCACTGGAAGTAGTGACATATAAATAAAATATCCAGAAGAAGAGGAAATGCTTATCAACAATGTATAATATTGAACAAGCACAATAATTTTCCCTAGATTACTACATTCCATAGACTATTCTGATAACATGTATGGATTATTTAGGTACATTTTTTCACATTTTATGTTGAACTGAAATTAAGTAGACATTCAAACACAAAGCAATAATTCCTGCCTGGGATAATCCAGAGTCATTTTTAATTGTTGTAAGGTGGTTTTTTCCCACTACAAATCTGCTTTGCAAGAACAGTCATCTCTAGAGGAACCAACTTTGAACAAGGCACTTTGAGGCGAGCTCCATTAAAAGAGCCGTTTTCCTGTCCCATAGAACTGTCTTGCCGAGTGAAGGACCAAAGAGTTTCCATTTCTTAATTCTGTTGATTTCCATTTCTTTTGATCTTTCCATGTGCTCTGGTTTGCCAGGCACATTAAAGATAGTGAAGTGGAATACTTTCCCTCTGCAAGAGCTAAACTGAATAGAATGGCAAAACTCCTTTAGCTGATTTCATTACCATTTAACATTCTGATTAATTATTGTGATTGCTCAGAGTGAAGCAGGTGATTACCAATAATATTTCTACCAAATGCACATGACTAAGCACCACAAAGTGATGACCTCACCATCTAAATTGATAATCCACTCAGGAGAAGTATAATCACAATATTAGGAAATCCTGTTTTCCACCAGCAGTCGCATGCTATTAAGCAGCACTCTGCCTGACTGCACCAGGAATTATTAGAGAATGGGGCAAATTCAGCCACGGAGGGACTCTCTTCAAAGAAGGCTATTGTCCAGTTTCTATAATGAATTATGATATGATATGGCATATTTAGATCTGCATTTATCAATTTATTTCTATCTGGGCTGTCTTATAGGAGGTGTAGGTGTTCAGGTATACTGAGTGCAGTGTAAATGCCTAGACAGACAGACAGACAGAGCTTATAGTAAAATATAGGGCAAAGAGATGCATTGGGTCTTGCCCCTGATGTCAATAGATATCTCAGCTGGGGATGCAAAGCTTTTCTATGGAGCTGGCAAGTGGGTCTCTTCTCTGCTATCTCAGTTGTAGACATCATTGCTGGCTGAGTTATGATTCATCAGCAGATGGTGAGTAATGTAGCTAAAGGAACAGGAATTCAGGCTCATAGTTCCATGATACAAAAAAAGATCATACAGCCTGAGCCTCACAAGAGGTGCCAAGCACCCTAACTCCCATTGACTTAATTGGGGCAGAGGGGAGATTGGTATCTTGCAGGGTCAGGACCAAAGAGCCTGATTTTCATAGAAGCTGAGCACATGCAGCTCCCATGGACTTCAGTTGGAGTTCTGGGGAACCAGCAGTTCTGAAAATCTGACCCATGGGATGCAGAAGGCTCTCTGAGCTATTCCATCAGGGCCTGCACTTCCATTAGGCGACCCTAGGTGGTCGCCTAGGGCACCAGGATTCGGGGGGTGGCATTTTGTGTGCTCCCCACGGGGCACACGGGAGCTTCCAGTTCCACTTCTGTCACGCCACTGAAGAAGGACCTTCTGCCAACGTGCTGCGGAAAACAGTGGCAGGCAATTGAGCAGCTCAATGACTGCTGCTGTTGCCTGCGGCATTTCGGCGGAGGGTCCTTCTTCAGCAGCGCGATGGGAGTGGAACTGGAAGCTCCCGTGTGCCCCGTGGGGAGTGCACAAAATGCTGCCCCCCGAATTCTGCCTAGGGCACCCGAAACCCTGGCGCCGCTCCTGTGTTCCATTGTCCTGCTAAGAAGGTAACAGCCAGAGGGGGACATGGAAATTTGCTATTGAATATTCAGTGTTAAGGGTTCATTATATAGAAAAAAGTAGCTCAATTGATTTGGCAGGAATTCCATGGCTCTCTGTGATGTTAGCTAAAATCACCAGCCTAGATCCTCTGGTGCACCTAGTCTCTGATGGGAACAGCAAAGCAGGTGGGGAAAAGCATCAGGGAGCCACTTGTTGCTCCTTGATCTTCAGACTGGCTTTATGTTGACCCTGGAAATGTTCAGAGCAGACTGGGTGCTGCTGTAAACTCATGAGCTGGAAAGAATGTCCAAGGAGCTGTCTGCCAGTGGAGGACAGGAGTGCAGCACTCTGGCCACACTCCCTCCATTCCCCTTGCTGTTCCTTAAATACCACCTATTTTGAGGGCTGCAAGGAAGGAAGTCTGTAGGAGCCAGGTATGCTGGATCTACATCTACAGGTGAGATGCAGCTGATTTCTGCCCCCTTTGTGCCACTAGAGCAGTGCACAGGAAGCTGAGGAGAAGGCAAGATCTGGCCTATTTTGTCCCCTAGGGTATGGCTACACTTGAAATTTTAAAGCGCTGCTTTGGCAGCGCTTTGAAGTATGAGTGTGGTCGGAGCGCCAGCGCTGGATGAGAGCTCTCCCAGTGCTGCACGTAAACCACATCCTCTACAGGTGTAGCTTGCAGAGCTGGGAGCCGCGCTCCCAGCGCTGTGGCACTGATTACACTGAGGCTTTACAGTGCTGTATCTTGCAGCGCTCAGGGGGTGTTTTTTCACACTTCTGAGCGCGAAAGTTGCAGCGCTGTAAAGTGCCAGTGTAGCCATACCCTTAGTCAGGGCCAGATTGACTTCAGTGGAGTTGCACATTTATAACCAAGGGCTGAATGTGGCCTGCAGCAAAGGAGAGAACAATTACTTGGGGGAGGGCACATGGATTTTTGCCTTTTCTAAATTGCTTTTGGTTGCAAGTCAGAACCAGACTTAGTTAAGAAAAGCAGAGCAGTGGATGGAGTTCACCACACAGACAGAATCTTAGTACAAGATGGATGCATGGTGATAGCTCCTTGAGGGCATGTAATGAATGTGTTCATTTATGTTCACTCAGACAGAAAATCAGCCTGAAAGCAAGCTTGAAAAGTAGGAAGGCTCTATCCATAACCAGCAAAAGGAGGTATTTAAATGATGATGAAGTGGGATTCTTCTTATCCTCTCTGCAGAGAGATCCCATTACTATCTCTCACTGCTAAGCACGGAGGATTTGTTAGAAGATCATATCAGACTAATTAAATTGATCTCTTACCTAACATGTAAGGAGAGTATTTAGAGTGGCACAAGACATAGGTTTAAAAGGATGAAAAAAGAAAGGGATAATTCAGTGTGAATATCAAGAACATTCTGATGGTGAGATCTCTTAGGTAGTGAAGGAGTCTAGTGGGTGGAGTCCTTTCTTGGGACCTTTAACACCAGACTGCACAAATTAATACTAGACAATGTACTATAAGCACCTTCCTGTACTGGCAGAGAAATGGATGAGATCTCTTAATAGGTATTTTCCATCTCTGATTTCAATGGCTGCATGAAATACAAAACCCTATATTAAATCATCCTAATTTTTTCACTGTGGATCCATGTATCATCTATGTCATTTTGAAGTAAACTGTGCTGCTGCATTCTGCTGCAGCACAAGAGCATCAGTGGATGCCAGAACTGAATGGGTTAGATGTCCGATTTAAATTAACAAAAGCTATTGCATTCATCACACTGGAGGACAACCTCCCCATATCTCATGTCACTGCAAACATAAAAGTGAAATGGCCCAAAAGGCTGGCTGAGAGAAAGAATGGTCTTTTGGTCAAAGCACTAGCAAGATACTCAGGTCCAGGTTCAAGCTTTCAGCTCTGCCTTAGGTTTCCTGAGTGACCTGAAGACCTTTGTGCCTCAGGTCCTCATCTGTAAAATGTGGTTAATAATATTCTGTTTTTTTATTTATTTATTTTTAGACTAACTCCTTCAGGGGAAGGATCATTTCTTACTGTGTGTGTCAGTACAGCACTGGGCACAGTGGGGTCTGGATCTCAACTGGTGCCTTGAGGTGCTACTGTGGTACACATAAATATACGGAGGCAGTGACTGCTTTTATTTTGAATTTCCTGATATAGGGCCCAATACTACACATCGCTGTAAGTCTGTACTTTAATACTTAAATGTACTTCCTCTCTCTTTGACAGGGAGGGATTTTGACATTGAAGCCAATAGGAAGTTTCCCATTGACTTCAGTAAAAGCAGAAATTGGCCCATATATTGATCTAAGCCAGCTCGTTAGACTTTCTCTTTGATGGCTGGGACTGTTTTTATTAAGGGGACTGAAAATAGTATAAGAATCAAGTCTGACATGTAAATGGAGAAGAACCAACACATCGGGAGCCATTCTAGTCTGTTGTGTAAAGGCTCACCATGGATGCTGCTGAGCATTGTCAACTTCCATTGGCTTCACCGGGAGTCGAGAGTTCTTCTCCCCTCTCAGGAGTGCACAGCACCTTCCAGGACTGAGCCCTAAATGCTTCATCGTCACTTGTCAGTGTCAGATGCATGTGATATACTTCCTTGTTCATAGCAGGTGCAGCTGCCTTGCAGCCATTAAAGACTATTGTGCAAACAAACAACAGACTTTACGGAAAATGGGCATTATTTACCTAGTCGTGTGTAATGGTGCTTAGGGAACAATTTCAGTTGTTTGCATAATCATGGTAAGCTGATCTTGAAACCTCCACGTTGCTAGGGGGAAATATCAACACTGATGGCTTTACCCAGCTCCATTAAAGTCAATGGGAGTTTTGCCATACATTATTGTAAGTTAGTCTTCCAATATTGTTAAATATATTTCCTTTCTTTTTGATGAGGAAAATTTTTGCCACTGATGTCAGTGGGCAGAAGAGCAGGCCCCTAAACACCATTTCAGAAATAATCTGGAAATTCTGAAAGCTTTCCTCGTTTGTACAGCAGCAATGACACCATGTATGAGTACTCAACATGCTGCCTTGTACCATAGGTTAGATTTAAACAGGCCGCTTACCCCAGTCTATCCAAACATGTGGACGATATGAGATTATACTGACAACTGGTGTCAATCACAGCTTTCAAGTCCTTTCCAGCACACTGCAAGCAGAAGACAAGAGCGTTTGGAAGGAACAACAGAATGTAAGAAAGAAATCCAGTGTTAATTGCATCTGTGCAAAGGTCCATGTACATGGAACACAGGACTCCAATAGCATCTGCTATGTCACCATTGAGGTTTCACTGTTCCAGCACTTTCTTTTCTATTTCCCTCAGCCTCTCAACTGTGTCGTAGTGCACATGAGGATTTCAGACTAATGTTTAAATGAAACTCCTCTACAGAATAATGAAGACGTAAGGTTGGATCCTGTGAGGTGCTGAGCACCAGCAATCCCATTGAATCTTTATCTGTAGCTATGGGGCCAATCAGATATCTAAAAAAATAGTCCTTATTGTGGTGTTCTGGGATTGCCCTTTTCTCAAAGGTCTCAGAGCCCATTCCTTGGCTGGCACAGCTTCTCAATGGAGAGTGATAAAGTCACTGTGCTGACTGGAGGCCACATGCTGGCAATCAAAACTTCCCTATCCCCTTCAAAGGTTACAGGCCTGGCTCCTCAGCTGATGCTAATCAACATCACCACACAGACTTCAGTGGAGCTATGCCACATTATAGCATCTGAGGATCTGAACATATATACAGCACTGAGCATCCTGTTGGCTCTCTATAAATAAGCATCTTCTGCTAAATCCAACATTAGGAATTGGCAGGAAAGAGGAGCCTTATGGGAAGAAAGATGGGATGCTGAGGGGACTAAGATACAGGGGATGCTGAGGGTAGGAGAGTTTAATCACAAAACAAAATTATCCCAACTTTTAAAATAAACATGCCCCAGATCTGCTAACCTATATGCTCCAATGTCAGAGAGAATGGCAGTCAGGATGTTCCCTGGGGCATTCCCACACAAACAGACCCATGCCTGCCTAGAGAGGAAGGCTTTAGAGCAGTGGACCGCAACCTTTTTGTGACTAGTAGCACATTCATGTTTTCAGAAGAGCGTGGTAGGCGCCAACAACTTTTCAAGGCTTATTTTGTATTTGTACATTAAATAGTACAAAAAAATTATTATTACATAATATATGAATCCAGAGAGAAGAGAGAAGCCGGAGAAAAACCACGAGGACAGAGAACACTGGTGCCCACAGCCCTGGAGTACTCTGTCCCCAGCAGAGGTGGGGCCCCAGATTCTCTTCTCTGCTGGGCACTAGGTGCGCCTCGCACGTGCTGGGAACAGAGAACACCGCTCCTGCAGCCTGAGTTCTCTGCCCTGGGAGGTCCCCTGCTGGGCACTAGGCGAGCGCACATAAATGCCCCAGCGGGTGCCATGGCACCCACGGGCACCACGTTGGGGACCTCTGCTTTAGAGTTTGACACACACAGCTCTATCATACTCAGGCTGCCTTCTCTGAAGGGAAGTTAGTGATGATGATGGAAAGATTAATGTACTGGGCATCTCAGGAGCACAGGAACCCCAAAGCCCCAGGAGACTTAAGTTTGGGTCACCCAGCATAACCGCTGTGTTTTTACTGGGGCCTTTGTTTTGCAGAACTGCTATTATATCCGTCGTATGAGAGAGAACAGTTAGATGGAGAACAACAATGCTTTTTTTCAGGGCTGTCGACATTGTCCATTTCCTTGTATGAAGGAAAACAGACACCTGTCAAAAATAATATCCCATCAGCAAAAACATTGGGTTTCATAACAATAAACCTGGATACAAGGAGCCTAGTTGTGCCTTTATTACATGGGTGGTTCAATTCCTCCTGCATTGCTGATAAAAGGATTTAGGAAAAGCTGGTAAAGAATCGGAGGAAGCATTACCTGACAGCACACTAATATTAAGTCTTCTTCCTCCTTTTTCTTTGGGTTGTCTGTCTTGGTTTGATTCAGTTTATTGGTCTGTGCTGAGATGTCGTTCTTTGGAGTCCATGGCCCTCGGTTATTTTGTAATTTTGATAAATTTGTCTCCATTAAACGTCTTTGCAGAATGTTATGTGGTTGCTTTAAAACAAAATAAAAAATAATAATACAATTATAAAATGATACTACTACTGTTGGGCTCCATTGGTCAGTGATTTGAGTCTGAACAAGTCTTTTATATAGATAGCAAAGGCTAAATAACTTACCTGACTTCAGCTACATTCAATAGGAATTCCTAGACCAAAAGAAGTATAATGTATTAGCCAAGGGAAAATCCCATGACATCAAAATAGTATTTGGAGAGCATTATTTCCCCTTCCAAGAGCATAGCCATGCTGAGGGCATGATATTAACATGGGAATCAGAACAGACTTAAGAAAGACTTAAGAAGATATATTTTATTCTTCAGTTATCTGGAAGTTTAACTGATAATAATTTGGCCTTTGACTAAGTGCCTTGTTTAATATGCAGAGGACTACGTGACCTATTGAGCGAATGCAGAGGCCTTTCATCTCTTAACTCAAATCGAGTGTAGGTCACTTATTAAATGAGTGTGTCTTAATCTAATACCTGCCTTCTGAAATTGTTTTATATCAATCAACCAGCTGATTTGGGTGTGCTATACAGCCACTGAAAGGTGAAATTGGATAAGGCACAACTGTAGAAAGATGACTACACAAATACTGTCTATGTTCATATATGGTTTGGCCCAACCTAATCCTTATGCCATATGGCTCTTTTCCCTTTACTCTTCATGTCATCCTTCATGCCGCTCCTCACTTCTCTACATCCTTCAAACAGCTTCCCACTTCCTGTGCAATAAGCACTCCTGCCTAAATCCTTCCTGATAGCACACTGCTTTCCCAAAGCCTTTCTATGTTGGCCATGGGATGATACATACTCACAGAAGTTTTGAGATGAAAGTGACCTGTTAAGTCATGTAGTCCATGCCCCTGCCACTAGATGGTTGCTCCCTCTACATTTTTCTAATGAGCTTCATCTCACCACCAGTGATACATTCACACCTTCTCAGACCTGAACTTTTGCCTATTGGTTGTGCCTATATATTTGCCTGCATATTGTATATTTGCAAAGGTGAATATGACAGTGAAGCACCTAACTCCAATGGAATTTCATTTCAATCTGGGTGCCTAACTCCCCTAGCCGCCTTTGAAAATCTCAGCCTGTATTTTTTTGAATTAGTTTGCAAACTCTTTCCAGTGAAGTTCCTGTGTTTTAACATGTTCAGTGAAGCGTCTTAAATAATAAAGGTTACAAGAGACTAATGTAACATGGCCTGCAGAAAGTCAGATGACATGAAAACACTCTCCTAAAACAAATAGGAGAGTATTTCAGGTTCTGTTGCAGGGGCATAACAGTTACAAAAGAAGTGAAACTATATTAGATGGATAAAAATCAGGTAGATATGGTAAAATACCTGCTGTCATTGAAACATGTCATCTCTCTTTTTTCATGCCCTCAGCTTGGTTATCCTCTTGGAAGGGGAAATCTTTTTGTATTGAAAGGAAAATAAAATTCCTTAATCTGTGGCTGATGTTTTGTATGACTGATACTCAGAATGGCATGTTCTGTATAATAAGATAACATACTTGATTCTGCACCCAGCAGTCAGTAACAATGAAAGATTAGAACTCTAATTATGCTGCCTACATTATCTTCAAAAAAGTCATGGGGCCAGTTCTGCTACCCTTATTTGTGGTGAGAACTATGTTATTCCCACTGAAATCAATGGAAATAATTTCATAGCAGGGTATTACTTAATGTAAGTATAGATGGGAAAACTTGTTCCACTTTTTTAATTGTACAGATACCCCACACTGTGGCATGAGGAAATCACTTAAGAAAAGAGTCCTCCCATTTAAGGCAGAACCATTAGGTATGAACCAGAACTGTGATCACAATGAAAACATTCGAAATAGAGTCAGCTGCACAATACACCATTCTCTAAATAGAACGAACAGAAAAACTCAGCTATGTTAGTATTTCCTACAGGTAGAGGGGCAGGTGCTTTGGAGAAGGTTGCATGCCCTCATATCCTTGAATGTTTCCTACAGTACAAGCATACATTTTTACAAGCTCTGAATCTGCACTTAAAATTCATCAAAGATGAGGATTAGATGGCTTATGTTACAGGTGTTGGGATAGGGAACGTTTCACCTGTAGGCCCTCAGCTCAAATCCAGCCTAGGTCAGCAGCAACTAGGGACAATAGGAGCTTCCAAACCTTCAAAGTTCAGTGTTAGTCTGGACACTTTTCCAAACCATCAGCTCCCAAACAACACAACCAATTCCCGGTGAAAGAAGTTACTAGAGAATCAAGGGTGGGCCGTGCCTAGGCATATCATTGCCACCTTGCCTGAGAACCTCTCATTAATTTCCAGAGTAACAGTTCAATGCACACGTGACTAGCTCCACCACGGGTCATCAGTGGACCTTGGATTTCTCATACTAAAAGGACAAACTTTAACTGCTTGATCTAAAAAACTAAGCTCCCCAGCTGGCAGCTCTACCATTTTTATTAATCTTTACATGGATCACTCACTTAAGAGACAAAGGCCTACATTATGGTAATGTGGGTTACAAGTGCAACTGGAAACATCTTTTATCAGTGCTAGTTCCGCTGAAGTCTGAGGCAAATGCTACCTTCAATAGGACAAGCATAGCTTGTATGTTCCAGTGCATAAGTTGAAAAGACTCCCTTCAGCATCATTCTGTCCAAGGCTATTACTAATTAATTTGTTTAAACTTTGATTTTCCTTGACTTTCATGTGCAATACAGAGTGAGGAGTGTTAGTCAGAGAGATGAGTCAAAAGCTGGAAACAGACACTGAAAATCAAATAACGGTTGCAAAGATCCTGCTGAAAAATGGCAGCCAGACCACTTAAGGAAAGAAAAAGAGGAAAGATCTTTTCAAGCAGAGTTATCATAGTCAGTGGTGTCCTCCTCTCACTGCATCTTGGCTGTGCACCCAGTAAAATGTTGAAAACAATTGAACTAGGGTGACCAGATGTCCTGATTTTATAGGGACAGTCCCGATTTTTGGGTCTTTTTCTTATATAGGCTCCTATTACCCCACACCCCCGTCCTGATTTTTCATACTTGCTCTCTGGTCACTCTAAATTGAACACAAAGAAGCAGTTTATTCTGTTTTAGGTGTCATCACTCCAGCCCTCATACTGAACTACACAGAGTTCTTCTGAAGAGTGAAACATTACACGGCATTCAGTAAGTGAAACAAATATGTTATTATTTTGGTGTGGTCTAGGAGAGTAGTGATTTTCCTAAAGCATTGTCAGAGAGCTTTTTTGTTTTGCAACACCAACCAAAAGCTACAAGAAACCAGAATAAGACATGGGGCAGATCTGGGTCCCATTTTATCTCATTTCCCAAAGTTCAGACTGGCTCCAGTTTTGGCCCTTCTCTAATTTATATACAAAAAAGGTGTCATTTAGTCATCTGCATTTCTCGCAGGTCCTCTCCACTGGTTTGGCTTCTGGCTCTAAAAGGATAGGAAAACCCACAAACCAATTTAATTCAGGATGCTGAAAAGAGAACCACAATGGAGAGTCTAAGGTCTGCCTATTCCTATAGAACTTGCTGTGTCCTACTTATGTCAATTGTGCCTACATACTACAGCAAAGGGTTTCTGAGAGCTAGACAGAGTTCTTAGGTGGCAAGCAACTTCTCACTTCCAGCAAACCACTCAGCAAAACTCACTTCTCATACAGTTCATCCAGGAATAGGTTTTCCCTTTCCCTCATTTTCTGTTATCTCCTATCTTCCACTTTCTCTCATCCTCGTGGTCCATTGTTATTTCTTGTGTTATCTGTCTGGTTTTGATTGTAGGCTCCGGGGAGTAGAGATCTTGTATTTCTGTTTTTCTGTAAGGTGCCAGAAACACATCTAAGGTAGTAGGATAATAATAATACAGAATCCCTCTTTCTAGCCATCTTTGAAACCTGAGTGTACATGCCTAAAGAACGTGATACTGTGGTACTGGTTACTGTTATTGTTTTTAAAGCTTTAAAGATTCAGATGGCATTAGGAACAAATTAGCTGCCCTGGCAGTTAGACAGCGTCATCTCCATGGAAAAGGATAAGAACAAAAATTACTAAAGCAATTAGAAAAGCTGTTTTTATTTTTCTAATCTCAAAAACATCCTGTTGCATCTCACACCTGGGATGTTGAGCAATAGCTGAGTAGTACAGTTGGCCCCCATGTATGGCCAGTCAACCAGCTAGCCGACAAAAAACAACAAGAACACACAAGCTGTATTTTTGTGCTAACATTGGCCATTTATGTAGCTAACAAGAATATCCAGAGCAGTATAATAGTAAGGCTTAAAAAATAAGAGCTTTGGAAGGGCTGAAAACCCTCATGCTTCAGGGCATAAGCCAACATCTTCACTAATGGGGGATTAGGAAGAAACTGGCCTTGGGAGTAGGATATCCCATAGAGGCATACAACATGGCTTCTTGTACTTTCTTGTATCTTCCTGTGAAGCAGCTGGTACTAGCCACTGTCAGAGAGTGAACTGGACTAGATAGACCACAACTCTGATCCAGTGTGGCAAGTCCTATGCTCCTATTGTCAAGTTACACTGCCAAAAACAAAACAAAAAAAAATGTTTTCTGATTTCAAAAATAAGTGCATATCTAATGCTTGTACAGAATAAAAATAAGGCTGCATTTGTGTAAGGCTAACACATGAATCAAAATAGTCTGCTACAGCCAGTGTCTTCCAAATTCATTGGGCCAGATCCTCAGCTGAGGTGAACTGGTGTAGCTCGATTCAAGTCAATGAAGCTATGTCAATGTACACCAGAAAAGAGTCTGTCCCAGCACAGTAACAGAAACGAGAAGCTGATATTATGGCTTTCTAGATGTTTTTAATAAGGACCATTATCTGTCATGCCTCTGAAGCATCCCGCTGCCATCTTTGAGAGACCCCATTTTGAGCATTACAATGGCTGAAATTGCATTGAATACAGCGTGGTGAGGCTGGAAAAGCTACTCAGGAACAGGGTGGATATGTTACATGGGTGATGAAATGGTGAACATGTAAAGTTTGGCTTGATTCCAAGTTCCCATTCAAATTGTGCCTAATGTATGAAAATCTGTAAATACCTCAGCCTAGGTATGGTGGCCTGTTACTTCCCATCACGTTCCAGGCTCCTGCCAAAAAAAATACTTCACCATGGAGTTCATGGCTGGCAAAGAAACAAGGCCAAGGAGCCCCTCAGGCACATCATGCTCAAAGTGCCGATTTGAGAGCTCTTCCCAGTCCCTTTTAGAGTTGGATGGTTCCAGTATATGCTGAATAGAGGAAGGACAAACCACATGTGACAGATGTAACCCTTCTGCCCATCTGAGTTGGCAGCAACAAGGGCCAGGTCCAGTCTCTAGGGGTTCCGTTTCAATAACACAATGCAAAACCAGCTCGAGCCCCCACCCAGTGATCTGGGACACTTACATGCCACCCCCCGGCCACCTCTAAGAGGCAATACTTTCCCTCTCGCAAGCACAGAGTCTGAGTGTAGCAAATAAAGGAGGGGAAACAATGCGGCATTATGTTGGGGAAACACCACAAACAGGATTCATAACACAAACCATAAGCAAAAGACCCACCCCAAGTAAGTTTGGCAGTATCCTTTTCCCCTTATAGTCTTAAGTCCAACAACCCAAAAGATCACCCCAAAGTCCTAAAAGTCCAACAACCCAAAAGTTTCTGTCCCTGGTCAGTGCAGCCCCAGAGTTCAAAAGTTTATCTGCAGAGTTTTAGCCCCTCAAGCCTGGATGGAAATGGGGGTGGGGAAAGGGGCACGGGGTGTTAAGGGGCACCTTACATGGTCCGAGGCCAGCTGCCCTGCCTCTCTGTGGGGTTCTGCTGCAGCCTTCACCACAAGCTGCTCCACGCCACCAGCCATCCCATGAGCCACTCCAGCTAACCCACAAACTGCTCCACTCTGCCCTGCCCACCCCGCCCTATCCCATTTCACTTGCCGTCCCATAGGCCACTCCAACCATCCCACAAACTGCTCCTCTCTGCCAGCCGCTTAGCAATATATCTTCAGGCTCCTCCACTAGTTAACACAGCACTCAGTGATCTCAGCTCTTAGTAATTTTAGTTCTTTAGTGATTTCAGCTTGTAGTAGGGGATCCTCAGTGCTGGTGCACCATTGGCCCAAAGTGAATTCAGCACAGCAGCCTGTAACTAGACTCTTAATGGAACCAAAATTAGCTCTACTATTCAACAGTGGAGAGAGGAGGCAGTGCAACTGGTGTTTCACATCCTCAAAGGAGGCCCATACTATCAGGCACTTATACCTGTCCCCTGCCTCTCTCAATTCACTGGGTTTTGGAACCCACGCCCCTTGTCTAGAGAGAGCTACTTAGTTGATGGTGAGTCCCTCTGTCATAAAACAGTTCCACTGGCCTTGATTCACATAATCAGGGTAACAACACTTCATTCTTCCTGGTCCAATAACAGAGAAACTGGGGATTCCATAGCAGCCAAAATGACCATTTGGGCGGCTGTGGGCTCATGCTAGGTGAGGTGGGTGTGCCTATGCAAACAAGACCAGCCCCTGAAGTTCTTTTCCACAACTCACCACAATTCACCACCAGATGTCAGGGTAGACCTCATCCTGACATTGCTTACACAGATGTTAGTCATTTGCAGTGTTATAGTCATGCTGATCCCAGGATATGAGAGAGACAAGGTGAGTGAGGCAATATATTGTATTGGATCAACATCTTCGGGTCCTGAAGAAGAGCTCTGTGAAGCTCGAAAGCTTGTTTCTTTCACCAACAGAATTTGGTCCAATAAAAGATATCATCTCACCCACCTCATCTACGTGCTCAGATACTTCTGTGAAGAGGGCAGTATAAGAACCTGTATAGAATAGAATAGTCTTCTCTCCAGCAGCCCCCCATGCGGCCATGCACGCGCACGTACACACACACACACACACACACAGTGATTCCCTGCTGCTCTCCCCTACTCCCCATGCTCTCCCTCCATGGCCAAGGCCAGTCCCCTTTTTCCAATTCAGGCCAGAAAGGCACTGAGCTCCTACAAAATGGAGCTCAAAAGTAATTTTGTGACCTACCAGCAGGTGCAGTGAACTAACAGCAGCGGCAGTCACTGGGACTCCTTCTCCAGGGGCAGGAGGAGAGTCAATCAGTTTCTATTTGTGTTCTTAGCTCATTTGCTCTCTTCCTCAGGGCACTGGCTTAAGCTTCTCTTCCCGCAGGGCTAGAGCTGACTGAAAAGCTCCAAGGAGCTAAGGGAAAGAAGGATTCAGCTCCAGGGACAAAGGAAGCTAAGTGCAGGAGAGACACTGAGCTGTGCATTTGGAAGCCAAACACAGGAGGCCACTCCCCTTCCTAGCTACACCAAGAGCGGCTGATTTTCTTCCATTCGCATGCTGTAACGTCACATGGAGATGTGTCTTCAAGTGCAGGGCCAACTCCTTCAAGAGTTGTGACAGGAGGGAGTGCAGGAAGGGGAGTTTACCACCTTAGGGCAATATGGCAACAATACAGAAACTTTGGGGCAAGGCTCCCTTAATTTCAGAGTTAACATGCTTAGCATTCTGCCTGGCAATTTCTTTAAATTAATATGTACCTCCAGCATGTCATTACAAATTATTCCACATCAATTCTATGGCATTTTGATTGTTTTCTCTCTGAAAAATATTTACCTTTCATTATACAGGGTGTTTCACTGGAGAGGTTTCTCTGGGCCTGATCTTAAGAGGTCACTGGCCACTGCAACCTTCCAACCAAGCCAAAGAGAAACATACCAGCAAGTGCTCAATATTTCTCAGAATTAGGCCCTCAATGGAGAGGAAGGATGGTCTTGTGGTCACAGCACAAGATGGGGATGGCTGGACAGCTGGGTTCAATTCGTGGCTTTGCCACAGACTACCTGTGTGACCAAGGCATTTAATGTCTCAGTTCTTCTTCTGTCAAATGGAGACAATAGCACTTCCTGAGTTGGTCTTGTCCCTTTAGAATGTAAACCTCTAGGTACATGCAGTGTGTAGCACAATGAGACCTAGCTGGGGCCCAGACACTACTGTAAAATATGTGATCAGATGAAGGTACTTCATAAGCCAGCCTTTCTTGGAAATATCACAAAGTAGGTCATCTTTCTCCTCCCTCCTGAGGATTTGCTAACAAGTCACAGACAGCCTCCAGTGTACATACATTGCCTATTAACCACTAAGCAGAACAAATAAAGCTCTGTCATTTATAGTTCTGACACTGTACAAGCCTGAGAACCATTGTTTCTACTTTTCAAAGCATCAGTCAGGCAGCCAAAGAGCAACTGAGTGTCTATGTAGCTGAAGGAAAGTTTATTAAAGAACAAGAAAATAAAAATGACCAAATAACTATAAAATGAATTTGCTAAATGTCATCTTTAGTCAGGTAGGCAAGGCTGCAACAGAACAGAACTGAGACATAAACAAAGAAACCAAAAACCTCAACCCTTGGATTCAAGCATTCATAAAAAGTAAATACTAGAAAAATTACACACAAGGCTCTAAATGTGACATTTCAGCCCCTATAGTATTTTATGCACCACAAATATCCCCACTCACATTTCTGGCCTGCCTTTCACATCTCGATCTCCAGGGGGCATCCAATCAATCAAGCAGTTCTACCAATCAAAAGGCCCAGTTGTCCCCTCATCACATTGGGCTTGGGGGCCATGCAGAATGAGTTCAACAGCACAATCTCTATTTACTGTAGTCCTGGGATAGGGAGCACAGCACGGGCTGGGCTCTGTGGATTGCAAAGGGGCCAGCCAGGGAGGAAAGGTGGAATAGCTATATTACAGGAAAATCAACACACACACACAAGTACTGAGGCTTGGGGGCAACAGATCAGAAGTCTCAGAGTACAGTTCTGGAGGGAATCATGCTCCCATGGGGGACAGGATGTCGTGGGAAGCTTTGGATCTGTATGCAGATAGCCTTGGCTACTGATGCATAAAGCTGAACACCCTGTTTCTGGGGTTGGGGCAAACCCTACCCCAGTGAAACAATTGAGAGGTAACTCTGCACAACAAAATCTCCAGAGTGCACTGCCCCCTATGCAGGACAGAGAAAGGCCTGCTGGAAGGAATATGGCCCAGTCCTTAGCTCTAATGAGGTGCCAGAGGAATCAATGTACTTTTTTATTTCTTCACTTTTCTCCTCCCAGTTTCCCCAGCTGTATTTGACTTCTAACTGCCCTTTATAGCCCTCTCATTTCTATATGCGGCCCCTCACAGAATCAATCCCCTTGGGAACAGCTACTGAATCTATTCCCTTTTGATGCCATAATGCAGGTCTCCCTTCACCAATCCCCTTCCATACATGGAAGCCCACTATTGTTGAATGCTGCTTGTATATATTTTTGGAACTAAACGAGGCCCCTCCCAAATGTACATTTGTGCTCTCTTTGCCTCCAATTCCTCCTCCTGCTCCACCTGTGTCTCCCCTTAGACAGCCCCTTTGTGCTCTTCTTGCATGGTCATCTTCACACCTTCCCCCTTCCACTTGGACTCAGCTACCTTTTCTCTGCATCAAATTCTGTCCTCTCTTTTTCAAATGCTCTTCTCCCTCACGGTCTTTCAAGGACAGCATCTGCAAGACTCCACGCTTTCTTCACAACCGCAAGCCTGTACTATCAGCTAGCGTATCATCTCGATCTGAACTGTTTTGCCCGTGATTGAACTAGACTGTACTCTCCTGGAGGCAAGGCCTGTGTCACTTTGTATCCTTTCACAGGGTTTAGCATACTGACGCACTTGACAAATAACAATAAGGATCAGGGAAGTATTTTTAGTGCTGTTCTATCCCAGCAACTAGAGAAGGGAAAAGCTAGGGAACTTAATTATAGAAATTTCCACCCTTGCCCAGAATCTTATTTACCCAACAGGGTCCATATTACTCAACAGGTGCCTCTTCCCCAGCCCAGCCCAGTCAGAGCTGCTGCGGCTGGGGAGAGGCGCCTCTCACCTGCCCCCAACTGCTCCAGTGAGAGAAGGCTGAGAGGAGTCCGCTTTCCCTGCCGCAGTCCTGGGGCAGCCTACACCCAGGGCCGGCTCTAGCCATTTTGCTGCCCCAAGCACGGTGGCACGTGGCGGGAGGCACTCTGCCGCTCGCCGGAGCTGCCTGCCTCCCTCCAGGCAATCGGCAGGGCGTCCCCCACAGCATGCCGCCCCAAGCACGCGCTTGGCGCGCTGGGGCCTGGAGCCGGCCCTGCCTGCACCTCTAACTCTTCATCCCTGACCCAACCCTAGTGCCCATACCCCCAGCTGGAGCCCTCATTTCCCTGCACCTCAATCCTATGCCCCAGCCCTGAGCCCCCTCCCTCACCCTGAACCCCTCATCCCCAATCCCACTCCAGAGCCCGCAAAGCCAGTCAGAGCCCTCATCCCCACCCCAACCCTCTGCCCCAGCCCTGAGCCCCATCCCACACTCCAAATCCCTCAGCCCCACCCCCACCACACATCACCTCCATATTGCTGCACATAACAAAATTCATTCTGTACATGGACATAAAAAATTAGAGGGAACACTGGCCGCAGCGCCATTCAGGTTTGGCCCAGCGGCCCCTCCTTCATGGCAGAGGGGACAATGGGCCAAACCTGAGTGGTGCTGTGTCCCCCTCACAAGGTCACAATGCCTGGAGCAGGGAGCCACTGCTGCAAGGTGGGTTTAAGATGAGCTCGTTCTCCAGCTACTGCAGCCTTCCATCTGCACCAGGCAGGATTAGGAGCGAGGTGGTGGAGGGGCCATATAAGTAATGGTGGGTTACAAAAAAAGACAAAATGCAGCTGCTGGGTCAGCTTAGTGAAAGACTGCTCTGCTCCACACGCTGTTCTCAGGATTGTATGGTCAGCTGTATGTGTGGTCAAGACACCAGTCTGTTGGTCAGCTTTCACAGATGGACTTTTGGTGCTAGCAAGGATTCTTGCTCTATGGTTGTCTAGAGAAGGAGAGAAGTCAGAGGGATAAAACTGAACAGCGGTGCACAATAACTTTTGGATTGTGAGTCATAATTCAGCTGTTTCGGAAGAAAACCACCCAATTCATGAAGGTTTCCTGTCAATCTTCAGGTTTTCAATCAAAGCGATGACAATAATGTATTAGTGGCAAATAAACTAATATATTTAAATGTAATGTTATAAGTATCTGCCAAAATCCAATATGTGCTAAGATACTGTCAGCCTTCTGTTATACAAATGAAATGGAGGATACAAAAATAATGTGGATTCACTGGCTAGCAGGTGCCAGTAAATGGGCATTTTTCACTGTATTTGATACCTGCAGTAGAAAAATGAAGGTCCAGATAAATGAGGTTTGATTGTATGGAAAGGGAAAAATACAGAAAAAAAATCCATATTCTTCTAACACACTTGCAGATGTCAGATTAAAATCACTGCCACCTATTATTCAGTGATTTCCTGTATGTTACATTATCATCTGTTAGAAGAAGGCCCATTCTGAGTTCATGCCCGTTACAGGTGTTGCTGTTCTTAAGGCACCTTAAGAAGGCAAAAGCAGCTTGAAAGATTTACAGGTTTTCAATGCTTCAGGGTGCTAGTAATTTTTTAAATACACTAATAAACATTGCCCATGGAATGGTTTCACAGAGCTAGAAGAAGTAACTTGGGCCAAAAGGAGTTAATTCAAACAAAAGAATACACTGAAAAATGTTTGAGGAAGAATATAAAGAATTAAACCAGTTATTATTTGTGCATATCAAACTCCAAGGAAGAAAGAGGCTGCTGCATCGTCAGTGGAAGTATTGCAAAACTGTGTTATGTAATAAACATGGCTGGAAAAGCTTTCTGACAGCAGTAAATATAGATGGCAAGGCACTATTGACCTGATCTTCACATGCTCGGCACCTCTGAAAATCAGGCTGTACAATATCACATCTAGAGTGGAGAACTGCACTATAATATTATCAGAGGAAGATTTGATCTGATTTGATCTGACTATTGCGGGAAAAATTCTGAGTCGTCATTAAAAATGTTCACCAGTTTGTAATAACGAGAGTGGATAACATCTAGCACCACTCCACCTTCAATCACCCTCTTTTCTTTTGGGTTGTAGTTTACCCCTTGTCTTTTGTTACCAAGGCCACCGAAAAGCTCTTACAGACAATTGGGTATTAATATGGCCAGCCAGTTACCCGAAAAGCTATGAAGTATTTCTATATGTTTGATTACTGCCACTGTTCTCTTTCAGACCTGAAATGAGAATATTCTATTTTATTACATAATTTATAATAATTTAACCTATCAAGTTTTCAGCTGCTTGTATAAATGCCCTGGGCAAATATTCCACATCGTACTCCAGCTTCTGACTGATGGACTTTGAAAGCCTTCTCCCGATCTCCTTGGCTTGGGAAGGTATCAAGATGACGACCCACTTTCTCAAAGTGGGGCAAATGCCAAAGTGGGTCTGGCTGCATGGGCTGTTTGTATTTCTTCAGCACAGTGGAATACGTTTCATATACTTTCCCCCGCTGTCTTATTTTCTGTTTTCCCTTATGACGAGCTTCGGCTGCTGCTCGTTGTCCCTCCATCCAAAGCTCCTTGTACTTGTGCTGAAAAACATCTATGATAGGGGTGGATGGGCGAGGTGGCATTCCATAGGTCATGGCATCAGGGAGACGTGGTGGGTCCCTTTTAAAGTGACGCTTATCATCTTCTGGACGGCGGATGTCATGGGTTTGGCGGTACCGGTAGTGTTCCTTTGTTGTGACAAGACCAGCTACAACTGCTCCACGGTTCATGGCAACAAAATCACGCGGCAGCTCCTTTGTGGCCTTGCTAATGGGTTTCACTGAGTTCCAGTGGCCTATTGCTTCAGGAACTCCCCCATCGGTCCCACGAAGGGTTAGTCCATACACAAAATCAGATCCGGGAAGCCGCGAGCATCTTGAGCGAGTCTTTCCTAGTTCTGGCTTGAGGATGAGGTGGTTCTGGAGCATGGTGTCCCTCACTACTCCAGCTCTCTCATTTTCCATCCCGGGCCGGAGCTCAGCCATTCTCAAGGGCAGTAGGGGAGGGGGACAGATGACGGTAGCACTGTGCCTCTTTTTCAGCCTCTGAAAAGGTTTTGGACTCCTAGATGCTTCCATTGCTGATTGACGAGAAACTAGCATAGATAGTTGCTCCCACTCTCTCTCATCTGATGAGGACAACTCAGCTTGTTAGTCCTGCATATGTAACTTGAGGCTCTGGTGACATCACAAACATACAATCTGTATTGTTATGATTTATTAGGTCATCAAACCCACGTATTTATTGCTTGCCATTCAGTCACCATTTACATCAGTAGGAGGTAGATGGTGAATTGTTAGTGCTCGCTGACGAGAAGGAGTGAAAGCCCCTGCTGGAGCCAGATGTAGCGATGGTTTGGAATGAAGGGATGAAATTTCTCTGTGTCTAGGGGAGTTCATTCCCACTCACTGGATGCTGCTAATCCAGCCCTGACAACAATGACTTGTCATCACTAGACAAGAATACTTCCAAAGAGCAATATTTTTCCTTCTTTTATACATCAAGTTACAACAATTGCTATTGTATGTATCAAAAAGCTTTACCTCAAATGCCTCTAAAAAGCCTGAATCTTTCACGGGTTACACATTTCAGACATTGACAGGCACTGATAGACACGGCACTAGACACAGAAGTCAGCACACTTCGGTTCGATCCTTGGCTCTGCTGCTAACCTCATTAAGAGCCATAGTAAATCTCTCAGTGGCTCCATCTCAAGTCCCACCCTTTGTTTCTGTAATCTGTTTAGACTGTACACTCTCCAGGGCAGGGACTGTGCCTCAGTGCCGACCAATACAGGGTTTTCTAGACTCTATCCTAATACTAATAATAATGCTACACTGTTAGGCTCTTTATAAATGTCTAAAATAAATAATAGCACAATTCAGTGTTGACTTGAAAAGCGCTTTCCAAGTCTGGATGTAGGTGGCCCCCTTAGGCAGGAATTTCTAAATTGTGCCCAAGTGTGAATTCTATGATGTTAAACAAATCTCTGCATTGTGCAGAATGCAGAGAACACCAAACTCATTCTTTTGGTTACCTATGTATAGATCTAAGGCAAAGTTTCCAAGCAGAAAGGCTAGGTTAGAACAAAATTAATTTGCCAAAATAATAAGGAAGTTCAGCTTCTTCAGTTTACCTAGTGTGAGATATTGCAGCACTTAGACATCCTGTATGTTAGATACGCCAAGATTTAGACTCAATGGGGAAGTGACATTCAGCTTTTACATTACACGTGGGGAGTTTTGTTCATTTACACCAGAACTTTAAATGTTCTATTTTATCTTTATTCCTATTCAAAGAAAGCAAGGAAGTTTTTATTTATTAGCTTTTAGAAGGAAGCCAGTTCTTCTGGACTGGGAGATGATGTTCTATACTGTACACCATTTACCCAATAACACAGATTATCACAAATATGTATTTATAGCCTGAATATGAAATCTCAATGAAAGGAAATTAAACTGCCTAGACAGAAAACATTGAGCAAAATTTAATCTTAACAATTTTATAATTTTTAAATACCAAAGTGATTCTATGTTTTACCAAATTTATATATATATATATAAATGTGAAGCCATTTTGATGTACTCCAATATAAAGAAAGCATTCTGTACTGGTAAAATTGTATCTATTTTGTTAAAATTGTTTTTAGGTCTGAGATACAGACCTGTAAAGGAAGTTAGTAGTGAAAAGACTAATAACCTCACCAGTAGCAACTAAAATCATATTTCCACTTCCTTTTTCTATATACAAGAGCCTCATAGTCATGCTAATTTACCTCTGCTTCCACAGGCAACCAAGTTCATTATCCTCTTAACATAAAAACATATCTAAGCATGGCAGGGAGGAAAGCAATGCATGCCAGCCTCTTAAATATAATTTTTCCTTATTAACAAAAAAAAATAAAATCTTACAGTGTCTTTGGAAGTCCCCAGTTTCTTCAGTCCATCCAGAGGTAGCAGATCAGCTGAATCCTTGTGAATAAACTGCACTGCCTGCTTCATTCTCCTCTGTTGTCGGAGAGATGCAGCTTCCTTCATCTCCACTTCCTTCCGACTAGGCTCGGTGAGGATACCTGAATAGAACATCTTTCAGTCTGTGTGCCTGTCACCCTCTGAAGACGTTACACTTCTGTATAAAAATGAGCAGTGAAATGATCTATTATCTGCACTTATAACTGAAGCCTCACGACGTTTGGAGACCAGCAGGTACTCCAGCCAGTGCAATGTAGTAAAGGAGGGGTTAGGCACATTGCAATATGCTGCACAAACAACATAGGTTAGTTCAGACTCAGTCTAGAGGAATAATCACAATGCTTACTCCTCATTGGCTCCTCTGCAAGGGAGATCTGGAATGACAAAGGAACATTAGCCATAGGCTACCTGCCTTTCACACTACACACTGCTAGGAGACTCCGAGTGGGTTGTTAAAAAAAACCCCAAAGAAACATTTCACAAAATGAGAGTTTGCAAGTGGAACCAGTTTGTTTTCTAATAAAACAAATGTGGGTCTTTAAACAAAAATAAAACCGAGATGTGTGCAACAAGCAATATAGGGATGGCTCTTGAAGGCTTGCCAGGTGCCTTCGATAACTAAGGGCCACATTATGCCTTTAGGTACTGCCCTGTGCAAGGGGTAATGTGCAAACTGCACTACCTAGAAGTAGCCCTAGGAGACGTGATTCAGTGACACCCCCTGAGGCATAACCAATCCCTTCTGTACTGAGTGAGCGGAGGAATCTGCTATAGCCCTTTACAAGTGACTGCTGATTGACACCATGTGGGAAAGAGCCCTCCCACACTTGCCCAGGTGGTGGGAGGGTTGAAGGGGAAATATGGGCACAAAATCCCCTGCTCCCCCACCTGTACCTGGCGCTGTGGTCTGGATAGGTTTCACGTGGCCATGCTGGGGTGTGTGGCCTGGCCTTACTCCCTGTGCAGCCATTAGACCCAGGCTCTTAACTATCTGCACTCTGATATGCTAAGTATCTGCAGCACTGGACCTGTATCATGGTAATACTGCAGGTACTGAGGCCAGCTTATCTGTATCCATTCCTCTTATGAGAAACTGGGAAGATTTTAAGGACCATCACTATATGTGGATTTGTTTCAGTATATCCAAACAGTTTCACATGAGATTTTGCTTGCTGAAGAAAGACAACACGTTTATTATTATCAAAACAGCCTGAACATTTGAACAGTACAGTTTAGCCAGCCATGCAGTTTACATTGCACAGAACAGAGGCTGAAGACCAGAATTATTTTTAAATTTAAAATAATATTTTGTGTTTGAAAACATGAGTAAGTTTTCTGGTTGGATTGTATATCAGGAGGAAAAAGAGAGATATTTGCATGGTTTTGGCCAAATGTCATTTTTTACTCAGTAATAAATATAATGCCTGTGCACGCACAGAAAGCATGAGGTAGGGCTGATGCTTATGACACTCATCTCAATATTTAGAACAATCTGCATGGGTTCCACACATTGTAGGCAAGGATCTTACTGTTTCATCATCTTCTACCTAAACGGAGCCTTAACTCCCTTGGGTCACACACAGGGCTTCATTCTCTCACCGGGGACAGAGCTCCTAACTCAGATTTTTATGTAGGCTTCACAGGAGTTTCACAAGTTTCTGTCTGTCACAGTTTACCAGCAAAAAGGAATGGGGGAGGCTGGGAGAAATACCCTGGAAAGTGACCAAAAATAAGTGGAGATGGGGTTAAGAAGTAAAAAAAAACCTGACCAACCAGGGAAAAGCAAGTTTATCGCCTCTTGAAGAAACTGAGCAAATTATTTTTTTTGAAAAGAAAAAAAAGGCAGGCAAACTGGCTGTAAATCACATTGGGCCAGATTCTCGTTCCGGGATTCCTGCTGAATAGTACCTCACTCCACCAGCAAATGCACAAAGGTGCTACATAACGAGAGGAAGGGGGATCAGAATGTGGCTCACAGTGAGCCAGAGTGGGAGCAGCTGTCACCCATCCTTCCTCACTTACACCCATTCCCTCATATAATCAGTCTGGTTGCAGGAATGCAGCATTAATCTCATATTAATTTATATTAACACATTTAAACCTTAATACAGTTACACTGCTAGTAAGGTGCTGAAGGCTAACAGGAGACCATTCATTCAGGATAGCTCCCAGCTGATGACAGAAAGACCAACTCTGACTTATGATAGAGTGAGAAATTAGCCAAACATTTACATCAACCCCCCACCCCCACTGACATTCCATAAGCCATATGATTCAGAGAGTGCACAGATACGCTGGCTCCAAAGACATCGCCTCTCTTCCAAGACAAAGAGTTACACTGACGTCGAGAGTGTCCTGGAGGCATGCTGCTCACGTCAGCGTACACCACTGCTCTGTGCTGATGCTCGGGAGGAGGAGCCCCTTGGATAAGCTCAGGCCTCTGAGCTCTGTAACCAATTTAGTACAGCGTGCAACTGCATAGTCATCCTACCTAAGCCACTTTATAACATGACCCCTGGCTCCGAAAGAAGGGGAAATAGAATGCAGAAAGCTCTGACGTGCAAGGCGGTTCTTTCCCATTCTTGACTGAAAAGGCCACTGAAGTGGGAACTGACCTGAGCATTCAGCAATTCTGTGTCTGTGCTGAAAGATAACGACCAAAACATCCCCAAGGGGCAAAACAGCTTAAACATGGATGAGGATAAAAACACCTTATTCTTCACCTTAAGTACTATTTGGCACTCAGCCAGTTGATTAAATAAAGATGTGTAATGATCTCTATGCCACCCCTAAGGCAAGAGAGGGTGCAATAAAACAAAGGCTCATATTAAAAGCAGTGTGTGAATTCTGTATAAAAGGAGCCACACTGCAGAAGCATTCTGTGTCTAGCTGTATTAGCAAATGCCCAGTTAGCACTGACTCACAGCAAGAAGAGCATCTGCATCAAAGCTGAGCTATTAGGAGGAGTACTAAAATAAAAGCTTCTACTACAGCTCCAAGGTACAGTTTATTTATTAATCTGGCAAACAAACAAGTCCCGCAAATTCACTTACACCATCCACATGTTATAAATATACCTTACGCCAACAGATGAGCAGAAAATGTTCCCAATAAGATTAAATCTTTGTGCTTTAGGGCAATTTATAGGATAAAAAATGTCTTTGGATTGACCCCCTTTCCTAGATGTTAAAGAGGAGGAAAAAAGCAACAAATTGTCTATGTAATCAAAATATGCTGTATCCAGAGCAGTAGGTAAGTTTTTCCCTGTGTTTTTAACACACTGGTTAGCTTTTGTTACAAACAAACAATCAATCAACTCAGATTAGTCAAATGTATTCCTTCCTCCAAGTTTGGTATGTTTAAATCAGAAAATACTTTAGCAAAGGTCTCTTTCTGCTGGACAAAGGTGTTTCCATGGAAGAACTAGCTTTTATGGGAGTAAGGCCTCAAAGGGTATGTCTACACTGCAAACAAAAACAAAACCCTGCAGCAGTCTCTTAGAGCCTGGATCTACAAACTTTGGTTGCTAAAAATAGCTGTTCTGGCTCAGGCTGGATGTCCCTTCTCAGACTTCAAAGCCCAAGCCAGAAGATCTACTATTTTTAGCACATCTGTAGACCTGGGCTCTGTGACTTGCTGAAGTGGGGTTGGTTTTTGTTTTGTTTGGTTGGGGTTTCTTAGCAGGGTAGACATACCCAAAGTTCATAAAGATCTTTCTCCCTGTTTCTTGACTCCAAAATGGCATGAAACCAAGGCTGCCATCACCAGAAGACTTGAACCAGGCTGCTATCTAACATGTTCTCTTCTAATTTTGGAGGAATTCGTCCCTCTTCCATGAAGCTGCCAGAGAATCTAGCCAGAACAACCTGTGCCTTTGTATGGTGTGGTGGTTGACAAGCCCCCTAACATTGATTATGGGCTATTTTTAGAGGGGACAGGGAAGGATCCTTGCAGCTAGACTACAGCCTTCCCAATGAAATATTTTTTGCCATTTGCAAATGTGAATGTAAGTGCCCCCCACAGCTCTGTGAATCCAGCTCCAGCACTTGCAGCAGCAGGTGCTTCCATTTGTGCATGGATTGTTGATGTGTGTAGTTTTCCCAGTGTTTGACAACAGTCTTTCTTCTGACTCATTTTCTCTGCTGGGGGTTTCTGAAAGGAGCTGCTAGGGACACAGTAACAGAAGATTGGAGGCTGATACTTTGATTCTCCTCAAGCAATGGCAGCTGTTAGAAAACAAAGAAAAAGTAATTTCACATCACAGTCTATATCTAAAACTTGGTTGGAAATCTGGGAGTTTCATAGCTGCAGACATAGACAGGCTGCATATGCTGGAGAGCAAAGGCAGGCTGCTGGTGATGCCTCAAATATCAGCAGCCTGCAATCTGAAATGGGAAGAAGCACCTGTTTCCTCTCCCGCACCCAAGGCATTGGCCAGATTGGCAAAATCAAAGCCTAACACCTCTGCCCCCAGTCTCCAAGCCAGTCCCATGGGGAAAGCACGAGGGACTCCTGCTCTCTTCTTTTCAATGCCAACTTCACCGTCATGCTTCTGATGTCCTGAGGTTATTTGTCCCAATTCTTCCAGATTAGATACATTAGAAGCAAGAGGAAGACCAAGGACAGGGTAGGCCTGTTACCCAACGGGGGGCGGGAGGAGGGTGGGTGGGCGCAGCAATAACAACAGAAAATGTGGAAATGGCAGAGGTGCTTAAAGACTTCTTTATTTTGGTTTTCACCAAGAAGGTTGGTGGTGATTGGACATTTAACACAGTGAATGCCAGTGAAAATGAGGTGGGATCAGAAGAGGCTAAAATAGGGAAAGAACAAATTAAAAATTACTTGGACAAATTAGATGTCTTCAAGGGCTTGTCTACACTTACATTTTATAGCACTCTAACCTGCTGCTCAGGGGGGTGAAAAATCACCCCCCTGAGCACAACAAGTCTGAGCGCTTTAAAGTGCTAGTGTAGACAAGCTCCAAGCACTGGGAGTTTGTCTCCCAGCACTCAAAGCAAATCCCCTTGTGCAGGTGGATTACCAGGAGTGCTGGGAGAGCTCTCTGCCACCGCTCGCACGCGACCACACTCGCACGTCAAAGTGCTGCCGCGGGAGCATTCCCCTGACAGCGCTTTGAAGTTTCCAGTGTAGACATACCCCAAGTCACCAGGGCCTGATGAAATGCATCCAAGAATACTCAAAAAGTTGACTGAGGAGATATCTGAGCCATTAGCAATTATCTTTGATAAGTTATGATTATCAGAAGACTGGAAAAGGGCAAATATAGTGCCAATCTATAAAAAGGGAAATAAGGACAACCCAGGGAATTATAGAATTATCTTTGCTGTCAGCTTAACTTCTGTACCTAGAAAGATAATAGAGCAAATAAGCAATCAATTTACAAACATCTGGAACATAATAAGGTGATAAGTAAAAGTCTGCATAGATTTGTCAAAAGCAAATTGTGTCAAACCAACAGGGTAACAAGGCTTGTGGATGGAGGGGAGAGCAGTAGACATGGTATAACTTGACTTTAAAAAGGTTTTGATACCGTCTCACATGACCTTATTATAAACAAACTAGGGAAATGCAACCTAGATGGGGCTACTATAAGGTGTGTGCATAACTGGCTAGAAAACCATTCCCAGAGAGTAGTTATCAGTGGTTTACAGTCATGCTGGAAGGGCATAAGAGGTAGGGTCCTGCAGGGATCAATTCTGGGTCTGGTTCTGTTCAATATCTTCATCAGTGATTTAGATCAGTGTTTCCTAAACCTGGGATGTTGCTTGTTTAGCGAAAGTCCCTGGCAGGCTGGGCTGGTTTGTTTACCTGCGACGTCTGCAAGTCCAGCCAATCACGGCACCCACTGGCCACGGTTTGCTGCAGGCCAATGGGGGCTGCTGGAAGCAGCTGCCAGTACGTCCCTTGGCCCGTGCCACTTCCAGCAGCTCCCATTGGCCTGAAGCAGCGAACTGCGACCACTGGGAGCCGCGAGAGGCCAGACCTGCAGACGCTGCAGGTAAACAAACCGGCCTGGCCTGCCAGGGGCTTTCCCTAAACAAGCAGAGTCCCAAGTTTGGGAAACACTGATTTAGATAATGGCACAGAGAGTATGCTTATAAAGTTTGCGGACCATACCAAGCTGGTAGGGGTTGCAAGTGCTTTGGAAGATGGGATTAAAATACAAAATGATCTGGACAAACTGGAGAAAGTCTAGATAAGAGCAACAAAAATGATTAAAGGTCTAGAAAACATGACCTGTGAGGGATGATTGAAAAAATTGAGTTTGTTTAGTCTGGAAAAGAGAAGATTGAGATGGGACATGATAACAGTTGCCAAGTATGTAAAAGGTAGTTACAAGGAGGAGGAAAAAAAATTGTTGTTCTTAAACTCTGAGGATAGGACAAGAAGAAATGGGCTTAAATTGAAGCAAGGGAGGTTTAGGTTGGACATTAGGGAAATCTTCCTAATTGTCAGGGTGGTTAAGCACTGGAATAAATTGCCTAGGAAAATTTTTAAGAGCAGGTTAGACAAACACCTGTCAGAAATGGTCTGATAATACTTAGGTCTGCTACAAGTGCAGGGGACTGGACTAGATGATCTCTCACAGTCCCTTCTGGTTCGATGAATCTATGATTCACGTATGTCAGAACTATGGCTTAAAATGACACCAAAGCTTCCTTATCTTTATTTTCTTGATTTATGCAGACCGAAAAGCACTTCTCCTACTTACTATTAATAATTAAGGCTAAGATTTTGTCATGGTTATTTTTAGTAGAAGTCAGCGAAAAATAAGTCACAGAACAATAAATAAAAATTCACAGAAGCCATAACCTGTTTGTGACTTTTGCTGCTGCGGCTCCATGGTTTCCCCCCAGCACCATGGTGGTTGGGAGCTGTGGGGTTCTCCCACCACCCACAGTAGCTGGAAGCTGCAGGGGGGGCCCTCTGCCCATGGCAGCTGGGAGCTGCATGGTGACCAGGTTTCCCAAAGAGAAAACGGGACACCCCCAGTCGCTCGCCTAAGGCACTCCGCTTCCCTCTTCCGAGGCTGTCACCCACCATTGGAACCCTGAGGAGGGCCCTCTCAAGGGTCTGTCACTTGTCACTGGAACCTTGCAGGGGGCCTCCTGTCACTGCTGTCGCCTGTTGCTGGAACCCTGCCAGGACCCTGCTGGCTGCCAGCTCCAGAGTCTCACAGCCCCTGGGACTGAAGCAGAGAATGTCAGGGAGGTCTCTGGAAGTCACGGATTCCGTGACTTCCATGACCTCCATGACATAAACGTAGCCTTAATAATAATCATACTGAATAGGCACGTGTTAAGGAACCCTAGACTTCAGGTGGCTGGCAGCCTAGGCACTCACTTCACCCAAGAAACCAATTAGCCCTACCCAGCCTTGGCACTGGAAAAAAGGAGATGAGGGCAACAATGAGGAGAAGGAAGAGGAAGTGGGGTTAGAGATGGTAAGTGAAGTCTTCCTCTTCTCTTGAAAGGACACATTTTCTAGCCAAAGCATTTCTCGTAGACTTTTAAAGTTACCATTGTAGGAATTAACTTCTATTTACTCTGTTTGCAGACAAGCCAATAGCAAGGTTGACCTTAACTGTCCTTTCCCTGGCTGGCTGGCTGGCTCCCTACAAGACAATATTTGTAGGAAACTCAAAGGATTCTATCCACAAAAATCTTAATATTGTTCCTGTCCTGCAACTGACTACACACACTGAACACAACTGGCTACACACACATGCCTCTTATTTCAAAGCCTTTTTGATTTGTTAAAAAATATTGCTCAGAACTTCTCTAGTTCATTTGCACTGAGACCACCATCTGCTGTTCCAGTCTCCATGCAAAGGCAGGCCCTTGCTTTGGGCATTCTCTCTTTTACTGCTGATGTCACAGATTTCTCCGCAGACTGTATCAGTCCAAAACACTAACTGTAGGACTTCAGGGTGTGGTTAGCTTTTCCTCCTCTTATTTGTTACATAAAATTGCGTTCTATTTTCAATAGATTATTCCTATACATAAATTAAAAATGTGTGAATTCTGAAAGCATGATGAGAAACATTAATCCCCCTCCCCGCTTCACACACATACTAGAGCTGAGTTGCAAATATTTATCTTAGGTAAATTAAATGTATGTGCCAAGTGCCCACCGTAGCTCCATAACCATATATATCCTCACCCTAACAGGAATTTTAGATATGCTTGCATGCTGAATATTTCCTCCAGCCTTGATATTTGGGACATTCTGCACCTTAAATTTACATTCAGTGCATTAAAAATATTGGAGGGGCCCAGTTAAATGTTAAAGCTAAAGCTCTGCAACCGTTTCACACTGCACACTCTTTCTGCTTCAGTACCCCGTTCTAGTCTTGCCGCAACAGTACAGTACAGAAGCCCTACACTAATAGGGAGTGTGGGGGGTGGAGGGAAGCCCAAGGCAGATTTTTGTGATTTCTGGATTAACAAGTGCTAGAGAGGGGCCAGTACAGTTGACATTGTGCTCCCTACCTCACCCAGTGGTCCTAATCTGGGCACTCAGTAACACACTGAAACTAGCCCCTTACTATTAGTTCCTGGTGCTGTTCTCTCTTTCCCTTGCAGCTGGTGAGGCAGGGATAGATGGGAGGACAACCTGACTTTTGCCGCTCCCTCAGTTCTGCTGGGACTGAAGCAGTGCAGGGGAAGTGGCAGGTCGGCCGGGATTCCAGAAGAGTGGACAGGCCTTTAGAAAGCTCTGTTCTCTGGTAACCACAGCAGAGTCATGGGAGCCTGCTGCCAGCCTACTTGCTGCACCACCTCTCAGTCTTTGTGGAAAAGGAGGAGGAAGGGTGAAGATAGAGGACAGTCACCTCCTTCAGCACTGAACCAACACCTTTACTCATTCTCAGTGTGATTGAGCTGGAACACCAATGAAGACAGGAATGGCAGCAGCCTCTCTGGAGGCTTCCACATCTGCTGATACCTGTTCCCTTTGCTGGCTGCCCAGAGGCTCCTCTTTGTTCCTCATGGGCCTCAGAAGAGCTGGGAGGGGAAACAGGACCGGTGCTAGTGTTTTTAGCGCCCTAGGCACACAGCCATTTCGCAGCCCCGCGCGCTGGTCCGTGGCTCCGGTGGAGCTGCCGCAGTCATGCCTGCGGAGAGGGTCCACTGGTCTGCAGCTCCGGTGTAGCTGCCACAGCTGTGCCTGCGGGAGCTCCACCGGAGCCGCGGGAGCAGCGGACCATCCGCAGGAATGCCTGCGGCAGCTCCACTGGAGCCACGGGACCAGGGGACCTCCCGCTGGCACGGCTGTGGCAGGTCCACCGGAGCCGCCTGCCGCCCCCTGCCGGCAAAATGCCGCCCCCCAATAATCCTGGCACCCCAGGCGATTGCCTAGGGCACCTAAATGGAAGCGCCAGCCCTGAGGGGAAAGCATCCACAGTAAGAGGCCCAGAACTGGGCTCTCATTTCCAAAGCTGCAGCGTGCAGCAGCTTGTTTGTAGTTGTCAGTGACGCGGCTGGGCTGATTCCAGAGTCAGAGGGAAAAATGTCATGCAATGGCTAGAACAAGAAGCCACTTTACAGAGCCAGCTCAGTCCATCTAGAAAAGAAACAGCTGGATCCCTGCATGGCTTAAGGCATATCACAGGGCTATTAGACTGCGCCTCATAGGATTTTTACTGGATTGAGCAACCACCTTCTTACAAAGCAGCTGAGTACTTTTAAACCATTCCTATCATGTACAGTTTATTTGAGTTCTTGTGATATTCCATAAGCATTCTTCACTGAAAAGGTCACACAAGAGAGTGGAGCTTTGACACTTCAGGTGTCCTCATCCACAAAAAAGAAACCATTTAACGTGACGGTGGTGAAAGAAATCCAACTACTAAGGACCATTGATAGCAATATCCTGTTCACAAATAAAAATGGACACATACAGTCTGTTCCTATAATGATGGGTCACCATTTCTCTGCCTTTTTTCTTAAATTGTCCAATGAGCAATCTTCACACTTCTGATGGGCAAAGTTGTCATGAATACAAAGATTGTGTTGGATGAAGCTCTAGGAAATATATAATTAGAGAGCTGTATGTTAGTCTACAAACTAGAAATCTCAATAGTTTCTAAACACTGCAGGGGCTATTCTCCTATTAAATGCCCCAATCAGTCCATGTCCATCCAGCAAGGCACTGAAGCACCAGCTAAAGATTAAGCATATGCTGAAGAGCTTTGCTGAATAGTGGTGGATTTAAGCACATGCTTAAATGTCTTGCTGAGTTGGGATTATAGACTACAAGAGCTGTGTGCAAAAGTCTCCTCCCATTTTGGCAAGTATATGTCCCTATGTCTGAAGCAACATGCTTACACCAAAACTTGCAGTGTATGTGTTGAGGGAGCAAAGGCATTTATATTAAATGATCACTGCATACATAATCTAGGGAAACTGAAGAGATTGTGTTTGGTCTTAGACCTAGATGACTAATTTATGTCATAAGCCAGAGAGCCAAATTTATTTTTGATGCAACATCATTGGTGTTAAACTAGGGATGCGTTTGGCTCAGAATGTCAATTTCTGATGGTTCTTTTTGTTAGCTGGTATAATTGATTAAACAATCTAATTTGGCAGCAAATTGCCATAAATATTTAGCTATTGGTTACTGTAAACACATAACCATAGGTTATAGCTTCCTTCTTACTGTCTTTTCAGGTCAATAACATTATTATTTTAAACAATAAAATATTCTAAACTGATGTTTTAAAGACTACAAACTATTTCTATTTGCCCCACAAACTGAATCAATTATGTAGCTTTTTACTGAACACTCTGTCCATCTGTTAGTTACCCAGTATAATATTGACAAACAAACAGGCCACAAACCATAATACTTGGTCCAATTTGTTCTCATTTTACAAAAAGGTGGAGATCGAACAGAACTGGAAGAAGGGCAATAAAGATGGTTAGAGGCAATGTGGAATTTACTTATGAGATTTAATAATCCTGATTCTTTTAGACTGGGAAGAAGAAAAATTAGGTCCTGATCCTGTAAACACACACACACTTAACTCTTATCATTGGAATAGGTATAAGTGTGTTTGCAGGCCATCTGGGCCCTAGAGGGGATACAATGAAGGTATATGAAACTGTGAGGGAGTGGCATACAGAGCTGATCAAGTGTCACTTTACTTGTCTCATTACAAGTGGACACTCAAAGAAGTTAATGAACATTTTGAATAAGAGAAAATGCTACTTTATCTATATAGGCTAATCAACATGTGGAAAAATCACTGCTAGAAAAGAAACACTATGACAAATAAAATAGACACACCACTCAGGGTATTTGGGTGGTCCATCTCACGATGTGATAATCCCTCAGATATCCAACCCAAACACATTGCCAAACTCATCCATTTCATCCTCACCCATAACAATTTTGCATTCAACAACAAACATGTTGTCCAAACCATGACAATAGCTATGTATATCAGAATGGCTCCCCAATATGCCAATCTCTTTGAGGGCCACCTGGAAGAAGAATTTCTGGATAAATAGACCACAAAACCAGTGATACCATTGATGTATTTCAGCTATATTTTCATCCTCTGGACAAACAGTTTAAACTCCCTCATAGATTTCCACCACACCTTCGACAAACATCATCCATTAAACTTTCTCTAGAACACTCCCACACTAGCATAAGCTTCCTGGACACCACAATCAGCTTCAACAATGGAAAACGACAGACAACCATGTACAAGAAACCTATGGATCACCACACCTACCTTCACAGATCCCTTAACCACCCAAACACACCAAGAAATCTGTTATTTACAGCCAGACACTCAGATACCACAGAATATGCTCCGAGGAGAAAGTCCAGGATACACACCTTAACACACCTAAAACCATCACCACCAAACAAGGACACACCACCAGAGAAGTAGATCACATCATGGAGTAGGCCACCCAAATACCCCAAGAGAACCTGCTTCAATGCAACTCCAACTACACTCGCCCTCCAACTACACACCCTTAGTTGTCATCTACCACTTTACATTGGAACTCATACGGGGTATCATCAAACAAATACAACCCATACTCGATGAGGACCCCATCCTGAAATAAATCCGTCCTCAATCCCCACTTCTGACCTTCAAACAATCCCCCTAACCTCTCCAACCTCAGCATCAGAAGCAAGCTCCCCACAGACCAGGACACAACAACTCAGAGCAGCACCAGACTCTTCCAGAACATCACTTGCAAAATCTGCAGACATATCTCCCCTGCTACAATGATCAACAGTCCCCCATAACACACCTTTCAAGATCCTACACTTGCCTATCACAACATGGTGTATGTGATGTATATCATCCAGTATACTAAACACCCCAATAGCAACTATGTGGGTGAAACCAGACAATCACTACACTCCCGAACTCATACAGGAAAATGAGAAAAGACAAAGACTATGTCTACACTAGCACTTACTGAAGTATAACTTATTTCGCTCAGGAAAAAGCAAGCCCCTTAAGCAATGTAAGTTACATTGACCTAAACACCACAGTAGACAGTGCTATGCTGGGGGGGGGGGAGCGGGGAGGGGAAGGGGAACGGCTGGAATAGTTAAGCCAAAGGGAGAGCAGTTAAATTAGAAGCTGCATCACTGCAGATCCGCCGCTGTAAACTCTCTAGGGTAGCTGAAGCCAAAAACTCCGACTCACCTGGGTGTGAACACTTTGTTCACAAAGCAATCACTCTATATCTGACCAATCCTCAAAGGAAACCTGCACAACGTTTTCAAAAGATGAGCCTAGGAGCTTAAATTCATAACTTTGCCAGACACTAATAATCCTGGACTGAACAGACAAACTGGATTTATGGCTGATTACAACAATCTGTAACTCACTAACTCCATCTTTTGGTCGGATGACTGCTGAGGTGTTAACTGGACAGTCTACCTTGAAGGGTCCTTTACAATATGTGCTAACTACTTATGCTAAACAATCTGTTCCACCTTGCATTTTGCAGCAAGAGCTCTGTTGAGCTCAAAAGCCTGTCCGTCTCACCAATAGACGTTGCTCCAATAAATTACATTACCTCCCCCACTTTGTCTCTCTAATGTCCTGGGACCGAGACAGTTACAACTACACTGCATTAAATAAAATAAGTTGTATAAATTGTATTTAGCCATATCCTGTTCACCAGATGAAGCCCTAAGTAGGCCTAGACAGGAAGGCTTTGGCTCTACAACTATAGTGCTGTAAAATAAGAATAATCCAATATCAAGCTTCGGGACAGAAGCTTCTTCTCTGTGTGGGTAAGGGAGGAAATCCCCCTCTCACCAGTACAGCATTGCACAACTGGTATTATAGGGGTTTCTAGCCTCTCTCTAAGCATGAGCTATTACATATGGTGCAGTGCCAGAAGCAGGATGACAAAGCAACTGGTCTGATATGGTATAGCAATGCCACACTAGCACTGTGTGCAGATACAGTACACACTTCCTCCACATAGCTCTGCTACTGCACTTCAACCATGACTTCCAGTCAGAATAATTTTACTGCTAGACAGATGCCTGCGATAGACTATGATAAGATGACCAAACGCTTTTCCCCTTGTAACTCAAAGCGTGGACATAAGAACAGCCATACTGGGTCAGACCAAAGGTCCATCTAGCCCAGTATCCTGTCTTCTGACAGTGGCCAATGCCAGGTGCCCCAGAAGGAATGAACAGAACAGGTAACCATCAAGTGATCTATCCCCTGTCGCCCATTCCCAGCTTCTGGCAAACAGAGGCTAGAGACACCATTCCTCCCTATCCTGGCTAATTGCCATTGAAGGACTTCTCCTCCATGAATTTATCTAGTTCTTTTTTTATAGTTTTGTTATAATCTTGGCCTTTACAACATCCTCTGGAAAGGAGTTCCACAAGTTGACTGTGCATTGTATGAAGAAATATTTCCTTTTGTTTGTGTTCCATTTTCTATCTCCATTATTACAGACATTTGTCTCACCAGTAGGGCAAGTTCCTCACAGCCCTGTTTTTTTATGGGCTTGACTCTGTGGTAAAGTCAATTCTGTATCTATGACATAACAATGGAAGTGACCGAGCGCTTGGCTACACTTGAAATTCCAAAGCAGTGCTGCGGGAGCACTCCCCCAGCAGCACTTTGAAGTGCGAGTGTGGTCGCTGCAGGTACTCCACCTCCCCGAGGAGATGAGCTTACAGCGCTAGGAACCATGCTCCCAGTGATGGGGCACTGTTTACACTGGCGCGCTACAGTGCTGTAACTTGCTGCGCTCAGGGGGGTGTTTTTTCACACCTCTGAGCGAGAAAGTTGCAGCGCTGTAAAGTGCCAGTGTAGACAAGGCTTCATGTCACATACCACATGACAACTTCACTGCAGAATCATATGAAAGGAGAAGCTCAGCTGAGATGAGAGAAGTCCCTGTTTAAACATGAATTGGTCATTAGCAAACAAGAACACACACTCAGAAGCATTACAGGGAAAATACAAGGGAAGACAAAGTGAAGTGAGGTGGCCAAATTTAGGTCTGCTGTACTAATAGTTATAACTCCATTGACTTCAGTAACATTGTACCAGCTCACAGCAGGCCTAAATTTGGCCTACCACTTTAAATTGAGCTGGGTGAAATTTTTCAGACAAATCATTTATTTGCTGAAAAATGCAGTTTCAGCTCCATTGAAATGATTCATGAAATTCGGGTCCAAATCAGTGAAGAGTTTCGACCAATAAAGAATAATGAAAACATATTTTTGAAGAGTTGAAATGCTTTGACTTTTCATTTCCAAATAATGTTCCATTTTGAAATTTGGTTAGATTTATTTAAAAAAAAAGAAAAGAAAAAAGTAACACGCCCAAAACAAAAAAGATGGAAAACACTGTTTCAGATCCAACAGAGCATTCAGTTCGAAACAAAACAATTTTTTTCCAGATTTTTCAGTTTGCCCAACAAACCCATAAAATCAGTTGTTCACTTAGCTCTGATTCTGAAGTCCAATATGTTTGAAAATGTCTCTCAGTATGAAAGACCCTCCTTTAAGGAACTCTACACACACAATGAACATGTACTCCATTTAACATTTGTTACCTTCCAGCTTGGGGTTGGTGTGGTATTTGTAATACAAAAAATGTTCTTCTACCGAGGTATAAATCAGCTGGCAAGGTCATTTTCATTTTCCAAACATTATTGAGTGCTTGTTACATGATTTCTGAATAGGAATGAAAGGGCTGTTTTGTCAGGTCTGATTTCGAATGTTTTACAGCCTGCATAACAAAAATATTGTGACAAAGTTAAAAACGATGGAAAAATAATAATTCAGTTCCGAAACATAGCTAGGAAAGCTCAGCTCTGATACAGCTCATGATTTTTACTGAGATCCTACTGGTTAAAGCCAGTTTTCTGGGTGGATTTGCTTGCCTTTCTTGTGCATTGGTCCAGTTGCCAGAGTTTACACAATGGGATTAGAACCTAGGAGCTTCCCAGGTCCTTTGCTAAAACCCTGCAGCCAGATGTTTATCTCACCAAATAAGGACAGTGGGTTCTCCAAACCATAACACTATTATTTATATCTTTTATAAACAAAACTTGAAAATATTCTGCCTCTCAAGACCAGTTGAGACTAGAGAGGACGTTATTTGGCAAATATTTTCTCCTTCTTATGGACTCCGTAACTACTACAGCAGCATCCCTCCTTCAGAGAAGGCAGAAAGCGGGCAGGGAGAGAAAGCATTTTTGTGTAAGTCCTTTGCAAACTTTTGGGGCAGTTTCAATTTCCCAGCAGAAAAAAACAACCCCCTCCAAGTTTTGAATCCTGAATTTGCCTGATATTTTTATGATAAATCAAAATTTGAGCCTGAGCTATTTGACAGTATCCATTTAGGATAAAAATACTTTGCCTAGCAATAGAAAAGAAGCAGACACCACAGTGCTAAGCAAACACAGGATCTCTCACCTACATGGCGCTGTGATGTTTACTTTATGAGGCCAAACATCCAGAACTCCCAAGTAGTGCCATACAAACGAGTTAATATCACGCCCTCTCTCCATACAACATATTCAAAAATGTAGCAACTCATGATCAGTAAGATTGAGTGAGACATTACTGCATATTCAGTGCTAATATTTGCAAATGCATACATTTGCCAACCGTGTGTCAAGTACACAAATGGCCTGGAATGTAATTTTACTGAGTGGGTGTGTTTGCCATGTTGTGGTTTTAGTTAAATATCTTCACCTTCCTGTCTAGTGAACTGCTGAGTACTTTAGCTTACGCTAAGCCTGGATGTTAGCCTGTCTACAGGCTTAGTTCTGTTGAGCACTGAGAATTATCAGCAATACTGAGTTATTGAGTACCTTTTATTCAAAAGGTTTCTGCTCTACTTTGGGAACTTAACTATTCCAAGAGAGCCTGCTCATTGGATATTGGTCAAGCTGTCATCCAGCTTGAGCGTGCTTTTCTGAAAAAAGGAACAAAATGAAGAAAAAAAGTATTAGGTCTACATACAGGGTTAAACTTTCAGATGTCATTAATGACAAGTATAAGAACTGAATATCATTAAGGATGAGACTTTTCATGTTGAAACAAATTGCCAAAAATACTTAAGGTGTTCATACACAAAAAATAGTAATCATGCATAGTCTTACCTATCCAGGATACCTTTTCCCATTGTGTGCTAGGGTGTTTTCTCTGTGCAAACCACAACTTTCAGCCTGGATTCTATTGCACTGGGAATTCAAAAGTGGAGACAACAGTCCTGATGGGAGGCAGTGTGGAGGTTAGTTCAGAAAAAAGGTCTCCTTCCATTGCCGACTGAAGAGGTGGAAAATGTATTTTCCACACTTTACAGCTGTTTCCAGATTTTGTTTCTGTCATTTGAAATCAGTTTGCGGATATGAAATAATGTAAGATATGAGTTTGTTTAAAGTCAGTTCAAACTCATTATGTTTATTCAGCAAAGTTACAGTGACTGTAATGGCTGCTGCTACAAATGCTATCCAGAATGTAACAGGATTTTACATTTTCATCATCCTGCTATTTTAGTAAGTGTGCCTTCAGTAAAAACTGGATGAACCATTTTGTTTCTGTTATTTATCTGACTGCTTTCACTGCTTAGACCTAGAGTCTTTCTTGCCTGGATCAGAAAGAAACAGCTTCTGCATTCAGATTTCACCACACAGAGTAGAAACTATGGCTGCGTGACAAGATATTTTTCATCAGTACCATGTAATGTATCTGTGCAGCAGGAAACAAATAGGCCCTCCATAATGAAGCTCTCTGTTTCAATATCCCCTTTAGATTGAAGCCCTCTACTTACACTGGATATAGAACAAAACCTCTGGTTGCTTGGCATCGTGTGTTGTTTTAATAGCTGTTTCACTAGGGGCCATATGCTGCCCTCTAGTGGAAAACCATGTGGTAAGTGCTCCATCTGTGCTAAACACCAGGAAACAACTGTGTGTTAAGGAGCACACTAGTATGGCCCATGATCCACATGCAAAGCATCACTCAACAGAATGGCAAACATGGCCACCACAGAAAGCCACAACTGTGCATATCCTGCAAGGATAGTTACATAAGAGAGGACACCACTATGTGTGCCTGCTATAAGGGAGGAATGGCAGAGTACACACATCTGTACAGCATGTGTCTGATCCCTGTACAGTCCATGAAGATGGACATACACCCAATTGCATTGTAGGGGGGTGTCTCTGTGAGCTCATAACAGTGCACACAAGGGTCTAAGCTGATACATCAAGATGTTCAGATGACTGCACACAGGCCATAGCCATCTCTAACTAATGCTGTTGTCAACAAGTTTTACTTCCGTAGTATTGCATGTACTAAATACAGTAGGGGTAGGGGAAGGCCACATTCTCACAGATCATACCCTTGTGTGTTCTATGGATGATTTATGTTAGATGCTGGGCTGTATTGGGAAGTCACAGGAGCAAATAGGTGAGAAACTATGCCTTGATTATCTGTCCCAGCTGCAAATGTCAAAGACAGACAGATTTTTAAAATGATACCAAGTATGAGATCAATAAATATTTTTGTTTTCCATATTGCGGCATCCTTCTGTCAACCTAATGCTACAGACACAGATGCACAGACTCATGATCTCTATTAAATACTATACAGAAATAGCAATGACTCTAGTCTTTAGTCCAGTCACTAGCATTCCAGTTAGTTATTAAGCTGAATGAAACCACTGTTCTCACTGTGAATAAAAGCCTTTTCACAACTTTATTTTTGTAAGTTGGCTGACAGAATTAGCACCTATGCGAGTGAAAGTGTAATAATTTTGCTGCTTGAGCCAGGCAGGCTACCCAACCACATCCGTGTCATCATGTTTGGATTGATTTGCAACATCCCAGCTTTTCCATCACTTCCCCCCGAAATCAGTACCAGTACATAAAAAAACATGAACACCAGAGCAACACAAGTGAATGAGGCAAGGAGTGTGCAGTGGGGGGTTGTGACCATGTTCTATGTAGCTACCTGCACGTTTGTTGCCTTGTGTGGTGTAGGGAGGGGAGGGCTGCCAGGGGGGTTGTATTTCAAAGGTAGTGATCCTACTTATGTCCTCCTGGAGACTCCTATCCCTCAGTCCTCTCCTCCAAGACCCCATTCTCCCTATCATGCTCCATATTCTCCCTGCCCTAAGGCGTCCCCTGCTCCACTAATACGCCCTCCTCCCTGCTTAATCACCCCATTCCCCTATCTCATCCCCCATTCCCTGCCCTTAGACCCCCCACTCTCCTTCCTAGCCTAGAAATCCCCTACCATGCCACCCTCAGAGCCTGCCCTCAACATGCCTTTCACTGCACCCCACACCCTGCCCCATCCTAAGATAGCCCCATCCCTCCCCTCTTCCACTGAAGGGACATGGTGTGTTGTCCCAGGGCAACACCTCACCTCCTGCCAGGTGTGTACAACAGGGGAGCCTTTAGATCAGCAGCCACTTCACCAGCACCACTTGCTCTCTGCTCAGGTTTCCATTCCAGGAGGGGCACTGCCTGTGCAGTTGGGGGCAGAGCTAAGAGAGGCCGGCTGAGCAGTCGGGGAAGTGCAGACAGCAGCTCTGGTTGCCTTGCCTCCCAACATGGGGACTCAGAGGGGAGTGGCAGGATCGTGTTTCCCTTCCTATACAGGCCTCACAGGCTTGGCCCAGCACTGCAGTGCACCCCTTTGGACTGAAAGGCAGCAGCTGCTTTAGGACAGGAAATGAAGAGGGAGAATGTGTCTGATTGACAGTGCAGGGGGAGGCTGGGTGAAATTACAGTATATAGATTTTGGCCAATACATTAGGGTAACACAGCCAGACCCAAGTCAGACATTCCATGGAGGCTGTCAATGATCAGTGCGGTCAGGATTGCAGTTTTACTTCTAATCCAAAATACATCACCTCCAGCAGCATAGCATCCCTGGCATGCGGCTCCAATTCTGACTGAGCGCCTCCTGCTCCATCACTATCACACCCTACACCACCTCGAAGGTCTCCCATCCAATCTCAGGCCCTGCCACTGCAATACTTCCCTGGCTCTCGTGCAGTTTAACATCCTACAATGCCTCTCTCAGCCAAAGCTCTCTGTTCTCACAATTGGCCACAATAAGACATACAAGATTGAATTGAGGCAAGTTAGAGAAAGGACACAGCTGTTACTATGTAGATTACACAGGAACAAACATCACTGGGAATCTGGGCTACTGCCTTGATAATAAGCAAGCACTGAAACTTTAATCCTTTGCCGCCAAGTTATGTGCTTTCTATACATAGCTCCTCTTGGCTTTGGGGAGGGCTGCTCAGGCATAAGTGGAGGCAGAATTTGGCCCTGTGTATTTTTGTGCAGCTTAATCACTCTAATAATATCACATACACACACAAAAAAAATCACTCAAACCCTATGCCATGTAGTTAAATGTAAGTCAAATCTTGTTCTCCATCTTCTTTTACTCTCATCTTGCTGTAGACATGGCAAACACTTTGTGTAAGTGAAGTGTGATCTGCATAAATTGCAAGTACTGTACGTATTTGTCTTTATCACTCCTGGGTGTGGCCAGTAGTCATATGTTAGATAAAGCCTCTACGTTTGACATCCAACTGTGTAGCTGTAGCTGATGCTATCTCATGAACTGTGTCTCCTCAGTATGCATCATATTAAACTGTAGAAACTATACTATTAGCATTACACACACTGCTAGCTTATTTTTGGCAACAATATTGGCATGTATTTAAAGGATCCTAATAAATAATAATACTTAGCACTTTCATAGCATGTTACATCTTCACAGTGCTTTACAAACTCTAACCTGATTTGGGTATCAGCACAGCTTTTCCCGATTGTACACACTCTTGAAAACACGGAATATTTTTTCCAAATCAAGTGTTTTGCCTTTAGGGGGATTTACATACTGCTAATGTCACCCATTCTTGGCAGGACAGGATCTGAGGAGCTTCTGTGTGGTACTATGTGAGCTATGGCAATGGCCATGATGCGTCCTGAGTTAGTGAGTTTGAAACAAGTTGTTTCACAATAAAGCTCTACCCTGCTTTTCATGACTTTTCAGATATTCTAAATATCCCAAGGTTATTAGCCCTGAATGAGTTTTCAGTCTCTTCCCTCCTGAACTGAATGACAGTTATATCTCTACAGGCTGCATCTATGATAGCAGTCTCGCATCACCATCTTAGCCTCATGAAAGATACACTTTCTAACCTTTGCCCCACAATATTCTCTGTCTTTTTTATTCAATCCCATATGCAGATTCCCAGACAAAGTCACGACTCTGATCAGTTAGTCCTAGGCTTTATGTTCACAGCATATTTCCTTCCACCATAGCGCACAGAAGAGAGCATAGTCAGGACAGTATTCCAATCACCTTTGCCATTTTAGAGCCACGCACAGGGTACAAGCCAAGGTCACTGTGTATGGACCCAGTCATGCAGTTCTTCTGCACACAAAATTCCCATTGACTATTGTATAAAAGTATGTGTGTACAAAATACACTTACGCTGCAGACCATCTTCAACAATCCAACTTCTGTTTTAAGTGACCACTTCAAAATATTATCATCGTTTCCACTACAAGTGTGGCCTTACTTTAGTTAAATTAGACCATGAACCATTTATCCTGGCCCCTTTGGGTAGTCATTTAAATGAAATTTCATTGTAAATTTTTAAAAACTAGACAATATTACCTGGTTTCGATTTTTATTTTTTATCTAAATGATCCTTTGGATGCATTGACATCACTGGTAAAATTCCCAGACATTTCAATGAAGCTAGGGTTTAGCCTTAAATTTACTGTGCAAACCAGTTGGTTCTTTATTATAGTAATTATTGTGATTGTAATTTTATATCATAAACTGACAAAATGCTTTGTAGCTGTTACATATAGTTCATTCTTTGACATATGCAGCCAGTAGTTTACCCACTTCTTTTTTGTATCTACATATTAGTCAATTTCAAGATAATAAACCTTTCTGTATTTTCTTCATTGGATTATAATATTTAATACCAAGATAACACAGTTTTTATGTTCTTCAAAAACATGCACAATTTTGTATGACTGGAGAACTAACTAATTACAGAGAATATATAATAAAATATAACATACGTTACCAGGACATGAAGTTTATCTCTTGTGGGATAACTTGCTATACAGCCTTTAGTCTGAGCAAAATACTGTTTTGATAATAAAAGAAAACTGAAAACATTATCCAGCATTTTTCTCATGCAACTCAAAAGTCACTGATTTATTTCTCTTATTAACAGTATCATGTAACAATATGAAACTTTTTACATAATTTACAGTCATGACAGCAATCCTCATGAATCCACTTCATACAAGAGATGGTAAATCATCCAGTTAGTGCTAATATTTTTTTAAGTTAAATCCTATTTTATAAGGTTACACATTTTCTGAATTCTTTCTTGCTATGAAAAAAAAGTCACAGTCTACAAACACGATGTAGAACGCAAATTAAATGTCTACAGCACTATATCTACAACTACTAGCCTCCCTATGGCGTTAAAATTCCAAGCACAATTTCATTCTGATATAGTGATCAGTTCTCTCTATAATTAGGTGGCAAAAGTGATTTCTCAGGGTAAGAGTCCCCTAGTCATTTTACACTGCAAATCAATAGTGAAATCTACAGTGTGGATCAGAGTAGAATTTTGCTCATACTGTTTAGCACAAAGGTCATGCTAAAGTAAAACTAAACATTGCTATTAAGCATTTGCCAAAACCAAACATTGCCATGGAGCAAAAATGATTCTTCTTTACAAAGGGCAGAATTCTCCACTCAATTCAGCAACATAGATCTTGCCTCTAATACTATTCTTTCCCTATGAACTGGGAATATCCACTGACAACAATGGAAATCTCCACAACAACCTGGGAGAATGGAATATCAGACTTGATATCCACCATGTGGGTTTTAGGGGAGAAATTTGCCATATGGAAACAATATGGAAGTAGAAATTAATTTAGACACAGCATGAGCAGCAGTGAAGTCAATAGGAACCTTTTCATTGTCCCAGCATACACTGGAATTGGCCCACCAAATTCACCAACATACAAATACAACATGTGAATGTTTCAGAACTTTCTATTGTTGGTCCCTCTTTTAAATCAATCATTTTAGCTGATGTCTTGCTGGGAAATAAAGTTGAATTGTTTCAGCTGCTTAGGTCTATAGCAGTTGTATGAACTGGGTTTATATCCCCAGCAGCACATCCAAACCACAAAAATGTCAGTTCGCAGCGGCATGGGTGGTGTGGCCTGGAGGCAGAGGCATGGCCTTGAATCCTAGCCAAGGAGAGTACTGAAATCTAATACTACAGGTATTTTGTGCACAGAAACCAGTGGAAGTCTTGCATGCCGCAGAACTACAGCACTGAAATCTTACTGTATTGTGATTCAGGTACACAGCCTTTCAGTGACATTCATTTACTCTTATAAGGCAAGTAAGAGATTTTGAATGTCTTCTCTTTGTACATTAGTTTCATCCATTCCACTGTAAACATGATATTATTCTCATATAATAGTTATATACCCCACGCTAGTGCAATGAAGCCAAAAGAGTGTTACTGTCTTTGCAAGCAATTCCTTGGTTCCAAACTCTAGTACATGGGTCAGCAACCTTCGGCATGCGGCCCATCAGAGTAATCCACTGGCAGGCTGTGAGACATTTTGTTTACGTTGACCGTCCACAGGCATGGCCCCCTACAGCTCCCAGTGGCTGCGGTTTGCCTTTCCCAGCCAACGGGAGCTGCGGGAAGCGGCACGCGCTGCACGGATGTGCTGGTCGCCACTTTCTGCAGCTCCTAGTGGCCAGGAACAGCGAACCACGACCATTGGGAGATGCAGGGGGCTGTGCCTGCAGACGGTCAACGTAAACCAAATGTCTTGCAGCCTGCCAGTGGATTACCCTGATGGGCCGTGTGCCAAATGTTGCTGAGCCCTGCTCTAGTACAGATAGCATTAGTTACGACCATACTACAGGACCTCAGCTTGCAGGGTCCTGTACCTTTCAAAAAGAAAGGCATAATAAAAGCATTTGGATCAGAAATGCTTGCTATTTCCATCTCACAGCACTTCCCGTGACTAATCCCTAGAGAGAGATACTGGGGCCATCTCTGGACTGGAGGGATTTGTACACAGTCTCCTACACAGAGCAGCAAGAGCATCTTCTGCTGAGAAGATTGTGCACAACCACAAGATCATGATGTAATTTAAACTCTGCCCAGAACTGCAGTCAGCCAGCACAAACAGTTCAACCAGAGTAACTCTCCATAAGGATTCTTTCAGGATAACTTCCTAGCATGTAGGAAAGATGGTGCAGTGGTTAGGATGTTAGCCTGGGAATCAGAAAACCTAGGTTCAAGTCCCTGCTCTGCCAAATTTCCTGTATGATCATGGGCAAGCCACTTAGTCTCTCTGTTCCTATCTGTAAAATGGGGATAATAGTACTTCCCTACATCACAGGGGTGTTGTGAGGTGCCCATTACTATGTGTGAGAGGTTAATGTAGAAGTGAATATTTAAAATGGGATTTGGGAGTTAATCTGCAGTTGCCCATATATGAGCATTTATAACACTCCATTTTCAAAGGGCCAAAGCCTCTTTCCTGGACATAACCTAAGAATAAGGGCTGTGTGGAAGGGGAAATATACAGGGATCTGGCAGAGAGAAGCCACTCTGCCACTTCTTCAAACTCAGGGCTCCAGGAGCTGTTGCACCCATACCCACAAGGGAAATTGGCTGGTGGATCAGTTTGATCAAGGTCTGATTCATCACTGCAGTACTCTCATTTTACTCTAATATAACACCACTGAAATCAAAAGAGAGACATCAGCAGAAACTGGAGCAATGCAGTGGTAAATCTGGTCCATAGAGTTCAGGCTGAAATTTCATCCTTAGTTTACTTTACCATGCACAGGTATGGTACCTAGTATGACACACACAGAGAAATTCATATCTTGTGCAAAACTTGGATTCACTGGTTTGGTTAAGACCATTTCAAACTCTGCTCTGAATTTCCTGGCAGTGCAGGTTTGAGAGGGACAACAAACTTGTTTTCACCTTCAGACAGACTGAATGTGAGTGCAGCCTTCTGGAGGTGACAAGCCTTAATTACAGCCCAGAGCCACACGGCAGCACTTAGCATGTCCACATTTATTAGCTTTTGTGCTACTGATGCAGCAACAGGGCAGAGCTCTGAAGATATCATGCCTGGCATCATTTGATTACAGAAAACATTCCCAGTCTCTAATCCAACAGACACTTAACCCAGAGAGCATCTTGTGACCCGAAAGGGAACATCTGGAAAGGAATCAAAATTCTGTTTGCCAAACCATTTATATCAGCTGTGAAAGCCAAACTCTGCAAACGAGCTAACTGGAGAGCTTCCCTACGGTCTCTCTGCCAGTGTGCAAAACACTCAGACACAGTCCCGCCCATCGCAATGCTCTGCCCCATCGTTAGGGGCTTTTTAGTGTTTAAAATGTAGGACCAGTTATTTGTAAGGCCTCAAAAATCTGGAAACTTTAGAGCGCAGCAGTCGAATAAAGGATCGTGGGAACATCTCTCTAGACTCTTGCGCTGTGTACTTGAAGTAGTTCTGCGGATGTGCCAGGACATCAAACAATGCCTTTATCAGCTTCTTATCCTGAAAAAGGTAAGGCAGATTTGTTACTGTCAAATTACAATCAGAGTCACCGACACTTAAATCACCAATGATTCCATAACGAATTGTTTTAATAAAAGCAATGGCCTGGAATTTTTACTTTCCCGTCACTAATGTGGGCTCTCAGATCTGCACAGCTGGAGTGAAATCTTGCCACTGACTTCAAGGCAGCCAGGCTTTTGCCCCTGGTCTTTATTTCAATACTAGCAGATCCAAGCATTTACAGAAAGCAGAATATTGAGTTGAAGTCTGACAGGAAAAATGTCCTTTTTGCGTGAAATCCACTCCACTTGCCTGAGTACTGGGCTCTGTATAAGGTGGAGTATGATGTGTGTCAGAGAATGAAATCAGTCTCCCCAATCCAGGGTTAATAATTGCAGGGCCCTCACTCCCTCCTTCAAGGCTGCTATTCTGTGAGCTGAAACAGCTGCCATTGTCTCTCCGTGCCAGTTGTGCAGGGCACTGGATCCAAGTAGATGTAAGCCTATGTCCCCCTCCCCAAGCTTGGTCCCACTGCAGCCTTCCAAGATGGCCTATGTGAAGCCAGCCTGGAGATCCTTTTCCTGGCACTTTAGAGATGCATAGGCACCCTTGTGAAGCTGCTCCACCCACCCCTAGGCAGAGGGCTTCATTGATGCTGAGGCCTGGGAAGGGGTATGCACTGATTTAGCACTTCCCTGAAGTGGCTGGACCTATAGAGCTAGTATAGAGGTCTTGGAAGGCATTAAAGTTGCTCATGCAGACAGCCCAAGCGAGGGCCTCAGTGGGGTGAATCCCATGTAGGGAAGTAGCTTCACTAGCACAAGAAAGTGTAATTTACCATTCTGTATTAATCTCTCCATTAATTCTCATACCAAAGATTTAATAGAGGAAAATTTACCTTAAGTATCTCTTGATGATTTTCAGATGCATAGAGTCTACCATCCCGAACTATGTCTTCTATTAGCTCCTGGTAATCCTCTGTTGGGGATGCATATAAGCATTTGTCTGTTAGATTCAGCTGCATAATCAATGAGGGCCAAATTCTTCCTTTAAACACACGAGTGAGCTGCTGGCAACTGGACGCAACAGGAAGGGTGGTGGGCTTGTAGGTTCACATGTAACACCAAACATCTGGCTCTCAAATTAGCAATCTTTGGTATTTCAAATGACCTTCTATAAATACACTGTGCTATTTATTATGAGGACACAAGCTGAGCTATTCATCATCAATCTGTCAAAGGCAAAAGAAAGCAGCAGCACCCTGGGACAGCTCTGTACTGTAACCATGTGGCATGCTTCAAACTTACTATGTTGCTAAAGAAATCCACACAAAATCCATCTTTAAATATTCTGAATCTTTTGCTGGCTTCTTCATATAACAATCAAAAACTTTCTTAAAGAGCAGGTACAGTTGATCCAGGGCAAAACCCTCCAGGCAACAAAAGCCTTAAAAGGAAGAGAAGTCCAAGCTAAGGGTGAGGTCTTCCCCCAACCAATGAATTACCCACTGTCGGTGAGACACTGCAGCCAACCAGAGAAGGGCCTTCTGTTCCCAGTGAGTACACGGAAATGTTACACCTCGCTCACGCTGTCTGACAAAGCCTTAACTCCAACCTCACCAACAGTGACACAGGTGCAGAGGAGACATCTGGGGTGAAGCTCTGGCCCCACTGAAGTCAATGTGGACTTTTTTGCCATTGACTTCAATGGAGCCAGGATTTCACCCCTGGGATTCCAGGTGAAGGGCTGAGTTTTGGGAAGTTTCAAGGGTAAGCATGAGGTTGGAGTTAAGGGTGAAGGAGATGAATGTGTGCAGTCAGAGTCCAATGAGGCACAGTAGGCATGTGCCTAGAGGTGCTGGCATTCTAGGGGTGCCTAAAAGTTATATGTGGATTAACAGTTCCATTTTTTACAGAAAACACAAAGGTCACCTGGGGGGGGGGGCGCTAAAGATGCTGTGCCTAGGGCATGTAAAGTGTAAATCTGGCCCTCTGTGCAGTACTGTGTGTCCCTCGCACAGCCTGACCAGCTTCTTAAGGCTCATCGGATATGCATCCTTGCCGCCAAAGGAAAGATGCTGCTGACGGGAGAGGTTGTTGGGAGGAGGAGAGTTCCCCCCACCTCCTCTCACAGCCACTGTGGTAGCACCTACAGGCCAAGACCTTTTTGTGTTAGGACTTGACAGACATATAACAAAGAGACAGTCTGTGTCCCAAAGAGCTTACAACTGAAGTAAAAAATCAGACAACAAGCAGATATAAATTGGGGGGCCGGGGGAGAGCACAAGGACACTAAGAGACAATACTAGTCAACAGAATAGGCAGTGGTAAGAGCATGCCAGCCGCCTAACCAATGTTGAGTTTTTGTAGGCAGCAGGCACAGGGCAGTTTTAAGGAGGGATTTAAAGAACACTGAAGTACTTTTGTGGCTATTTACAGGGAGAGGTTTCCATGCATAAGAGGAAAAAGTATGAAAGTTCTTGTTGGAAAATTTTACAAGCTGACAATCAGACTGTCATAATCTGCAGTACGGAAGTGGGAGTTGTTTATATGCAATTACATCAAGTCCTCCGTTCATTCAATCACTTGGCTAAGTGAATTTAATGCCAGATAAGCATAGCATCATATTTTTTGTCACTGGAAACACATTGATTTTACAGTGTATAAATATGCAAAAACTTTTTATGCTTAGATGCAAGCAAAATGCATTAAAATAAATAAAAGCAGAGTCTAATAGAAGTAAAGCCAGTCAAACTCAATGCTTTGATTGACATATCTTAAGAAATACTCCCCAAATCATGCAGGCATAAGCCCTGGGAATGGCAATAAATTCAGACGGAGACAGGGTATTGCTTCTTTCTGTGATGCTCCAAGTTTCTACAGACTTATCCCATACTGACCCAAAGAGCACAAGTATTCAGGGAACAAATCATGTCCAACTTCATCTGCTTACCAGGAGACCTGTACTTGAGTGCTAAGTTAACTAACAAAAGATTCAAAGGCTATTCACTGTTACTACTGTAATAACCTATTGCAAAGGAGCATCTTTTCCTTGCATGTTTTTGTGTCTCTTTTTTACATTATTACTATATTGTGAAATTAGCACCAAAAAAAAAAAAATAATGATCTAAAACTTCTCCCAAAATGTTAATTTGCAGTTTGTGAAACAACAGGCCAAAGCAAGCCTAGGGCTTTGTATACACTGACATTTTTGCAGCTCCATCAGTGCTAGCAGAGCATGAATGGAAGCACTAGCATACACCAGCCAGAAGGGTTTTATCCACCTAGTCATCTAGACTGTCTCTGCGCAGAGTTTGACAACACAGTGGTAAAAATGCCAACGGCCAGTCTATGCTAACACTCTCATGGCCCGCATGTTAGAGCGACAAAAAACATAGACTAAGCGTCAATGCCCCAAGGGTTCAATTTTTTGAGAGTTCTATCTGTTTTATAATGTGCTCCACCTACCCTCCAGGGACTGAAAGGTTCATGCTCCCACTGTAATATTCTACAGTACTTATCACCTGTTAATAGCCACTTACCATCGTATGTTACATAAGGCACCTGGAATCCTTTGGCACTATTCCCTTCATTCGACTTGAACTGGATCCACAGTTTTTTAGACCTAGATGTGAAAGCTATAGGGCGTTCGTAGGTTTGGCAGGTTTCATATGTGGTCACAGAATTGGAGGAAGCTTCCAAAGAAAATGGACAATACACAGCTGTTAGACAGCTCTTAATAGGCAGCAGGTTTAAACAAATAAAAGGAAATATTTCTTCACACAACGCACAATCAACCTGTGGAATGCCTTGACTTTCACATCATCCTCTGGCAAGACAATAACAGGGTTCAAAAAAGAACTAGATAAATTCATGGAGCTGGATCCATCAATGGCTATTAGCCAGGATGGGCAGTAATGGTGTCTCTAGCCTCTGTTTGCCAGAAGCTGGGAATGAGCGACAGATTACCTGTTCTGTTCATTCCCTCTGGGGCACCTGGCACTGACCACTTTCGGAAGACAGGATACTGGGCTAGATGGACCTTTGGTGTGACCCAGTAGGGCCATTCTTATGTTCTTAACTCTTCAGTTACTTAGCGATTAAAAAACACAGTAACCTATTGTGACAAAAATGCTTTTATGGTAGGAGAATAACCAGAATACAAGAAGGTAAATAAGTGCAGTTTTACCCCTTGTTTTACAAGCATTAGTGTGCCAAGATGTTGCTGTTAGTCTGAATGGTTTTGGGCAACAGCGAGAGCCAAATTCTGCCTCTCAGCTACAGGAGGCCAACTCAGGGCCACCCAGAAGGGGGGGCAGGTGGGGCAATTTGCCCCAGGCCCCACATGGGTCCCCACAAGAGTTTTTCAGGAGCCCTGGAGCGGGGTCCTTCACTCACTCTGGGGGCCCCAGAAAACTCTCGTGAGGGCCCGGGCTCCCAGAGCTTCTTTCGCTCCAGGTCTTCAGTGGCATGGGGGACCTGCCGCCGAAGTGCCGGGCCTTTGGCAGTAATTCAGCGGCAGGGCATCCCCGCCGCGGGTCTTGGGGGCACTTCGGCAGCGGGTCCCGGAGTGAAAGGACCCCCCACCACCAAACTACCGCCGAAGCGGGGGCCCCCCGTCGCCGAAGACCCCAGGCCCCCTGAATCCTATGGGCGGCCCTGGACCAACTTCCACCCAAAGAGACTAATTGAAAGGACAACTGCAGTTATTAGCTGAAACACTTTAGAGCTCTTTGCAGAGAAAATTCATCTCGCCTCTGGGAGGTGCAATCTCCCAGACAACAGGTTATCTGGCAGTGTGGCAGGCTGACAGAATCAGGAGACAGCCCAGCCCATTGCCTAAGGTTATGTCTACACAGCAAAAAGCTGTGCATGGACTAGCCTACCTGAGCTAGTTTGAATGGTGTCTCCACAGCACATGTAGAATCAGACTCAGAAATGCAGGGGAGGAAGGGACCTTGAGAGGTCATCAAGTCCAGCCCCCTGCCCGGAGGCAGGACCAAGCGCAGGTAACAAGCAACGGAGACAGCGCAGCACAGACCCTTGGTAGGTGTTCTGGTCATTTGCTCTCTCAGAAGCCTGTACTGTGCTGTGTTCACTGCTTGTTACCTACTCTAGCTGGATTCAACCAAGGGTAGGCCAGCTTCTGCTGTGTAGACATATCCTGAGTGCAGGCACTGGGGAACCAGAGCTGCAGGAATTGAGGACTTGTTTGTGGACAGAGTGCTTGTGTCCGATCTCCACAATCCCTTAACAGAATTATATCAGTTCTAAGTTCAAGCTTCTTTACCCCACTGGCACTGTGCAGCTTGAGAGGTGTTACTATAGCCCTACACTAGCCCGATGAATGGTTTGTGGAGGTGGGGCATCAGAGTGACTGGTCAGTGCAGGCTCTGTTTTTTCTTTACCAGGTGACCTGCAGTTGATAAGAGGGCCTCTGCCACCTTGATCCCTGTGAAGCAAATTGGAGGCTTGCTCATACCCTGACCATATAACTTGGCCCCATAATTATTTTCATAAAACATTTTTTTCTTCTTTTCTTTTAGCGTTTTTAAAACATATTGTTTGTGAGATGAGCCAGCGCCAGAAACTGAAATCGTGTCTCCACAGCACGTGCAGAATCAGACTTAGAAATGTAGGAGTGGAAGGGACCTTGAGAGGTCAACAAGTCCAGCCCCTGCCCGGAGGCAGGACCAAGTAAGCCTCCAGCATCTCTGACAGGTGTTTGTTCAATCTGTTCTTAAAAACCTCCAATGATGGGAAATACATAACCTCCCTTGGAAGCCTATTCAAGAGCGTAACTACCCTTGTAGTGAAAAAGCTTTTCCTAGTATCTACTCTAAATCTCCCTTGCCGCTGATAAAGCCCATTACTACTTGTCCCACCTTTAGTGGACATGGAGAACAACTGATCACCGCCCTCTTTATAACAACTGCATAACTGTCTGGATAACCGTACTCAGAGAGTAGTTATTAATGGCTCCCAATCCTGCTGGAAAGGTATAACAAGTGGGGTTTCGCAGGGGTCTGTTTTGGGACCGGCTCTGTTCAATATCTTCATCAACGACTTAGATGTTGGCATAGAAAGTACGCTTATTAAGTTTGCGGACGATACCAAACTGGGAGGGATTGCAACTGCTTTGGAGGACAGGGTCAAAATTCAAAATGATCTGGACAAATTGGAGAAATGGTCTGAGGTAAACCGGATGAAGTTCAATAAAGACAAATGCAAAGTAGTCCACTTAGGAAGGAACAATCAGTTTCACACATACAGAATGGGAAGAGACTGTCTAGGAAGGAGTATGGCAGAAAGAGATCTAGGGGTCATAGTGGACCACAAGCTAAATATGAGTCAACAGTGTGATACTGTTGCAAAAAAAGCAAACGTGATTCTGGGATGCATTAACAGGTGTGTTGTAAACAAGACACGAGAAGTCATTCTTCCGCTCTACTCTGCGCTGGTTAGGCCTCAACTGGAGTATTGTGTCCAGTTCTGGGCACCGCATTTCAAGAAAGATGTGGAGAAATTGGAGAGGGTCCAGAGAAGAGCAACAAGAATGATTAAAGGTCTTGAGAACATGACCTATGAAGGAAGGCTGAAAGAATTGGGTTTATTTAGTTTGGAAAAGAGAAGACTGAGAGGGGACATGATAGCAGTTTTCAGGTATCTAAAAGGGTGTCATCAGGAGGAGGGAGAAAACTTGTTCACCTTAGCCTCTAATGATAGAACAAGAAGCAATGGGCTTAAACTGCAGCAAGGGAGATTTAGGTTGGACATTAGGAAAAAGTTCCTAACTGTCAGGGTAGTTAAACACTGGAATAAATTGCCTAGGGAGGTTGTGGAATCTCCATCTCTGGAGATATTTAAGAGTAGGTTAGATAAATGTCTATCAGGGATGGTCTAGACAGTATTTGGTCCTGCCATGAGGGCAGGGGACTGGACTCGATGACCTCTCGAGGTCCCTTCCAGTCCTAGAGTCTATGAATCTATAAACCTTTAACATATTTGAAAACTGTTATCAGGTTCCCCAGATCCTTTTTTAACTCAAGGCTATACAGGCCCAGCTTTTTTTAAACCTTTCCTCACAGGTCAGATTTTCTAAACTTTTTATCATTTTTGTTGCTCTCCTCTGGACCCTCTCCAGTTTATTCACATCTTTCTGAAAGTGCGGCACCCAGAACTGGACAGCACTCCAGCTGAAGCCTCACCAGTGCAGAGGCAAGCAGGACAATTATCTCCTGCGTCTTACATACGATAATCCTGTTAACACACCCAGAATTATATTGGTCTTTTCCTCAACTGCATGACATTGTTGACTCATGTTCAGTTTCTGATCCACTATAATCCTCAGATTCTTTTCAGCAGTACTACCACCTCATCAGTTATTTCTCATTTTGTAATTGTGCATTTAATTTTTCCTTCCTAAGTGTAGTACTTTGCACTTATCTTTATTGAATTCCATCTTGTTGATTGGCACAAGTGGAATGGGCCTCAATCCGGATGGTATTAGTATTTGATCGGTCCAACCTGGGCAGGGCTCACCTAGAGGTAAAAGCCCCCATAACTCTTTACCATTCATCAGCCCTTACAAATGCTATATGAAAGTTTCTCACGAAGATCAATGACATATTTCAGCTTTAGGACCTCGATTCATCGGGATTTCCAAATTCATTGTCAAATGAAACCTATTTCTCTACTCTTTAGAACTAGGCTTTAGGTGACTGGTTTTTAGTTTATGCACCAGGCGTGGAATAAGCAGGAGAATTCTGTTCTTCACACTGAGGTCCATCGAAAAAAGACAGACACTGTATGGTTTGGAAGATATTTCAGACTTACAACTCTTTCGCATCACCAGATAGTCTCCACATTCATCTTCTATTGGCAGAAATATTTCTGGAACCACAATCAGAATGCGGCGCTTAGGAGGTGGATTTATAATCCACGTACATTCAGTGTTCGCAGGGTAATTCCCAGGATAGTTTGGGGATTCAATGTATCCAGTAAAATCTCCAAGTTCACCTCCACAGTGTTGATCTGAAAAAGGAACATATCACCCAGGGCCAGGGCATGAGGAGAGGGATATCTAGAGCCTTCTCTATAGTTATTGTCAGCAAGAGCAACAGTCATATGAACCCATTCCTGTTTGTATATGAAACAAGTGCACTCCTCTGCCAGCTGCATATCAAACTGGTCCCTGCTTTTGCCTTTGTTTCTTTAAATAGTGAGATCAAGGCTGAAAAATAAAATTAGGAGCAGAACTAGCTATTAGCACAGAGGCATACGGTGGCTGTGAGGCTACAGTCGCTTGCAAAGGAGATGTAAAACATGACCATGTCAGAGTTCTCCACTCCCTCACATCCAGGGTAACCTTTTTATTCTCAGCTTTGCACAGAGGTAAGTAACTACACAGGGTGTAAGGTATTGGAAATTCAAATATATGGTGCACAATGTCTGCAACAGCTCAGGACAGAGTGACTTCTGCCCCATCCATTCAGAGGGTGCGGTGTGCATGCCCCATAAAGCAGACCTGCTCCACTGGTTGCTGTCGAGGAGATGCAAGGCCATGACCTTGAGTCCCCTCCCTGCCTCTTTTGAAGAAACAAATGCAGAAGAACTGGGATTCTAACTAGCCCCTCTCCAGGATGTTTTGAACACTCTTCTTGTGCACCTGGGCAGGTCTAGGCACTAGCTGCCTTATAATATTGTTAATGCTGTGGTATGCCCTACGTTTATAAAGAGATGCAGCTACCAGAAGTAGACATATATAGTCAGGGTTTCATCAGAGAATTTTCTCTTCCCCTCATTTTCCTTGCTTTATGCCCTCATCTTCCCACACTGCAGCCACCACTATTCAGAACCCAACTGGGACTCCCTTGGGGGCCTGTTCTGTAATAAGCTGGAGAGGTTACTGTTAAGAAGCCCAGAGAGCAAAGTGAGTTGCCTGAGCAGCATTCCTCCCTCACACTTGCCCAGAGACAGAGAAAAGATGACTAAGAACCCAACCAAATCTCTTGCCTTACATGGCAAAGCCAAGATCTACCAGCAGTACCCAAGTGTGGCCCAACACTCCCAGGGTTGATCGTTCTCATGTGCGGACTGGCAAAATTCAATTACTGGCAGCGCAATAATACCACATGCCTCATTCACAGAGCTGGATGCCTCAATAAGTTAGCTGGGGACGTAACTCATGTGTGGTGTAAACAGGTGCAACTCCTGTGACTGCCCTGTGGCTATGCCCACTTGTACCAAAGCTGAATTCGATCCCTAAAATCCTCATTTTGGATGCTAATGACTCCAGCCTTTTTCATTTCTAACTGGCTGAGAAATCCATGTGTGATACTTACTTTTACACTGGGTTATGTTTGTTGATCCATCAAAATCAGTAGTGGTGTTTCCAGGACATGAAATACAATAATTTTGACCAAATTCAGGTTGGTAGGTCCCAACTGTGCAGCGAATACACCGGTGAGTTGTAGTATTATAAAAATGACCAGGTGAACATTGAACTGTAGGGGTTTGTAAACACGTAGTACAGTTACAAAAGTGCTATTATGACACTAGAAAGTAGTTTTATATATGTTTTTATAGGGCTTATTATAAGCTAAGTAAATAACTAATGTTATACTTGCGTGGAGCTACAGCAAAAAAAGGAAGGTGTACTAGGCTCCTGACTGCATTTCCAATATAATAGCTCTTTTTGTGAGACCACAAATATAGCTCACAGTGCCACATGCTATTTCCTGTCTAGAAGTTAGAAACAGGAGAGAGAAAGAGAAAGAGAAAGAATGTGTATCTGTCTGTCGGGAGCAGGGAGGGTGAGAGAGAGTAAAGAACAGACAGTGAGAAAAAGAACATTTCATTGAATGGTCCAGCCCTGGTGATTTGCCATGAGTAAAACTAACTGTATATATATATGTATGATACATACATTAACTGAACAATTCTGCCACACTTAAAGTACCATATTGCCTGAACAGTCTTGCTGAAATTCATTGACTACACTACTCACTGTGATTAAGGGGAGAAGGATTTGGCCCTTCACGATTTGTACATTTGTTTTTGCAGGTCTTATGCAATGGTTAATGAGTTATATTAGAATCATGTATTATAACCTCTGCCTCCTGGTTACATATGTCTCCTTAACTTTTTGGAAGGATGTGGGGCAAAATCCTGCACTGGATTTACATCCATGCATCTCCATTAGAACCAATTTTGATTACTGTTTGCAAAAAAAAATACAATGCTGCTTACAATAAACCTATGATTTCTAATGCAAATATTAACAAGAAACTCCTTTGTCATTAAAATACCATCACCACAGGATTCTCATCCTAGGTCATCGGCATTGGGGATCAAGTGCCAATTATGTGGGACCTCCCTCAACTCAAGTTTTCAGGCGGGCTTCTGACCCACATGCTGCCCATTACTCATGCTCCAGAGCATCCTGGCCAATTCCATTTTTAGCCTCGTCATAAAGGACTCTCTTTCTGCAGGAGCTAGTCAATGGTTCTGACTGTTGCGGATCCATCTCTCAGAACCTACTGCTCTTTAGTCAGACCCTAGGTTCCTTTATACACATCCCTGGTTTCCAGTCAGCACATAATTAACATTCTAGCCAGTTTGGGTACTTTGGCCTCTGTGATCCCAAGGGGTTGGTGTTGCTATGATTGTGTGACTCCCTTGTGCATCCATCCATTTTGGTACTAAGGGGATCATCTTGCTGCCAGCCATCACACAGAGACAGTCAGCTCTCCTTCGTCCTTGAGATTAAATACCTGTTTTTTCCTATGTTTTCCTATCTGTCTTCACAGATCGTCATGACAAATCATTGACCAGGTTCAAGATATCTGCCATACCATCTAGTAGTCCCAAAATGCCAAAAAACTTGAGATGTAAGAGAGCTCCCACGTGACTTGAGCCAGGGGAATGACACTAAAGTGTGAGAATGCTGGGAGACAATAGCTTTAAAGAGAGGATGTATTTCGCCCTTTAAACTTTAGAGTTCATGCAGTTCATTGTATCTCTTCCTGATCTTACCTTTCGTCTCGCAGTCCTGAAAGATCGATGCACTGCTGAATTTTGTTGTCAGATCTCCTCCACATGGAAAGCAGGATGTCCGGCCAGGTTCAGATTGGTATGTTCCAAAGGGACATGGCAGACAGGGCTTGAAGCCATCAGAGGAATATTCACCCAGTGAGCACTGACCTAGAGGACGTAAATACACATTAGCATAAACCTGAACTTCATGGAAGTTGTCAGGGCCAGCTCTGGCTTTTTTGCCGCCCCAAGCAAAAAAAAAAAAAAAATTTAGTGGGGCTGGAGCGGTGAAGCAAAAAAACCCCAAACAAACAGAGAGAAGGGGGGCGGCCAGGGCTTCAGCAGGGTGCTCACCATGCAGCCCCTCCCGCTGTGCCGCTGGCCGGGAAGGCTCTGCGCCGCTCCGGTTGGCTGGGAGGGAAGGACGCAAACTGCCCTGTTGAGTTTGCTGCGGGGCATTCCCCACCTCTGCCCTCTACAGGGCAGCCAGAGTGGCAAACCAAAAAGAAAAAGAAAAAAAAAAAAGGGCGGCCGGAATGCCGCCCCTTGGAATCTGCCGCCCCAAGCGCAAGCTTGCTCGGGTGGTGCATTGAGCCGGCTCTGGAAGCTGTATCATGGCTGAAAGAGTATTACACACCTGCTCCTCAGCTAGTGCAAATCATTTGAAGATCTGGTCGTAAGTATGAAGTATGAAAGTCTGAAACCAATTTTATGCAATAAATCATGAGTTGAAATAAGATCTCAATAAGTACGTGGCTGGAATCATTTACAGGCTTTAATACAATGATGTTTGGAATAAAATTGGTTCTGTTTGTGCTACACGTTGCCTCAAAATTGTAGGACAACATTCTAGCCCTTTTTCCTTTTGTCCCCAAAATGGACATAAATGAAAGCAGGAAAAATGCAGTATTAATTTGCATCCATTTTCTTTCAGCTCTAATTGCCTGAACTACAAACAACTCTCTGAGCATGTGACACAAGTAATCAAGCAAGGGAGGCTGCCAGTACAACTCACAGGCGGTACTCCGAAACAAAGTCCCACTCTGATCCACTACTACATGGAGGGAGAGGCCTGCTGAGCTGGAACTCCATAGATTTTAGGGAGCCAGAATTAGGAACAGCAGTTGCAATTCCAGTGCAGCTCTGTTCCCCTGCTGCCTGTGGCTTCTCTCATTCAAATGGAAGCAAGAGACAGCACCTGCCCCATAGAAGTTGCCTATTGTAATATCAAAATGAACACTAACTGGTTCACAAACATTGAAGTGAACCTGGTCTGAGGAGTTTCACATTTCATTATAAAAGAGTCTCTCATAGACTAGCCCACTAACAACATTTTTAAGTCATAGAGCTGCAGATTATGTAGACTCTCCTGCCATTTTGTTAATGAGCTCAGAGTCTATAAAACAGGCAGCTGAACTAACCTAGCCCGGAAACTATAAGCAGCAGAAACCCAGATTTTGTAGAATTCACAATTTATTTTTGTTCTATAAGATGATTATTAATAATAATTAGTAATGAAACAAACACTTTATTTACTGTATTGCCCTGAAACCCCACTCCAGATCAGAGATTGTGCTAAACTCCACAGAAACACATACTGCACCACAGTTCATGACTCAAAATACTCTTCCCCTCAGATTCTGGGTCTTTGATATTGTCTCCACTTTGAATTGCTCTGCTCTGCTACAATATGAAGGTAGGATTTACCTCACAGAACTGATTCTCTATAGACTCTGTGGATCCTTTATGGAAATCTCTGAAATAAAATCTGTCTTCAAAACTTTTAGCAAGCAATTGATCTCAATGACAGTGGTAAGTAATTACACTGCTCTGGGTGACACAGAATAGTGCTGCAGTTGTTCAGCCATGCTGAGAAATTTTGTCCTTTTAAAGAGCTGCTGCGATAATAAACAGTTGTTAGTTTTAGTTTATAGCGCCAATAAATCATTCCGTGAATGGCTGTTTTGTTAAGGAGTTAAATTAGCCTTGGCTTCATTTCAAAATATTTGACTAACAACAAAAAGGGCATTAACTACTTGTCATGATCAATGATGAAGAATTTTGTTTATGGCTAACAAATTCAGTTTAATAATGAGCTTCTCCTTAGTGTATTATAGGCAGCAGGTAAAGTGATGTTATCTGGCTCATTATACTGAAACTGAATGGTGAAAAATATCATCCTAATTCTTGACTCTAATTTCTCCAACACAAAACACTTTTATCCAACCTTCTGCATTTTGTGGATACCCATTCATTTGCTCCTGGCTCTTTTCAAGTCCCTCTTTATTTTATAGGTATTTCTGTGGCACACATCTCTGTAGTGTCTGTGAGCCCCACAAATATTAATGAACTAAGCCTCAGAACATCCCTAAGAGGTTAAAAAAAAAACACAGACTACTTTCATTTTAGTGACAAGACAAACGATGTACAGAAGAGGTTAAGGATAGTAAGGTTCATTTTGATAAGCAGCTAGCCAATTTAGGTACCCAGAATCCATGACCACTTTTGAAAGTCAGGCTAAGTCACTTGCCAAGAAGTCTGTGGCAGAGACATATGGGACAGAACCCCAATCTCCTGTATCTCAGTTTTGTGACCTAACTGTGAGTACATCTTTCCTCCTAAGTGCTTCTTCTTTATTGTTTTTTTTGCTGAAGTTATTTTACTGGTTTAGATTTCATTTTTTAAATCAGGTGTGACTTTTTACTTCCAGACTTTTCTTAGATCTCTAGCTTCACATTATACACCCCCTAAACAAAGCAGGGCCGCCCAGAGGATTCAGGGGGTGTGGAGCAGGGCTGGGTCTTCGGCAGCAATTCAGCAGCAGGTCCCTCTCGGAGGGAAGGACCCGCCACCAAATTGCTGCCGAAGAATGAAGCGGCAGCGGTAGAGCAGCCTAAGTGCTGTTGATCGCAACCTTTTTTTCCCCCTGTCTCTAGAGGTGCTTGTACTCACCAGGCGGCGTTCCAAGTTTTCAGTAGCACTTCAGTGGTGGGTCCTTCACTCGCTCCAAGTCTTCCGCTGCAATGAAGGACCTTCCGCCGAAGATTCGGAGCGAGTGAAGGGCCCGCCACCAAAGTGCCACCGAAAACCCGGAGTGGCTCGTGGGGCCCCATTTGCCCTTTCCTCTGGGTAGCCCTGGAACAAAGTAATATCCCAACATAGTCTTTAGATATGCACAAAGCCTTGTGCACCCATCCAAGGTGCTTTAGTCAAAGCCTTGTGCACCCATACAAGGGCAGACGCTATGCCCTGAGACCAGGGGCAGCTCTAGCTTTTTTGCCGCCACAAGCACAGAAGTCAGGCACCTTTCGGCTGCTTGCCTGCAGGAGGTCCCCGGTCCCACGGATTCAGCGGCTCCCCTGCGGGAGGTCTGCCGGTCCCGCAGCTTCGGCATACCCGCTGCCGAATTGCTGCCAAATCCACAGGACTGGCAGACCTCCCACAGGCAGCCTGACTGTCGCCCTCACAGGGACTGGCAGGACGCTCCCCATGGCTTGCCGCCCCAGGCACATGCTTGGAGTGCTGGTGCTTGGAGCCGCTGCGGCTTAAGACCCCACAATGTATGTGATCACACAGTATATCTGAATGAAATCTACTCCACTGGATCTCTTTTGCTCAGCAGCTTTGCCATTTGCACATTACTTGTCGTGACAAATCACTTTCGTCTGTAGTTATGTGCTGTAAAACCCACTCTGGAGGAAACTGAGTTGAATTCAATATTTCAGAATCACATACAAAGAGCAGGGAAGAGTCACAGCTGCCACTCCATTTTTAACTTACCTTGTTGTTCTGTACTGCAGGGGTCTTTGAGTGTTGGGTGATCTTACATAGCACACATGGTTCTTTCAAGGTGAGTGAAGTAAGGAGTGGCAGCATCATTTCTGTGCCTTTGCTAGCTCTGTAGGGTGCAGCAGCCTTACCTCCACATTCAGATATATCGCGAGCTCCAGCAAATTTTTGGTTTCCTGGGTTCTGAGGACTTGGGCAAGGTTCACAAGTTATTTGTCCTTCCTCGTCTTGGTATGTTCCATTAGGGCATAAAACACAAAGTTCTTGTTCCCCATCATAGTATGTTCCAACACTGCAGCTAGCTAACGACAGGAAAAAACATCTGGTCACCAAAATTCAATTTATGTTCTTCAAAGTCAGTAAGTTAAATTGTCAGGTTCCAGGCTGCTGAATGACTTGCAGATTGATGCCTTGTACCTCTAAGGCAAATCCACTAGAACAGAACCATGAAAATGCATGGGGAGAGAATGTTCTAGAATTTTGCATAGAATGAAATGTTGCCTGTGAAGAGAAAACCAATTGCTCTAGTATAGAGCATAGCGACAGAGACTGCATCAGACTGTATAGACTATTTTGATTTTCAGAACAGATATGGGACATTGATACATAGAAATTGCCCTACTGGGGCAGATTTATGGTCCATCTAGTCCAATATGCCATGTCTGACAATGCTCGCTGGGGTGCACAGGGTGAGTTCAAAAGGAAGTACCTCTGCACAGCCGACAGCCATGCCCATAGGGGGTGGTTTGCACACAGTTGGTCCTAGCAACTCACTCAGTTCTCATTGGTGGCTCCAGGCAGCTGTGTGTGCACCACTGTGACACACCCTGAGACCTCACCTCAGCTTGCATACTAAAGCTAGTGAGGGTAGCTATCTGCGACAACAATTAGTGAAAGGGCATGTCTGGCCCTCAAAGTGCATTAAGTCTCCTCTTACAAAGCTGGCAAAAAAACTCCCAAAGGATACCACTGTCAGAAATGGTGCTGGATCAGGAAGAAGGTCATGAGCCAGTTTAAAACCAGGGGAGAGGCTTGAAAGGGCTGACAATGGAGGAAGTATAAATTTAAATATTTTATTTCTGTTTGTTCATCTGAATCAGAAAGTTTAATTTCAACTCAGTTCTATGTTAATCTGCTCCCCCCCCAAATGCTACTGTGCTTTATGGGAGTTGTAATTCGAGTGCCTCATGAGGTCGCTATCGTTTTCTATGGGCTAGGGTTGCCAGACTACATCTCCTGGGATGCAGCATCACCACATAACTTCCATGAGGCACCGTGTTGACTCAACCAGATGGGAGACTGTGGTGAGTCAGAAGAGATGTAGTCCAGGCAGGGGGTCTGCCTCACAGAAAAAATGGGGACACAAGGCACCCAAACTGGAACTGCAGAAGCATTCGAGACTCAGATTAATGTCAAACTGACCCAAAATGAAATGTTTTGATTTAGTTCAACAAATCAAATTCTCTCTTTTCAGGTCAACCCAACCCAAAACAAAATATTTAGTTTTGAATTTCCCAACTGCAAATCAAAATATGTCAGCATTTTTCCCAGGGAAAAACTTCAGTTTTGCTGAAACTACATTTTCCATCAAAAAACATTTTGACAGAAAATTCCTGACCAGCTCTAACAAACATACTTTTTAAACTGTATATGTCATAAAGAGAAGGGGAACATTGTCAATATTCACTCCTTCCCCCTAAAATGACAACAGGTCAGGCAGTAGCTCACCAAGAGCCAAAATCTGCTTTGGTCATATCCCTGCAGTTTTCTCCCTGCAGGAGTGTAACCAAGAACAAAGTTTGGCCCCCCACCATCTAGGCTGTGAAGTAATTTCCTGATCACTCATTCCTGTTGGGAGCATTAATTTCAAAATGGCATCCTCAAATCAAGCTTGCACCTATGTGCATAACCTTTGCCCACTCCTTAATTTGATCATTCTGGAAGTTGTTTTGCTAATATAACGAAGAGAAAACATGAAATGTTCAGCCCTTTTTGGAAGGGAGATAAAGATTTCACAAAACAAGCCACAAACCTCATCATTCAACTCTCCATCATCCCTTAAGATTTTCATCAATTAAATGACATGGAGTGAAACCCTTCCAGCCAGAGCGGCTGCATAAGCCTGATGCTCAGCCATATCATTGTAGATCTGCTATGCAAAGGCTCAGGAAATACAGAAGCTGTACTTGGGGATTCCACAACCCCTGCCCACCAGGGAGCTGAGTGACACATGAAGGGAGGTTGTAGACACATCTAGGAGTGCCAGGGGCATGGCCACTGCAACTGCAAGCTGCCTAAATCTGTTTATAAACCTCATTTTGGGGGGCTCACAACCTGTAGTCTGTGGTAGTGGCTGTTTAACTGATTATGTTCTTACATTGGCACCCATCACTGTAATATTAAAGAAGCCCAATCACACAGCCACTTACATCTTGCCTCCCACAACTCCTGCACTGGGCCCTGTGCAAAGGAGACAAGGATTCCACACTTATTCATATCGGATGTTATTAGAAACAACTGGCTACCTAACAAATCCCTTTGCACAGACTGTGATTACAAAGTACTTGATGCTGAGGATCCACTACTCTCTAGGAACTGAAAGTGCTCAACACCTCTTGGAGTTAGTTTCAATAATGGTAGAAATGTACTCAAAAAGCACAGACTGGGAAAATCAAGTCCTAAAAAACCTTTTCACAATGTCTCTAGAAAAATTAATTTCTGTTTTTCTATCCACTGTCTCCTCTGAGACTTGCCACATGATGCAAGACTGAAACAGCTCCTGCTGACAGTGATGATCAAAAAATTACATTTTCATGCATCTTTTGCTATTCATTAATCTGACAGCTGCTAATTATTAAACCTAAATATTAGAATTAAAGAAGCACCAACAGGTTCCAAAGACTTTTACCTCCTCACTTAAAAGGCAAGAGTTCCCCAGCCCTCTCGAGTACACAAAGGGTATTTATTCCAGATAACGCCATGTGGATAAATGGTGCAATGTATCAGACTATTTAATGTCACATAGATATTCACTATGGATCATTAAGAGGACATAGCCCATACTTATCCCCACCTCCTGTTTACAGATGAGCTAAATGTGGTTCACTTATCTGCTGCCCAACAAACTGAGTATGTAGCTAAACAAAAAGATTTGTTATCCAAGGGACACCGATCTTTCTTCATTCCTTTCTCATGGAAAGTAGTACCTGACTACACAAGTCACCCAGAGAAATCAGTGGCACTATGTGTATAGTAAGAATGATACAGCTAATCCCCTAAGCAGGAAACCTAAGAAAAATGTTAAACTCAAAATTCTTTTGTGCCAATGTTTGTTTAAATAAAGCTAAAAAGTTTTGGAGTTTTCATCTCACAAAACCACAAAATAGAAGGTGCCCCATGAGACATGGGAAACACCCGGTTTGAAACAAGATTTAAAGATTTGCAAACAAGGAAAAATCAAGAATTCCACTGGCTTTCTTTGCTTCCTCCTCTCCCCCAGCAACCTGCTTGTTTTTCTTCAAATGAACAAAAGAACCAATTGCCTCCAGTAGACTTCATTTTTGTACCCGCTGTCTTTGTTTGTCTTCAATGCCCATTAAAATCCCATTCTTATATCTCATGCAGCTGTTTAAAAAAAATATGTGAAAGCTTTTCTGATGGAAAAAAAGGAGGAGCAGCTCCCACTGGGAGCCAGGATTACTAGTTACAAAGACATTTAAAGACTCTTCCCCCCTTTCCAGCACTTTACTCTTTGAGCATTTGACCCTATTGACAAATACTATGGTATCTCAGTGGCTAAGGTGAACTTCATAAAAGAGGTCATGATCTATTATCTAACCATTTTCCTAAGATTCATGCCTTGACTTTATAAGGAAAATCACAAATAACTGATGCAAACTGATTCCTAAGCAGCGTCCTTGAAGTTATTGTTTTTAACAGTTCACAGACTTCGGTCACATGGAGAGATAATGTGTCTTAGAAATTTATGTCTATTATCGTGAAAGCAAGCAGGTTAGCAGTACTGCACTTTCCTCTCTCATTTGAGAATTTATTTTCTGTTCAATTTTCAGTGGGGAAAAAAAAATTACAATATGTTGGAATTTAGGTATGTGACAATACATTTACTAATTGCAACAAATGAAAACGCAGACAGGCCTTTGTGTTTCCCTTTAAACATATTTTTCATACTTTGTCTTTTAGAATCCCAGTGTCATACAACATGCAAATAATGGGAATCCGCTGTGTTTTCAATGGTGATTTCTTACTGCTTTGGATTCGCTCTCTAAACTAAGGGCATGTCCACACTTACTGTGGATCGATGCTGCGGTGATCAATCCAATGAGGGTCAATTTAGCAGGTCTTAGGTTGACTGCCGATCGCTCCCTCATCGACTCCAGTACTCCACCGGAACGAGAAGCATAAGGTAAGTCGACAGGAGAGTTTCTCCCATGGCCCAGCACAGTGTAGACACCGCAATAAGTCAACCTAAGGTACGGCGACTCCAGCTACGTTATTCATGTAACTGGAGTTGCATAATTTAGATCGACTTAACCCTGTAGTTTAGACCTGCTATAAGGGCACAAACCTGTATGGTGTTGAGCAACCAATATTATGAACTTTCATGGAAGATGAGGTGCTCAGCACCTCCCAAATTAGGCCCTCATATACCAGAGCTATTCACATCTACTGACCACTAAAGAGGCTGTTGTTAATTTTGACACACACATACCCCCAGAGGGAATGCTCTTTCATTGTGTTACTGCACTGCAGCAGGAGCTTGCTGACGCTCTTGATATATTATGGGAAATTCAAGGAACAGTGCCAGCTGCTGAGTCACCTTTGCCTTGCTCACAGCACTTGGGCTGTTCTGGGTGCCCCACCTACCACGCATCCAACACAGAATGTACATTGGTCGCAAGGGAGGTAGCTTTACTGGAATGACGTAGCCAAAGTACATCAGCAATACAGTTGTCAAAGCAATGGAAAAAGTGTCAAGAGCTTGCTTCCCCTCTCTCATTGGGAAATAGGGTGACCAGACAGCAAGTGTGAAAAATTGAGACAGAGGGTGAGGGGTAATAGGCTTCTATACAAGAAAAAGCCTCAAATATCAGGACTGTCCCTATAAAATCAGGACATCTGGTCAACCTATTGGAAAATGTCCCAGCAGGAGAGGGGGCCATTGCTGGGTCTTATCAGCCACTGCTCTCCCTCTTCTCAGATACAAATATTCCAAGTAAATTAGGCACTGATAAGAAACTGTCAATGTTTAGACATTTGATCTTGGTCACAGTAAGACTTTAGCAAAACATGGTGACAGTCCAGTCTGCACTACAGAACCAATGTTTGTAACCACATTAGTGGAGAGCCTTGCTGTAACCAGGTACCCTGCCGTATATTCGAGATGAAGATAAAACCATAAAAAAACCTTCCAGGACGAATTGCCACGTCCTCAAGGATCATTTGGAATTTCCAGTATCCATGAATGACCCCATCTTGAAGTTATAGCATTCAAACCCGCATCCCTTTCAGCACAAAGATGTAAGCCTGATGTGGGGGAATATCACCTCTAGAAACAAGAAAGCAGTTCAGTCTCCATGCCTGTTCAAGTCCTAAGATTGCTAATAAAGGGGAAATTATGGAGATTTTTTTTTTATTTTTATTACTTTTTTTGGTAAGTTTTAGGAGCTACATTCTCAGAGCTGCAAAGTTTTATTGAATCTGCTAACTCAATGTTACATATTAATTCTTTCTAACAACTGTCTAGATATCTCTTTAACAGAGCACACTTGAACAATATCTACAAATGGAACTATGAGACTGGGACCGTGAAATTCAACTGCACCTAGACCTCAAAACAGCCATCAGCTGTTGAACAGAAAAATCAACTTTCAGTCAACTTGAACTGGATTTGCACCGACAACCTTTAGATGGAAGATTCCATGCTCCTGAACCAGTGATGGCCTTAGCTTTTATCATCAACAACTATCTACTAGGAATGTGTATGCAAACATCCAGCACTATAGGAAAGGTGGACTGCACTAGTAATACATTTTCTGCTGTAGCCTGTCATGTCCCTAGTCTAGGAATTTTATGTTATATTGTGCTCCAATTTGGACCTTGGGAGGTTAAAAGAGGAAGGGGGAGGAAAAAAATCTTTTCTTCAAAAAATGATTCCTTACACGAAATGCCGGACAACATAACAAGAGAGTTTTCACTGGAACCCCCTTCAACAATATATATTAATTAATAAAACCATCACTGAAAAGGAGACAAACTAAATAAGAGATTGTTACTGGTATGTAGAGATTATAGCCCTAATTCAGCCTTTAACAATCAGTGGGACTGCTCATGGTAGAAGATCAGCTTATATTTAAGTACTTTGCTGAATCAGGGCCCATGTAACTGGATTCAACTGTGTGGGAGTAGGTAGAATCTCTGCCGTGTCTTTTTCATTGCTGCTCTTATTATATTGTCGTATGTAATACTTGTTCAACTGATCGGTTCATCTGAAATAAAGCTAAAGCATTTGCCCTCAGAATCCCTCCCTAATCATTGCTAGGTTTCAACTTCTGCCTAACAATCAAAGAAAAGGGGGGGGAAATCATCTGAGCATGTAGAGGAGAAACCAACCCACTATCTAACCCCCACTCCAAACACCAGCAAAAAGTGTGAAGAGGGAAGAAAAGCATAGGGAAAGAATGATGGGGAGACATTTAAAACAGAAATAAGGGCAACACCTGAAGAAAGGAGATAAAAAATTAAGGATAACAAGACAACGTGGAAAAGGAAGTAATCAATAAATAAAAACAATAAAATCCTGAGGAAAATGAGATGTTAGGGGAAAAAAAAGAAAAATAAGAGTGGAAAAGAGATAAAATAGCAACTGAGTGAAGAAAGGATTGAGTCATTTATGAAAAAATAGAACAAATATTGAATTGGGAGGGGTAAATCAGAATAAAGGAATAAAAACTAATTCTAAAGTAACTAGTGCATATAAAAAAGGAAAATAATGAAAAGGAAAAACTGAGACTGAGGGAGAAAGAAAAGTAAGTCAAAAGAGGCTATAACAGAAGGGGAAAAAACTGAAAGGAAATTATTGGGAATGTGAATAATGTCCAGATTGCAGGAATTTTCTGCTAAGTGGAAGGTAAGGGCCAGTCTACACTGTAGCAGCTATCATTCTGGGGATCTGATTATAACATGGCAGTCTCTCGTGGAGTAAAAACATTTGCAATCGAGAGAGGGTCAAACTATATTTTAGCCTCGTTCCCAAACTATGCAAATGCCCTGCAAAACATAAAGCTGCAGTACAGTCCAGGAACAAAGTTAAATATGTCTACACTGCAAAACCAACTCTAGGTTAAGCTACATGAGAGAATCCAGAGTTTTAACTGGAGCACCCAATACAGTAGTTGTTACAGCACAGGCTGCACCTTTACCTTCCTCTTAACAGACACCTTTTATAGTCTGGACCAGAGGTGGGCAAACTATGGCCTGTGGGCCACATCCAGCCGACGGGACCATCCTGCCCAGCCCTTGAGCTCCTGGCTGGGGAGGCTAGTCCCCGATCCCACCCTGCTGTCCCCTCACCCCCGCAGCCTCAGCTCACTGAGCCGCCAGCACTCTGGGCAGCAGGGCTGTGAGCTCCTGCCAGGCAGTGCGGCAGCGTGGCTGGCTCCAGCAGAGCAGCGTGGTTGCCAGACATGCTGCTCTAAGCAGCATGATAAAGGGGTGGGGGTGGGGGGGGTGGATAAGGGGCAGAGGGTCCCGGGGGGCAGTCAGGGGACAGGGAGCAGGGGGCGATTGGATGGAGAGGAGGTTCTGGGTGGGAGGGCGGTCAGGGGATGGGGAACGGGGCAAGTTGGATAGGCATGGGAATCCTGGGGGGCCCGTCAGGGGGCGGGGGCCAGGCTGTTTGGGGAGGTACAACCTTCCCTATCCAGCCCTCCATACAATTTTAGAACTCCAACGTGGCCCTCAGGCCAAAAAGTTTGCCCATCCCTGGTCTGGACACTACTCAGAGGTGATAAATTCATCCCAGTACTGCGGGCCAGCACAAGGCCCTGTGAATCTATAAAGCTGGCTGTGTGCACTGAGGTGAATTTCATTCAGAGGCACTCTCCTAAGATTCCAGACATTTATTCTGTTCTCAATAGGATATTTGAAATTTCTGAACCGCAATCTGCCCTTTACTCAATAGCAACACCACAAAGCCCCATCCATGCCAAGAGTCTACCTGCTCCTGTACCCCCGTCAATTCAAAATCCTGTTGCCAAAGTTCTCTCCCACTCCTGTTATGTCCTTGAATCCATTCACTGACTTGCTATCTCTTGCTACATAGTCATCCTCATGTTCAAAGTGCTTCCTTTTCCGTGTGTCTTTAAGGTGCCTAGCACAGTAGCTTGGGACATTTGGGAACTACTACAAAACAAACAACAAACAACTTAATCTCATATCTACCTACACCCCCGAACTATTTTTTTCCTGATACCCCCTCTTGGTCGCTACAGTCTTCCAAATTCCTTCTTATTGTTTTTTTTAGCTGCTCCTTAGCTTTGCTCCTTCTGGCTGGTGGTGGGAGGTAGCAGTGGTCCCAGTGTCATTTTTACAGTGCACAGCCAGAAATGATGCCATAGTCCTTAGTGAGGATTGTAGCCCTGTCCCTTCAGGGCCTATCCTGCCCACACTGAAGCTTCCATTGACTTCAGTGAAGCAGGATCAGGCCCCCAGTGCAGACATTTTGAAAACCAGCTTCTAAATGAAAAATAAAGTAAATGCAAAGATTGATCATTTAGGTTCCTCTCTGAGATAATAGGCAAAGACTAAGGGCAGGCAGACTGCAGATGGGCAGAGGATCAGCACTATGGAGGACAGAACTAATGAACTAAACTCATCCACTGCTAAACTTATGAAAGATTCAGAAAACTATGTTTTAAAGAGATAATATAGATGAATTTGAAAATAGATCACAATGCAGTAATCTGACTCCCAGGGCAGAGGCACAGAAAGAGTGGAGCCCAAAGATCTCTGAGTATTTTGTTTGCAACGTAACTGGAGAAAATGGAGCATCAATTCAGTTCCCAATAACCACTCAACAGCTTATCTGAGTCTCTCCTCTTGAGGTTTGTGCTCAAAGAGCCATCCTCTGTTTTAGTTAATGTTGCAAAGACTAGCTACAGCCAGAACAATCTTTCTTGCCATTCTGCAGAAGCCTTCTTATCTCCAGATTTTAGCACAGAAAAGCAATGAAAGTTTCCTGAGTTTTAATGAGTAAGGAATGGTTCTGCAAATTACAAGAAAATAATTACACACATCCTCTCACATGGCTCTTCATGTCACAGTTTCTATTTACAACTAACTCACTACAAGTCTGGATGACAGAAAATGGTTGCCAAGAAAATCAGGACATAGTTTAGCCATATGAGTTCTGATTTGTTGCGTGCAATCAATCTACCCTCTGGTATTTCTAGTTTGCTCATTGCCATATTAGCTAAGCACTATTATCTTTCCCCTCCTTTCTCCACTAAAAAGACTAGAAAACTTTTCAATATTCACAGTCAGTGACGCACCCAAAGCTTTGCCCAGCCTTATTACAAAGCTACTAAGAATGAAATGAAACTTCCAGCTCATTTCTGATATTCCTGAGCAGTTTGGGTGCTGTGTACATCCAGCTCCCTTGGACCTGGCCTCCTTGCAAAAAGGTGTTTAACCATTAATTACATTTTCTTAATTTATATGAAATTCACAGATGCTTCCAAGTTTTCCAGAGTTTGCACATCCAGAGCAGAAAAGGGTTGCTGCTAGAAGACGCACTAACAAAAAAATCAAATTTAGTTTGACAAACATTTTAAAGGCTTATTGGTTTGCAACAGCAGTTACATATTGCATACACTGTGATGACTTGAATTAGTCGTCATGGTCATTAGGCCCTTATTAAGATAACATCTGACCCTTCTCCCTAAACCTTTGTTTTTTGGAAGCATTCATCACTGGCCTCGTTATGGTGGCACCCGCTAGTGCCAAGATCATTAAGATTTGCTCGATCTTCCCCTATAAAAACCTGGCTTTCTGAGAGTTTATAACTCGACTGTAAAGCGTCTTTGTCACACAAGGCCTCAACTAGCAAAGAGAATGTGATTTCATTAAAATCTGCTTTGGGTTGGGAACTAGACAAAGATGATATCTTTGCATATTCAGACACTAAGTGAGACTCACAGCAAAACTCATTAACATCATAATTAAAAAACGTATTTAGTAAACTACAAGGACAATTAAAGATCAATACTATCCCCATTTCCTAACTCCTTATAGGCAATATGTCATCTACCAGGGAACGCAGAATAGAGTACTTGCTCTACTTTGTTACTCTAATCACACATGCTCTGAGCCCAACATAAATTCCCACGGTGCACAAGATCTTACACCTCCTTATTCTGTTTTCCTTTTTTATTCTGGTGAAGCTCCCTCACTCTCTCCCCATTCCTCAGTGCTCACCAGCCCTGAGCAAGATGCTGAAACAGATGCAAAGGGGTTTGTCCCAAAGTTAGGTATGTTCCACACTATGCTTACCACATCTGTTATCCACACGCATTTGTCCCATGCCACAGAACTCCTGTAGATTCAAGAGTTTGGGAGACTTTTCAGCCACTTCATGGTCTATGCCAGAGAGACAAACGTGGAATTGCTCCCTGTTGATTGCCTTCCGCAAGGTTCTAATTGTTTTGCGGAGTCTCTTCTCAGTCCTTTTTCGAGCACAGCTCAAATCACATGTGTCTACAAGATAACAAGGATGAAAATTAGGAGCAGAGAACTTCAGCATAAATGACAGTTGCGAGAATATTTGGTTTAAAACACTGGTCAAAGCAAACAACTGAGAATGCAAACTGTGTGACATGGGTGAAATCTTTAAGGAGAACTCCAGCAGGCCAGAAGAAAATTAACAAACAGACAATTTTTAATGATCTTAGGGACTAGGCATAAAAATCATACTTTCCAAATCAGTAAAATGAAGCTTCAAAACAGGAGATACTTTTTGTATTATTATTTTTTGCGTAAAGATGAAAGTGAAAGAAAGAAATTAAGGATTAAACTGCAAGAAGCCTTTCAGTGCATTTTGGATTGTTCTCCAACCAACCTGTCACCTCCTTTTGGTTTGTTTCAAGCTCAAAGTCCACTGTGATAAACATTTCTTTAGCTGTTGTGGGTCTGCTGACGGCTCCGAGAACTTGCTTGCCAGAGCTGCATTTTAGGTTTACATAGTAGAAGCTCTCCATTACTGAGTTATGATTATCTGTATGAACAAAATTAAAGGAAGCAAAAGCTTGGCCAACTACATTACAGTACATTTACTACAGCTCAGTAAATATTTTGTTATGAAGACTGTTAGGGGACTAAATGATTAACTCCAGATGCTAATAAACTACAAGCAACTGGGCTGCATCCTTGGCTAGTGTACTTTGCTGTAGCTTCAGTGACTTCAATGGACGAATAGCAACTTACACCAGCTGAGGATCTGGCCTCACTGCGCAGAAGGTACTGTCCACAGTGAGATTAGAACCTTGCTAAAGCTACCAGATGGCTTAAAAGTAGCTGCCGCTAGCAGGGTCCTAGTGTATCTTTTTTGGCCTGCGTAAACATATTAGAACCATTTTCAGGTTTTCCCTGCACAGAACAGGTTAAACTATAGGAAAAACTCTTGCCTGCTCTGGTCTGAGAGTGTGTGAAAGTTATGGTAGCTTACCACAGTTTTTCTACACAACTGGGCCTGGTCCCAGTATGCACAGGCCTTACAGAGACTATTGTTTAAAGTTTCCCTAAGGAAACAAGTTCAATTTAAGGAAACATCCTGAGCACGTTTTGGCTTTGGGATAAATATATGTTCTTGCTAAGTGCGTAGTACCGATGATCACTCCTATTCTTTCAAAGCCAAAAAACTGACATGCTGATTTGATTCTTCATATTCAATCAAGTACAAAATTCACCATGATATGACCATGTGCTGAGTCCTCATTCTGCATCTTGTTTTCATTATAAAGAATATTCAGACTCATCTCAAACAGTGCCCTGTGGGCAGATCACATGGCACTCCTTGTTTCCAGCTGCTTTTACAAGCTTCCCGCTCATCCTTTCACCAGAAAGAAGCTGGAAACAAGAGGGAGGAGCCAGCCTAATCGCTGTGTCCATTAGGATCTACTGCTGCATACGTGGGAGAAGAGAACCAGGAGCCAACCTTGGGGACCACAGTCACCAGAAGGAGAAAAACCAGGAGCTTCTTCAATGTGGCATCAGGGACACAGTATGATCATTCAGGTCAGGGCCCAGGGAGACAGAGGAGGCAGGAGATGTGACTGGGAAGAGGCATGGTCCATAGGATCAACAGGGCAAGGAGAGGCAGTTTGCAAAGTTCTCGGACTATTAAGATACAGCCCATGCCATGAAAATATTTCAGAATCCCTGAATTACAGCATTAGCCTGCTTACCTTCATATATACATCCTTACCTGGTAATATCTGTTGCAGACCTTCTCGAAACATCTCAGTCTTTTTCAAACTACATTTTCCTTCATTAAACTTAAAGGTTACACTTGTCTTGATGATTGAGGTATCTTCAGAGAGAAACAAGGAAGTGTGACTTTCAATGAAAAAAAGACTGGAAATACTAGGGCAATGTCAAGCAGGTCACTAAAATGACATTATAACCTGTAAAACTATCCATCACTAACATGCTACTTTTTGTGTGTGCAGAGCTGGATACCAGTTTTCTTCAGCTGGTAAGTTAGTTCATAACTGGAACTGGAGTAACAAGTTGGGATATACTTTATTTAACAAACCAGGAATAATAACGATCATAGGGCCAGGTCCTCAGCTTCACTGAACTCAAAAGAGATATGTCATTTAACACCAGCTGAGGATCTGTCTCCCTACACTTATCTATAGTAGCACCTTTCATCCACTTAGCTCCCAAATGCTTTATACATTTTACTATCCAGCTAAACAAACTATATGTTATATATAGCCAAAATATTTCCACCTGGGTGCCCCAAAAGAGGCACCTAAATCCTCAGCTCCACTGTTCACCTTGGCTACTGACCCTTTTCTGTATTCTCATTTTCAGGGTGCAGGAATGTGGGAGATGCTTGTGAAGCAGCGCCCAGACTTTGAGGAGGATCATTGTGTGTGTGTTGTGCACACTCGGGTAAAGAAGTATCAGAGGGGTAGCTGTGTTAGTCTGGATCTGTAAAAGCAGCAGAGAATCCTGTGGCACCTTATAGACTAACAGACGTTTTGGAGCATGAGCTTTCGTGGGCGAATACCCACTTCGTCGGATACATGGCACCCACAAAAGCTCATGCTCCAATACGTCTGTTAGTCTATAAGGTGCCACAGGATTCTCTGCTGCTTTTTCGGGTAAAGAAGAAGAAGCAAAAATGAAGGTAATAAACTGAAGGAGAGAACATCACAAAAACTGAATAATATACCCTTGTTTTACACTGCCCTACTAAAAGAAATGAGCCACGTCACACAGCATACAAGTTTAGTAATTACCCAGGTAAGTGGATTCATTTGTATTTTGCTGTTTTTTCTTAAGCTGAGAAGAGCTGCCACAGGTAAGAGTGTAGGCGTCTTGCATTCCTAACAGACAGATTGTACAGTTAGACGTTAAAGGCAGGAAGCAGGTTACACACACAGACTGGGGATATCCATACAGACTATGAGACATTGGTAGTTTTCTGATCTTTATTCCCTTTTTCTCCAAAGTCAGAGCTTGGGGTAACTACCTGCATTTTTTTAAATAATCAATGTTTTAAAAGGGGTCAGATACAAATGTGGCTTTGCCCTCTTGTCGGTATGTGATCCTTAACCAAAGGCTGGTCTTATTTCCTGTTCCCCAGGACACAGGGGCTGGGAGTGCCATGCAGGCAGCATGCTTAGATGCAGAGGATGGAGTGCCCCACACCCCTAAACAACCTTGGCCAGTTGTGGAATGGCATGCAGAGCACTGGGATTTCTATCATATCTTCTTCACCGAAGAGAACAACTGTTATGATCTGGGGTATCTGAGGGTAAAGTAGTTATACAAGATAGAAAAAAGGGGATTCCTAGGGCTCTGGCAGGGACCTGAAAATCCCTATATAAACAGAAGAAGTTTCTCTTTTTTCATTACTTATTCCAGGCTTTCACAAGAGTAAGTATTGTTATTCCCAAATTCTCTACATAGCAGCATATATTGAACAGCCTTATGTTTTGTTCTGTTTGGACTTACCAGAAATCAAATGGACCTCGGAGGGACAGTTTAAGATGCACCTATCACTCTTTATACAGGACAGCAATACTTTGGGTGATATATCATCAGGCATGGACCCCTCTCTCTCTAAACAGGATAAAACACAAACACTCATGGGAGAAGTAAAACATTTGCATTCACAGAAAGACAGACTTGCAGCTACATCTGCCACACAACTGGTACCAAACTGCATCCATGCAATTAACATTCTGCACAGAGACAAGTGGGAAGGAACTAAAAAAAAAATTAAAAAAAAAAATCACACCCGGATCAAACACCATGTGTAATTTCCTTTCACATAAAACTATCCCAGCATATTTTTTCATGCAGGAAAGCACAAAAGAGAATGAAAGAATAAGCCTAGATAAAAGCACAGAAAAGAAAGCACCAAAACCCCTCAAAGTATCTCCTGTTTTTCACCTGCTTCAACAATGGCCATCATGGCTGATTAAAAAGTAAAGCAAAAATCTAATGAAGGAAATAATGATCCATGATGCTTTGTTGGATGGACCAAGATTTACAGCATTGCCTTGAGCTGCATAGCCTTCAAGCATACTCAAAGTATAAAAACATCTTTTATGCACCTTACCAACACAGTCCTTTTTATTCCAGTGTAATTTGTGGCTGGAATGACACTGACATTCATAATCCCCCAGTGAGTTCACACAGGTCCTCTGGCAGCCTCCATTGTTGATACTACATTCGTCAATATCTAAAGAGGAGGGAGAAAAAGGCCTTTTTAAAATATTGGTCTAGTATCATTTTCATTCAGTGCTGAATTCACACAAATAAAAATTGGGTAATTGTGCGCACAAATGCTGCTCTGTATAATTTGGATCTGATTCTATGGGCAACTTTTGAAAATCTGGCTGTATATGCTTCTGCATTCCCTACCACCCTTTAGCTGATCAAAGTGGTTTAGTTGTGTGTTAAATATGCCCCAAATTTGACTATGTTACAAACGTTCCAGCCTGCGCAACGTGCTTCAAAAGTTAACAGAGAATTGTTTATGGTTATTTATTAAGTTTGGAATAAGATTAGACGATAGGATACAATACTCATACTGGCCATTTGTCTTAAACATTCAGAAGCATAAATATGTTGCGATACATTTTATCTCACTGTTAATGAGTACACGGAGGGAATACTCTGTCGAATATTGTTACCCCTTTTGGCTGAATTCTTAGCCAATATTCAGGGCCTTCCCAGGTTGCTTCTATTAGGGTGAGGAATCAGTTATACAAGTGAGAGAGAGAGAGAGAGAGAGGGAGGGAGAGTGTGTGTGTGCGTGCGTGTGTGTGTGCGCGCGCGCAATCCTGTTTAATGATAAAGAACATACACAAAGCCTTGTTTTCCTGAACATAGGGGGTAAGAATAAGAGGGTGCTGGGACCTCAGTTTCAGTGGATCTAGAACCTAGAGCTGGAGGGGCTTTGCGTCTCTACTATTCTCTTGTCATCACCAAAGGAGATGGATGAAGATATCTCACTGATCTTGAAAGGTCAGGCTCCACAGGAAGTCCTATCAGAATGCCCAAGGTACGTGGTTGCCTGATTGGCTCACACCCACTACTGAAACCAGGAAGTGACCTGTATGGCCTGTCCGAGCACTATGCAGTCTCTCTCTGTTGCTGCTGCCTCAGACCCTTCTGTTGCCTGTCTCCATCCTGTGATCCATATCCAACTCCCGCTCCCAGTTTCTGTTCTGCTCCTGTTCCTGCCCCTGCCCTCCGTTCCTGCCTTGCTCCTGCTCCATGCCTAATCCTTGCCTTGCCTCAGCTTCTGCCCCCATGTTTCACTCCTGACCATTGGCTACCAGTTCCCAGTTCCAACCCCAGCTCATCTTCTGGCTACCAACTCCAATTCGATTCCTGATTTTGAGTCTGGTTCTGACCCTCAACTCCAGCTCCACTCTGACCACAAGGTCTGATCGCCGACATGCTGGTTCCTAACACACTGGGTGCAACAGCAGGCAGTTTCCTGACTTGTGATTCCCAAACAGTCCAGTGACCCAGGTCCCAAGGAGCTCTGTCTCTCTGCTCTCTCTTAGGGCTTGGCTACACTTGCAGATGTAAAGCACTGGGAGTTAAACCAGCCTTCGGAGACTGCAGCAGGGAAAACGCTGCCATCTGTTTATGCTGTCAGCTGTAAGCGCACTGGCATGGCCACATTAGCAGCTCTCGCAATGCCACAAAGAGCAGTGCATTGTGGTAGCTACCCCAGTGTGCAAGTGGCTGCAACGTGCTTTTTAAATGGGGTGGTGGAGTGTGACAGGGAGTGTGTCGTGTGAGTGTGGGAGGAGAGACAGTGTGTTTTGGGGGCCTGACAGCGTGTCAGCTTGCTGTCCTGTAAGTTCAGACAGCAGCAGACCCCCCATCTCCCTCCTCCTCACACACACTCACAACAGCAGCATTCCACACTAATGGTTTGCTTTGTCCCGGAGCAGATAAGCATGCCGGATGTCAGAAACAGAGCTTTGAAAGGGGATATCCACATGCCTGCAGCTGATTTCAAAACAATGAGAAGAGTGGCCACTTGACTTCAGAGGATTATGGGATGTTTCCGGAGACCAATCACAGCGCAGTAATGCAACACCTCGTTCGCACTGACATCAAGGCCTTTCAGTCGGGGCACAGCAAGCTTTATGCTTCTTGTGGAGGTAGATTACCGGGAGCGGTCCAGCTGCAGAGTCCAGGCGCTCTATGCACCTTGCCAGTGTGGACACCTCAGGAGTTAGGGTGCCCAGGGCTGCTTTAATGCACTCTAACGTGCAAATGTAGCCAAGCCCTCAGGGTCAGGCATTTTATGAAGTGGGTTTTAGCCCATGAAAGCTTATGCCCAAATAAATGGGTTAGTCTCTAAGGTGCCACAAGGACTCCTCATTGTTTTTGCTGATACAGATTAACACAGGTACCACTCTGAAACCTATTTTTCTAGTTATCAATACATAAAGGGCCTTTTAACTGCTCCTTAGCCTGAAAGATAGGTGCTTAGCACATCCACTAGCTTTAATAAGGTCTTACTTATCTGTAGATCAAAGCCCCACTTCATGGCAGCCATTAACACCTTCCAGCATAACAATAATATACAGGGAAGCCTTTTAGTAACAGAAGAGACTTCTAATTTTCTCTGTTATAGTGGGTGGTCACATAATAATGTACAGTTAATATGGAGGAACTTTTGTGAGGACTGATATTCTGCTGGCCATTAGGGCACGTGGCCATAAGGGTCCATAGATAGGTTTCACTGCATATGACACAACACAGTATTCTGCAATATACTGAACAAACCTTATTGAATTAAGTCAAAACTCACTGAATTTAGGAGTTTATTCTATTAAAAGTGCCAGTGATTACATACTATTGAGAGACTGTATGCATTTCCATGGGGGGAAGGAACCACAGCCCTCCAGGAAATAAAAACAGTGGGAAATGGTCAGGCAAATTCATAAAGGTTGTAACACGTCAGAGAGCTACCAAAACCTGGCCAGAGACTCATATGTACTGGTTCAAACTGAATTCTCCAGAGCAGCAGACAAAAGGATTTTTGGATAAATAGCCTGAATTAAAACTAACTCAGCCCCTTCTTTCTGATCCAGGAAATGGATAGGACCTCGGTCCAGTGAGGGACTCCAATCCTTAGGGAAGGGTTGGGAGGACTTGAGCCCACTTAGGCCCAATAAGACTTGGATGATGGTTTTCAGCTGAAGCTGTGATGAACCTGTGCCCACAAGGAAAAAACCCTATCTGGAATTGGGAGGACTCATTATCAGCCAGAGCTCTTATTGGAGAGTGGGGTGATCTCTGGTGAGCTTATCAGCATCCATGTAAATTCTTCCACTGTTTTAATATGTTTTCTCTGTGATGTTACCTAGGCTTGCTTAGAAAGAGCTGTGTGGTAACTTAACAGTTTCGATTACATTTTGTGTCCCATCTCTGAGAAGAGAAGTGAAGCAGGCCTGCTTAGGTAGCCTGTCTTTTGCTGGGGAGGTCACAGTATAGTCAGGGAACTGTTTGGCTCAGCAGAAGAGAGAGAGATGCAAATCTCCACCCAAGAGAGGCAATGGCTGCAGAGTTGGAAACTTGAGAGCGAGTGCCTTGGCTGGACCTACAGAGGGGAAATGCACTGCTCTGAACTGTGACAGCAATGTCATCATATTTTTGTATCTCTCTGGCTGGGCTCTGTAGAGGCTGGAATAACCACACTCAAAGATGATAAATGAAAATGTCTTAATTGGCATAGTTGCAACATGCAGCTCCTAGGAAGCCAGGTGGGCAGGGCCGGTGCAACCATTTAGACGGACTAGGCGGATGCCTAGGGCGCCGAGATTTGGGGGTGCCAAAAAGCACCCCCCAATTTTTTTTTAAATGGTTGAGCAGCCCTGCTGCTAGGACAGAGAGGGACTCTGGGCTGCTGGCAGGAGCCGGCAGCCCAGGGTGTCCCCTGGGTCAGGGCGCCGCTGCTGCAGCCGGCAGCCCAGGAGCCCCCTGGGTCAGGGCGCCGCTGCCGCCACCGGCAGCCCAGGGTGTCCCCTGGGCCAGGGAAACCCCGGGCTGCCGGCTGCCGCGGAGGCGCTCTGACCCTGGGTCAGGGCGCCGCCGCAGCAGCCGGCAGCCCAGGGTGTCCCCTGGGTCAGGGCGCCGCCTGAGGGGGCGGCAGGCAGCTCCTGTGGAGCTGCCGCAATGGTGCCTGCGGGCGGTCCGCTGGTCCGCGGCTTGGATGGAGCTGCCGCAGTCGTGCCTGCGGACGGTTGGCTGCTCGCGCAGCTCCGGTGGACCGCCCGCAGGCACACCAGACCCTCTGCAGGCACCACTGTGGCAGCTCCGCCGGAGCCGCGGGACCAGCGCGTGGGGCGGCGAAATTGCCCTCCGCCTAGAGCGCTCAAAACCCTAGCGCCAGTCCTGCAGGTGGGCAGTCTCACTGACATTATTCCCAGTGCTATACATATTTTTTATCTGCCCGACACAAACGCAGATCTTCCTACCTGATCTCTGTAACACACACTACAGAATCACATGCCACACCATATGAAACACGTTTCTCTTAGGCCTTCATTCTTCTCCCATTGACTTGAATGGCACAGGATCAAACCCATAAACAGGAGTTTTTATGTGAATGGCCAAGCGAAGCTATTTCCTAGAAGTGATTCAACTCTCACTGGAGCAGCATCTTTGTGAGTTTCCATAACAGCAGTGTTCATCCATTCTCCTGTGTTCCCAGTTCCCACTCCCCAGGGTAATGATGTGACTGCACTACCATGAGTCAGGGGTGCATGGTACTTTACTACCAGCCACTATGAACAGGGGTGACAGAATCAGGCCTCATGTTAATAGAAAGATGTTCATATAAGACTGCATTAAGTACAAAGGGGAAATGAACATGGTCCTGTTTGCCACATTGCAAAACTACCACAAACCTGATTATCTGTCTCTGCCTAAACAAGGTCCAGGATTGGAATGGCAGAGATGTTGCGGTCAGGAGGGGAAAATGGCAATACTGTGTGGGGAAGTCTGCACCGCATCTGCCTTCATTAGACAAGACTCAAGCCAGCTGCAATTAGTCCCTCACATTAATAAGCAATGAGTTTGAGTTTGGGATTTTCAAAGGAGACCTTGGGAGTTAGAGGCCCAAATCTCATTGAAATGGGTCCTGGGTATCTAATTCCCTTAGGCTCCTCTGACAATCCCAGCCTAAATTCATCCCCATGGTTACAAGCACCCGATATGATGCAAAGGAGAATTGTGAAAATAGCAAAGTATTTGCATCATGGTCCCCAAGATCAAGCCTGCCCATTCTGCCTCATATTCACATATGCCTATCAGTGAACTGACTACATACATATAGTCATAGAAGATCTTGCCCATGTTTCATATGAAAATAGCTTTGTTTTCATTTAGTGTCATATAACTCAGGCTGCTTCATATGAACATCCTGCAAGTTTCCTTGCTTCAGATGTCAGACCATGTCAACATATTGGTCTCTTTCACTTAGGGTTTCTTTGGAAACAGAAGTAAACAATTTAGGGCCAAATTCTTAGCTGGTATAAACCAGTGTAACTCCATGACTATTGTGGAGCTACACCAGCTTAGATCAGATGTTGATGTGGCCGTTAGGCTTGTTGGTAATGTGCATTTATTCTAAAGAAAGCCTTCAAAATAGCTAACATCATAATTTATTTAAAGCCTTTTCTTACAAGTTTGCAATTAGTGTACAGAATGCCACATGAAATCAATGGGAATTTTTCATGTGGAAACACTGTTGCTTTAGTATCTACATGTGGAATGCATCTGTTTGTTCTAAAATAATTTAAACTAGAAGACAAGCATGGAGGATAAGCTAATAGTCAAACATGGAGGATTGTGTTTCCTTTCTGGACTCTCTCCCCTTTTGAAAAACTGCCTGGAAAAGATAAAGGATACATTTGCTGTACAGGGTTTTAGACACAGGGGTCCCAATGACTTTAATGAGCATTGCTCCAGCACTCTGACAAACATATACACTATTATCTTTTTATACTCACCTCCACAATGTGTGAAGCCATAGAGAGTGTATCCTTTGTTACAACTACACTCAAAAGAGCCTGGATGATTGATGCACGTATGGTCACATGTTCTTTCAAAAGAACATTCATCAATGTCTGTAATTTTTAAAAGGATATGTTAGTGTCTCTTGGCTTGTCAAGGAAGCATTTATGAGCTAGCAAAGTTGGATATAGAAACACACGGCTTTATATGACCTAAGCAAATTCTTTTAAGGCCATTAGTCTGTAACATATTGAAGTAACAACTTTTAAGAGAGCAGTTAGTTTGCCAAGTAAGACATTTCTTGGCAAATGAATAAACTGAGGTTATATTTTTAATAGTAATGTTTAAAAAAAATTGCTGCAAAGTTCTCTTCAGTGCAAAAGACCGTAGGCAGAAAAAAAATACTGCTTTGAGGGAAGGCAACACAAAGTCAGCAGGAAAAATATTTTCAAAGTAACTTTCCATTTCCTTCTGTCTTTTTACAAAACTGGGAAGCCAAATTTTTACCTCAACTGTGCATGTGCACAGTGGCGGCTCCAGGCACCAGCGCTTCAAGTGCGTGCCTGGGGCAGCAAGCTGTGGGGGGCACCCTGCAAGTCCCAGCAAGGGCAGCTGTCAGCCAGCCTTCGGTGGCATGGATTTGGCGGCAATTCAGCAGCTGGTATGCTGAAGCAGCAGGACCGGCGGACCTCCCGCAGGCATGCTGCCGAATCCGCGGGACCGGGGACCTCCCGCAGGCAAGCTGCTGAAGGCTGCCTGACTGCCCTGTTTGGGGCAGCAAAAAAGCTAGAGCCGCCCCTGCATGTGCAGTGCTTGTTTTAGATCTGTGCTAGGCCTGTCACCTACCGACTGAAATACTTCTCCTGAAGGTGAAAGAAGGAGAGGAAGCTTTGGGAATTCGTGCAGGTGAAAGGCGTCAGGCTGTTACTCCTAGAAACCCAAATGCTCTCCTTGGCTATACAGAGCATGGGCTTCTGCAGAAGCTTCCTCCACCCAGCACGAGCAAAGTGCCTCAGTGCAGTTCTGGAGGGACCACCATCAGAGTCTATTCTTCTCTTTGTGCAACACCACTGGATACAGTTACCAGTAGGCCACAGATTCATCACACTGCATATCTTGGGCTTAAGGCTTATATGCCTTAAGCCTTTGTGTTTAATGCTGGCTAGAATGTCTTTGCTTCATCCACCTGAATTTTTCCTGGGCATTTTAATCATTTTGTATATCGTACACTTACACTGAATTTGCTTTTTTAGATAATGGCCCAATTCTGCTCCCACTGAAGTCAATGGCAAAGCTCCCATGGATTCCACAGGCAGCAGGATCAGAGGCCCTAAATGTTTATTATATTATCCTCAAAATAACTCTATGCTGCTATAACAAAATATTAAACATGATGAGGGTTATCCTGTTCCCATAGAAGTGTGTGGCAAAACTCCCATTGACATAAATGGGAACAGAATTGGAGTCTTACACCACATTTGCTCTTTAAGGGATCAGGACCAAATCAAGCTACATCAAGTTTACAAGATTCTAGAAGTGACAGAAAAAAACAGACAAAAGGAGATATAAATCCTTAAAATAGACATTCAATGAACAACTTCCATCAGAAATCTTGGAAATCCTACATTTCTCTGGCAAGTATGCACTGCATAAATATTTGTCCTGTTAAGTCTGATCTAAAGAAAGATTAAAAATAGCCACACTGGAGTGAAGTTTCTTTGCTGATAATTCCATTTTCTGCCATTCTCTATTATTTTCAGATAACCATTCAGTGTACAGTGAACACTCTTTCAAACAAATCTCCCACTCCGATACCGTGCCAAAGGCTTTGATTTTTAACAGCAACTTTAGAAAGAAGAAATCATGGAAATCATTCTGGAGTCTACCAGCACCTCATTACTTCAGTAGGTATCCAACCCAATTTTATTTATTTTACCTTTTTTGCCTCCCCATGCACATACCTTGACAAGACTTCTCATCTGTCAATAATTTAAATCCTTTTTTGCAGCCGCAATCAAAACTGCCAACAGTGTTTTTACAAAAATGATCACAGCCTCCATTGCTGGCCTGGCATTCATCAATATCTGTAACAGAAAAGTGATTAGCAAATAAAAGGAAGATGTTTGGTGTCCTTTCGTTGGTAGATACCAAAGACATACATGTTCTATGGATGAAACGGCTCGACTTGACTGGAAAGTTCTCTGCAGGGAGAGTCCTAAACAAGATTCAATAACTAAATCACCTCGAACTTTGGGAAAATTCAGATTCAGAAATTATCTTTGCAGTTCAGCCTCATTTCTATATTATTTCCTTTCATCTATCAAATTCACTTTTGCTTGAGCACACACATACAGGGGGCTTCTTCTTATCTCATCAGATTAGAGAAGATAAAGTCATTTGTCCTTCAGGAAAGACTTTAGAGCCTTAAACTAAGCTTTTCTCTTTAAAGTCTTAACTTTGTAAAAATTCTCTCTCTTTCTCCTTGCCAAAGCATTTCAGAAATTACAGACAGAAGAGACCTATAGGGTCACCTTACCCTTCCCACACCAATGTCAGATTGTTGAGTTCTTTGTCTAATCCTAAATAAGCCAAACAAAAGGGACTCCATCACTTTCCTTGACACAAGTCTAACAGACCTCACTCTTGGGAATTTTATTCTAATGTGCGACCTACATTCTCCTTTGCTCGTTTTCAACATGTTATTCCTTGTTATATCTGCTTGGCACAGCATAAATAATTCCACACCCATCTTCACGTTTAGACCCTTCAAATGCTTGTTATAATATCAGGCTGACGGTCTGCTCCTCCATGGGGATATACACCTGTAATAGCCTGCATGCATGCCTTGGCACGTGGACTAGCAGGCTACATTTACCTCCATTGTACCACCAGTGGATTGCTACCTCCTGGTTAGAACAAGAGGCCATACTGGAGATCAGAAGGGCATCAATGGCAAAGCAGAGATACTTTGCACTCATATGCTCCATATTCAGGACTGGTGCAACAGGGACCATGTGAAAGGAGATTGTACATCATTCCCTGCCTCAATGCTTCCCTAGTGCTCTCCAATGCCCAGATAGATACACATTGGCTTTTTCTCAGGAATGCTACAACTAGTTTCCCTTTGAGATTAGTGTACTTGCAACTAGGTGTTTATACAGGTATGTTTCCAAAAGTGCAAAATCTACCTTTACATGTCTTCCCATCAAACTGGAGTGTAAATCCGATGGGACAGCTGCAGTGAACTCCAGTCGAGGTGTCTTTGCAAGTGCGGTCGCAGCCACCATTATTTACAGCGCATGTTTCTAACACAGAAAAAATAAAGCTAATATGTGTACAGAAATGTTGTAAGGGAAATAAGGTAGCATATGGTGCTAGTAGTGGCCCACTCCATTTCTATTCAGCTATATTGTATATTTAGAAAGGGAAGAAAATATCTACATTCCTTGTGTCTTTTCCTGTCTGTCTAATTTATGTACGTACCAGTTTTAGCATGACATCTGGCTGGGGATAGGCAACCACCATCCCTCCTCAAGCCACTTCCAACTTTCTGTCAGGCTTCCTCAAGGCTCTGTCCTTCATTTTTCCCTGTACATCTTATCTCTGGGAAATTTCATTCATAAACACAGATAGCACAGAGATGTAGCTTAATTTCTCTGCTTCAAACCTGTCTCCTTCTGCCCCCATTAAAATCTTGGCCTGTCTCTCCAACATCTCCTCATGGATCCCATCAGCTCAAATCAACATGGCTGATAAAGAATTCCTATTCCTGCTCCCCAAAGCTCTCTCTTCTGCCTTCTTTCTCAATCCCTGTAGAGAACACCACCATCCTGCCTGTCAGTCTGGCCCATAACCTGAGTGTCATCTTTGACTCTGCTTTACTTCCACAAATCTAGGTGTCAGCAACCAGGGCCTGCAGCAGAGCCAGTCTCCCAATAAAATGACCACAGCTGGCCTGTAATAGGCTGCCCAATTGGCTATGTGGCCTGACTGATTGGAAGAGTCAGTAGACTGACTTTTAAGACCAGCAGCAGATCAGTGGCTGCTCAGTGGTCGCAATAGTTCCTGTACCTGCTGGTTCGCAGCCCTGCTCCTGCCTCACCTCACTCCAGGTAACTAAGTTATGACCCTCGGATCTAATTCCTAACCCGAGTTGAGCTCTGACTGTTGGCTCTGGCACCTGGGAGCTGAAGAACATCTGCAGTCTGCCACAGAACCCCATAATACCATGCAGACCAAGACCATCAGGCTGCCCACAATCTGGCCATAGATGACAAAGTGTGGCTCTTGACCAGAAACGTAAATCGAGTAAACCAAGCCCCTTCAAGACTATAAAATGGGTGAAGCCAGTGGCCTTCGGATTATAGATGCCCAAGTCCTTGAAGATCCATCCTGTCTTTCAGATCTCACTTTTAAAGCCCTATATCGAGAAACCATACCCAAAGCATTTCAATCCAGCACCCATAAAAGCCCGCAGACAGGAAAGTACTTGGCTCACTGGATCCTTGATTCTCAGCGAGTGAGAGGAAAGCCCCAGCACTTGGTGGACTGGGAAGGGTATGCTCCGGACAAGCAGTCTTGGGAAGCAACAAAGAACAGCCATGCCCTGGACCTATTATGAGAGTTCCATCGGAAGTATGGAGAAACCAGGCCCCAAGGCCCTGTGAGGCACCTGCAAGGAGGGAGCACTGTCAGGCATCAAGGCTTGCAACACAGTCAGTCTGGAGGCAGGACCTGCAGCAGAGCCAGTTCCTGAGCAGCCTTGCCTCTCTCCAGGTAACTCAGTTCTGATCTCTAACCTCTGACTTTGGATTTGCCTTTTGGCTCTGGCACCTGCTTCTGGCACCTGGGCTCCAACTCCTGGCTCCAGCTCTCACCCTGGGCTCCAATTCCTGGCTACTGACTCCTGTTCTAACCACTAGGAGTGACTACTTCTCTGACCATTAGACCTACTCCAACCACTAAGCACAACCCCCTACGTCCCAGTCAAAGACATCAGGCTATGTTTAATCCTGCCAATTCTTCCTGAAGAACATCTCTAAGATATGGACTTTCCTATCTATTCACACAGCTAAAACTCTCTTCCAAGCTCTCATTATCTCATGTCTCAATTATTGAAACATCCTTCCTCTGGCCATGACAAATGCAATCTTGCCCTGCTTACATCCATTCAAAATGCTGCTACGACGATAATCTTCCTAACTCATTGCTTTTACCACATTGGGATAGCTCAGTGGTTTGAGCATTGGCCTGCTAAACCCAGGGTTGTGAGCTCAATCCTTGAGAGGGCCACTTAGGGATCTGGGGCAAAAATCAGTACTTGATCCTGCTAGTGAAGGCAGGGGACTGGACTCGATGACCTTTCAAGGTCCCTTCCAGCTCTAGGAGATTGGTGTATCTCCAATTATTAAAACATCATTCCCTCATCTCTGTTATATCAAACATAAGCTGTTTGTTTTCACTTTCAAGGCCCATCACAGCCTGTTCCCACTCTACTCCTCATCTCTCATTCAGCATGAGAAAGTCGATTCCTGCCTCCATCGCCCCCTTGAATTTTCAAACAAGCACCTTTTTGCTTTCCCCCATGCTACCCTTTCAGTTGGGAGGAGCTTCTCATAAACATCTACAACGCTACCTGATCATCAACCTTCAAAACCCTCCTCCTTTGCTGTGATGCCTACAGACAAAAACCAAAAAAAAACCACATGACAACAGTTATGCTGAAACTATTGCTAATCATACTGGCCATATTATCGCATTGTTTCCTTGTATTCCACCATTGGTTTGTCTCTAACAATCTATTGCCTCTTGTCTGACACTTACATTGTAATTTCTCGGGCCAGGGAACATCTTTTTGTTCTGGGTTTGTAGCACACATCACAATGGGGTTCGCTCCTAGGTGCTCCGGTAATATAAACAATAATAATAATCTCAGTAGCACAGAACAGTGGAGACTGCCCTTCTCCTCTGCTAGACAGCTCCACAGCATAGGTGTGGGGAATGAACTTCACTCATCTCCCACTGATCTTAACGGGACTGTTGGGAGCTCAATACTTTTAAAAATCAGGCTGCTTATTTAGGTGCCTAAATATGGATTTTGGAGCCTAACTTTAGTCTCCGATTTTTGAAAGCTTTTGCCTCTGCCTCCACCGCTTTCATGAGACTGCCAGCAGGAACAGGAAATGATCAGTGCCAGCTGCAGAGATGTTTTTGTAACACAGATATCTGTTCACTCGGAACTGCACTGAGATCACAGGGACTTGTTCCACGGTCCCCTGGATACACCTTTGGATTAAATAGAACACAACTAAATTTAGTACATACTGAAACATTTCAGGAGAGAGACGATGTGTGGCACTTCCCTAGAAGAGGAAAAAAAGTGAAGCATTGGAAATTTCTTTTTGTACTGTGGGAATTTGCCACCCTCTCCAACTCCCTATCAGCTACAAAATCAAGGGTCAACTCCAACTCCAAACAAGCCTGTCCTTACAGTCCATTTAACCCTTCAGTGCAAAGAGACACACACAGGGAGAATAGTGCACCTTATTGTTAAAGGGACAAAACAAGTTTAGAGGATACTGCACCTGATTCTCATTTTCCATACACCGGAGTTATACTGTTGTAACTATCTACCTCAGGGAACCAGTTAAAAAACTGGTGGTCCAGTGACCTACCTTCAACATGGTTAAAGACTGTAATATAGATAGGACCTAACCATGCTCCCATTGCTGAATTAAAATCTTGGACAGTTGCAGATTTTAACCCATATACAGAGATAGAGCTAGGTCCTGTCCATATTACAATTTTACTCTATGGTGACTGAGTCCCCTAACTTAGCTAGATCTGTAAGGTCAGGGAGCCTGAGTAAAGAAGAATAATAATTATATGAAAGTGGTTAACATTCTGGGAAGCATCTAAAGAGACTAGAACCCTGCTTTCCACCAGGAGCTGGATGTTCACAGTGCATGTCTCAGAGATAGGAAGGACAGTCTCGTTGAAGCACTGGACTAGGACTCACGAAACCCAGGGTCAGTCTCCAAACTTGCAGTGGGACTTTGGGCCAGTCCCTTAAATCCCTCTGTGCCAATCAAAACGGCCAGTACCAAAAAGTTTAAAGGTTTTGAATTTAATCTGACTCTAAAAGAAATCATCTGGCTAGGTGTTTGAGTTTTATATTCAAGCTCTGAACAGAATAGTCAGACTGGGGAACTCAGTAGTTTTTTTGTTTGTTTGTTTGTTTGTTTTTAAAAGGTGGGGAAGGGGCCCCGACCACTGTAGATGGTAGCGGAGGTGGCAGTCTGGGGAGATGATGGAGCAGCAGGCGGGGGGGCCGCCGCCACCTGGGCATATGCCCTGGGGGCTGGGAGAGGGGCACCCGCAGAGCTGGTGGAGGGAACAGCGGGGAGGGGCACCGTGGCCAGTGGTGGGGCCACGGCTGTGGTGGCAGGCTCTGCCATGGAGGGCTTAGTCTTTACAGGGTAGGTAGAGAGCAGGTTTCTTGGCTCTGGTTCAGCTCATACTTCTATGCATCCTGAATACTATACATGATTACTTATATACTGTAGGGACATAGCCTTTCCTTAGAGGTGAGTGAGCATCCATGTTCGATGACAGCTATCCAAGACAGTAAGGGTTCACCATGCAAGACTACTTAAGAAACCCCACAGCAAAACAAGATAGGCACTTTTACCCATGATCAGCCGTCGCTTTACTCTTTTGTCCACATCCGCTCCTGCTGTGGCATTGCTCTCAGAGATCTCAGCTACAAACTCCTCTCTTTCTGTAAGGCAAGTACATGGGGGGAAAAAATCAGTGAGTGGTGATGCGACTGTTGGTATCTAATGTAGTAGCCAACTATCTTGTATGACACTCCTTTTGAAATCCAATTCTAAGACAAAGCTAAACTCTACAATTAGTTGAATCAAATATCGTAAGCAGAAACAGTCAGAAATAAACACTTAAAAACAAAAACATTAAAACTCCTCAATTAAAAATGTGATAGCTTTTCTTGTTGTTTTGTTTTAAATTGCTTTTCAAAGACCCAGAAACCTTAAAAAACATTGTAGGTGTGGTGAACAGAACAACAAAAGGGTTAATCAGAAATAAGATGCTACAAACCAGTGTCCTGACATCCTGATCACCCATTGGAACAGCTGGCTCCAGGCATCAGCTAAGGAAGCAGGTGCTTGGGGCGGCCAATACAAAGGGGCGGCACTCCGTCCGCTATTGGGGCGGTCCGCGAGAATTCAGTGGTGGGTCCTTCAGTCTCTCTCTTCCTCTTTGAGCTGCCACTGAAGTGCCACCGAAGAGGAAGAGAGGGAGGGAAGGACCCACTGCCGAACTGTCGCCGAAGAATGGAGCGGTGTGATTGAGCTGCCGCCAAAGTGCCGTCAATCAGCTTTTTTTTCCCCCACCTTTGGACGGCAGAAACCCTGGAGCCAGCCCTGCCCATTGGCTAATGAAAGAGATGGCTGACTATGGCTAGGTTTTTGTTTTTAATCAATGGTCAGAGACTGGTCATCAAAGCATGTGTTCATCCACCAAGCACATCTTTACGTAAGAATGGGTGCCTTTCAAACAGATATCTTTTAGTTCAATCGGATGTTATGGGTTTGATGCAGGAATTGCTTGTTGAAATTCCTGTGTTATACAGGAAGTCAGACTAGTCCCTTCTGGACTCTATGAATCTATGAAAACTTAAGAAAATGGAAAGTAATTGTCCCCTGGTTAACAATATGTGCAATGCTTCACAGGTACCAGAACAAAATATACTTAAAAACAGATTTTTTTTTCTTAAACATTCTGGGCCACTTCTTCTGTGCTTCTCACACAGTCAGAAAGCAGCCTGTAAGGAGCAGATGGAGAGTTCACTGACATAGGGGAACCTCCATGGGATGTAAAGTCAACACAATCAGCTCTACACTACCTCTTTCTGGCCTTTCCTAGCACTCTGGTGCTCCCCAGAGAGTGGAATGCTCCATAAGAGATTTCCTGCAGGCATCACTTAAACCAGCCCTAAAGTTTCTCTAAGTTATGGCAGGGGCCAAACTGGATCCAAATTCGGGGGGATGGTGGGGGGTGGGGCAGAAATGTGACCTAGAACCACTTTTCCTTGACATTCAGGTCTTGCATCAAGTATAGGTTGGCCAGACCCATGGATCCGGCCTATGCTTGTCGTTTTGACCTCTATGCAATTTTTCATCAATAGAACTGGAACGTATTACTCCTGCAGAAATGGTAACATTTTCAAACTCATTTACATGTCAGTCATCAACAGAAAAGAATTCATTCACTGCTTACTGACCAAGGCAGGTTTTCCCATCCAAGTGTACTGTGTACTTTGGGTGACATCCACAAATGGGCCCATTATCGGCATCCTCACATGTATGCTGACACCCACCATTCCCATGATTGCACGTCACTGGAAAGAAAACACACAGCAGAGCCTCAAATTTCCAGATGCCTGCACAGGGCTGAATTTACCCTTCTTGTGTGTGAATGTTAACATGACTCCCATACTACAGCTTTCAATACTAATTGATGGATTTGTACAATGACATTTTGAAAACCCACTGATTTAATTTGATATTTTACTTCATCAAAAAAGTGCAGTCTAAATAACATGTCATCCTAGCACATCCATAGATACAATTGCCCAAATTAGTGATCAGCTGCAGAAATAATAGAATTTTATTTGTTCCCTTTACGGATCAGTATGAATTTGTTGCGTACAAATGCAGTCCATCTTGTTCCTGGCCAGTTCAAATCCAGGTCTGCATTCACATGCCACTCCTCCTTTCGGTGCTTCTCTGCAGATATGGGCACAGCCATGGTCTTTATTCATGCAGCTCATGCCATCTGCAAAACAATACAAATGTCATAGATCATCGATATCCTCAGTGTCTTCAGATGCAGGTAACAGCTCAAATACAAACATTATCCCAACTGCAAGTAAACAGCAGACAACTTGTACCTCTTGAAAGAATCTCCTGTATCTGAACAAAAGGGAAAAAAAGTATCAGCTGATACACAAGAAATAAAAAGAACCTGATACTACTAAAGGCTAAGCAAATGGCCTGCAAGGTGATTTCCCTGCCCCTAATCCATTGTCTGTTTGTGTCTTAAGGTCTCTGGGCAGGAACCTTCTGTCTCTGTGGTTGTACAGCACCCAGTACAATGAGACCCCCACCCTCATTTAGGCCTTTGGGTGCTATCATAATATAAATGTTTATTAGTAATAATAACTCCTCCTCTTCCTCCCACATATTTTAATAGGAATTGAGAGCTGCTCCGTACCTTGCAAGATCAGGCACTAAGGCTGTTCATTTCCCCTTTACTCTTCTCACAAAATAGCAAAATGAGATGTTGTGAGGCAAAGGAATGTCAAAATTTATTCAGATAAATACAAAATTCAAATGCTTCTCACATCTTTTCAAATTACTGGCCTTGAGCCATAGATTCACAGAGCTACATTTCCATTGGTGGTTAGCAACGGACCCAAGCAGTCACACATACTTGTACCCATGGGCAGCAAAGAATTTTCTGTTTTGGGAGCATCTTAACCTTTTCTGATATCTACTGGCCTCTTTCTAATCTCAACCAGTACATTTTAACACCTCTGGGAAGTCAGCATGATGTTTTATATATAACTGCACCTCTGTGCTGTGTCTCACCAGCTGAATAGAATGTAGTACAAGCAAATGCAGTCTGGATCCCAATGAATAGAGTAATGTGACATTAGTTGACTTTTTCTTTCCTTTGGTGTACCTCATAAAAACATCTTGCTGTTTTGTTTCTGACAGTTATGAGCTGTTCACACTCTAGCACTTAATCTGCAGGCTGCTGTGGTGACTCATGTGGCCTCTGCCAGAAAGAGGCCACAGTCAATTAAACAATAAGAAAACTTTCCCTGCATTATAAAACCTTTTGCCTCTGTCCAGGGTTTCAGTTAAATCCATGCCCCAGCCATTGGCAAGACTTTACCCTACCTCCCAGCATTAAAGGAGCCAAAGTTTATTTTAACTCTATGTGCCACAAAGGTTCCATTGTATCCCACAGACATTCTGATGTAAAGGTTCGTCCTCTTACTGGGATTTCTTAACCACTAAAGTCCAGCAGTAAAAACACACTACCGCTCTGTTCTTTTGTTTTCCATTCCTTTAGAATTACTTACAAAAATAAGGTCTCTTAAAAGATTATGGGTAGATCCTCTGGTCTGGCTGAGCTGTGCTTGCCACGATCTGAGAAGGGAGCCACTCAGGTAGCTCTAAACAGCCGGAGGATCTGAGAACTCTCGGGGAGCCTCCTTGTGGGAATTTAGGCCAGGTTTACGCTCGCTTTACTCTGGGGTTGGGACTTTAATCTTATTAGTTTTCTAAGGGCCAAATGCTGTGCACAAGGCAGAGTCACTGGGTCCTGAACGGCCCATTGAACCTTCCTCCATAGCTGGTGCTGCAGTCCATGTACTCAACACTGCAACTGAGCCAATACAATAAAGTAGCTCCCACAGCTACTGCAGCACCATCCGGGCAATAGTGGGGTTGAGAGGTGCAAGGGGATTCACCAGGGTCCTTATCCCAAGGATTTTACAATATAAAAAGGAGTTTACCACCCAAGCAACAGTGTGCTATTACCATCTCTTCTTCTAGTATTACCGAGGTATTCTCAAGAAGGCAACAATATAGCAAAGAGACAGAATGGTTGGTAAATCCAAACTCTCCTTGAGAAGTCTGAATGTTAGGGAAGAGGACAGTGCATGGGTTAGAGCATTTCCTTGGGACTTGGGAGACCTGGGTTCAATTTTCCTGTTCTACTTCCTGTGTAATCTTTGTCAGTTCTCTCCAGGTCTCAGTTCCACAGCTGTAAAATGGAGATAATAGCACTGTCCTACCTCAGGGGGTGTTGTGAGGCCTGGTCTACGCTGGGGTGGGGGGCAAGCTAAGTCGGTCTAAGTTATGCAACTTCAGCTATGAAAATAGTGTACCTGAAGTTAACATACTTAGAGCTACTTATCGCAGTGTATTCACTGTGGTAGGTTGACTGCTGATGCTCCACCATTGACTCCGCCTATGCTTCTCATTCTGGTGGAGTACCAGAGTCGACGGGAGAGCGCTCAGCGGTCGATTTATCGCGCCTTCACTAGACGTGATAAATAGGCCTCCGCTGGATCACTCACTCCGGAGGTACGTGTAGACATGCCCTAAGAATAACGACATTAAAGCTTGTGAGGGGCTCAGACACTATGGTAATGGACACTTTTTAAGTACCTAATATAGACAGAAATGTGACTTTTACAGAAATATCGTAACATTGCAAAAGTTCTAGCATGATATAATATATACAAAACACGCACACACACACACACACACAACTCTTGCAACAGCACAACTTTTGGCTGGCTTTTGGCTGGAATGTGATTGCAAAACAAAACACAAATTTCCATATTACAGAAATACTGGGGTTTAAACTATGAACTCTCATATGGCTTAGTAGTGTACAGCAGAATACTCTAGATCCTTACTGAATCTTCCTGTATTGCTAAAATTTGGGAAACACCAAAGACTGATTGCTACTCCAATGGAAAACAGACTGTGCATCCCAAGGAGAGTGTGCTTTACAATAATCTACACTAAGGTAGTGGGGTTTTTTTGTTTGTTTATTTGTTTAAGGAAAGGAGTTGCACTACCATTCATTTCTGTTTTCTTCTTAGATAATATAAGCACTTCAAGAGGACTCTGGTCAGTTTATTTAGGCTTGCTGGCTAATCCTATTGAGGGCCTAATCCTGCGCCCACTGAAATAACTCCCATTAACTTCAGTGGAAGCAGAATTGTGCCCATAATTTAAAAAAAAAAAAAAAAATCAGAGACAAGCCTCATTGTGTAAAAGAAAATAGGTAAAGGTTTCCTTAACCCATGCATTTTCAAAATACCTTCTCTTTGAAGCAATATTATTTAATGAAGAAAAAATATTTGTAATGGGAGCTGGGGTCAACCTTTCATAAACATTCAGTTACATTTTAATCAGGCAATTACTTTGCATATTATATTTTTGACATCTCAGTTTTAGGCTACAATATTCTTCCTCTATTAAGAAAGCTTTAAGTAACAAAGGAATGGATGCTACATTGCTTAGATTATTCTCCTCTATTGGCTTTTTGATTCCTTTCCCACAGTGAGAATTCTGTAGAAGCCTAACAAGACAATGATGCCTCAAATCCAACAGAATATACAAAAGACCCCAAAGATCCCCACATGAAAGCTATCATCCACTATTATGGTGTCAATCAAGGATCTGCGCAGCACATAACATCACAAATTAGCCTTATTAACTCTAGTGTTTTTGAGACATTTTTAAGCTTAAACATGCAATACGATCTGTCTGTAAGATAAAAGGTGTTAAGAAAGCATTAAGAGAATTAATGAATTAGTTTCTGTTAGCAAAGTAATTTCTTTGGGTGCATGAATCTCCTGAAGGAGAAACTGTTAAAGCAGGTACTTTGGTAAAGTTCACTGAACTCGAACAAATGGTTTAAATGCTGAATTGGAAATTGCTCAGTTCTGTGCATGTGGAATTCAGTCACTTCTCCACCAAAAGTTAAAATGGACCTTACAAAATGAACTACATTTCAATAACAAAATACCCAGGGTCTGACTCGTTAAATGTGCTTTCTTTGACCAAAAAAAGTTTAAATCTAGTTCACCAAAAAAGGAGATATTTTATGGAGAAGTGCATCCAAATGATTTAACATTTTATTTACTATAAATCGGGGCTATTAGTTTAAAAATCAGTTCCAATGAATATTTTATATTACATAATATATATATTATATAAATGTCAATGTAACTGTACCCGATATGAGAACGAGCAAAGTGATTCAATTCTTATGCAGTCATATCAGTGGAACTGTGTGAGGAATACCTCAGAATGGTATTAGTCCAGCCACATGCACACCCAGTTAGCAAACTCTACTAAGCACTAAGGAAAGGTGCTGTATCAAGGCTGGGTCATATTCATTACCATAATTGCCATTCTGTTGTCAACACTGAAGCTCAGATTCTGGACAGTCTTATGCAGGCGCACAAGGAGGTGTGAGGAAAGGATGTCCCTGCACAAAGTGCGACCAGAATCTTGGTACTGGCCCTGCTTGAGCACAAGCTAGGGGAATGTCAGCACCATTAGCACAGCTAGACATCCCAAGAGTGCTGCGTCCCCTACCACCAACTGGAGAATGGGGCTGGTCCTGTGTATTGTGCATGCTTTACCCTGTTAAAGGGAGCAGCATTTCCCGCTCCCTGAGACGCTCTGGCTGCCTAGGTCTCCACTGGTAAAATGTCTCCAGGAGCTACTAATGGTGCAGTGCCTTTGTACACTAGCCTTCAGGTGGCATGGCTTTAAATCTAACCCTAATGAGCCAAATCCTGCAGCTCTTACTCATGCCCATTGATTTTGGCCCAAAAGAAGTAAATAACCATAGTTTGTGTGACACACTGCAATGGACAGTAATGGATTCCTGAGTGGAGATGGATTATCACTAGAAATGGTAGTAAGAGGACACATCATGGTCACAATGCTTATTTCTGTGGTAAAAACCCCACGTGCATGACATTCCCCTGGAATTTGCTAACTCAATATTATGAAGTAAATTAAACAACAGAGAGAAAAGCCATTGGTAGATAAGTGATTTATTGCTATTACTGATGCAATGTCCTCACAACGCATTTGTTCTGTCACTTACTGCTGAAGAGGAATAAACCCAGGGCATGTAGTCAACGAAAACTTATGATGGTGCACAACTCAGTGGGAGGTTATGAGCTCAGCTGACCTAGACAAGGCTTAAACAGAGCCAGAGAACCATCTGGAGCACCACTCTGCTCTGGATCCACCCCACTACAGTAAGTAACTATCACACCTGACTATTGTCTCTCCTCTAAAAACTCCTGCAATGTCCCAGCAAACAGTCCTGAGCCAGACAATGTGCAGCACAGCAGATGAGGGAGGATGGATTCCAGGAAGCAGATAATCCAAGGCAACCTCACCATGCAAATCTGTAGAAGGAACAGAACAGCCTCTCCTTTGCCTTCTCACTCTATCCACAGGCCAGGCCTCCATATTTCTCCTGCTCCACCTCCACAACCTCCTTACTCAGTTAAGCTACATATACGAACCACATTACCTCAGAATCAGAGAGCCCACAAACATCAACAGATTTATCTTCAGAACACTAGGAAGTAGGGAAGTGCTCTTACAGATACCGACCTGAAGTACAGAGAGATTGAGTGATTTCCCCAAAACTACACAGGAAATCTGTGGCAAAGCAGGGAAATGAACTCAAATCTCCTGCATCTGACTAGTCTTCCTTATTACAGAAGTAGGCTAAGGGAGGTGGGTACAAATGTCAGAGGAGGAAGAAAGAGAAATGGGAGGAGGGCCAGAGAAATAGGGGACAGAGATCAAGTGAAGTTTGGGCACAGAAGAGATTACAAGTATAGAAGAAGAGAGAGGTGAGGTTCCATCCATGGAGAGGTAGTTTAAAAGTTTTTGGGTTTTCAATGAAAAAATGAAATCTGAAATTTTTTTGGTATTCTCAAAGCATTTTAGGTAAAAATATGAGGTTTTTGGTAAAAACATTATTGGTTTCCACAAAAGTGAAAAATTTGACTTGAAAAGAAAATTTCTACTGAAAAGGTATTGGTTTTTCACTTCCAGTTTTTCACTGAAAAAGCAGAAACTGTTAACCAAAATGAAAATTTTCAGAAAAAAAATTACATTTTGGTCAAAAATGCCTTTTTTTGGAAAACATAAATGTTTTGAGAACAAATGTTTGACCAGCTTTAGAGTCATGCAACATGGGGAATCCGTCAACCAAAAATGAGGCAGCAGGTGAAGGGGAAAGAGACAACAAAACAGAGGAGAACAAGAGCAGCAAGGCAATGGATCCTGGCAGAGAATTTCATGAGGAAATGGAAAAGATACAATGAAGAATGAGGGGAAAGGACATGTGACTCCTGCTGGAACAGGACAAATGGGGAAGGCAGAGTTCTTTTCAAGACATACTAAAGAAGAGATGGAGAAAGAGGGAAGAGGCCTCCACCAGGGATCAGGTACAGACATGTGATTAAACAACTGATTTTGCCTTTTGATCCATCAGATAGTATCCAAATATATGTTCATCTCGGTGAGGAAATATAAAGGAAAAAGGACCCTCTCTCCCACAGCAAAGTCATCTCGTTTAAAAGTGTTCCAGGCTCTGATCCTACAATGAACAGCATGAGGGCAGCCTGCAGAGCCCCCCTGAAGACAAGAGTACTCAGAGTATCTCTACACTTAAAATGCTACAGCAGCACAGCTGTGCCGCTGTAGCGCTTCAGTGTGGACACTACTTAGCTGACAGGAGCAGTTCTCCCATTGGTGTAGGTAATCCACCTCCCCAAGAGGCGGTAACTAGGTTAATAGAAGAGCTCCCGCAAGGTAGGAGGGGCCAGAGCCCAGGCTCCAGCCCGAACATCTACACTGCAATTTTATACCCCCACAGTCCAACCCCTGTGAGCCCATCAGCTGACCAGGACCAGTCACAGGTGTCTTGTTGCAGTGTAGATATACCCTCAGGGGCAGACAAACAGTGAACCTCTTCTCTTGTTGAAGAAAACTCTAAATGTTTGTGAAAATGCTTAAGAGTCTGCTATGTGCTCCCACAAGAAGTTTCTGCTCATTGTTTGGAAGGGAAGAACCAGTACCTTCAGAATGGTGAATGCACGTGTGCTGGTTGTCACTCAGGAAGAACCCTGCCTTACAACGACACTCATAGCTCCCCATGGTATTGACACACAGGTGCTGGCAACCACCGTTGTTGAACATACATTCATCTGTATCTGAAAAATAAAGAGACTGGGTTTGTACCTGTACAGCTGCATTTACTGTCACTGCTATAAATCAATGCCTAGAGGTTGATCTCAAAGTGTGCAGATAGTATAGATTAAATAAAAGTTTGTTTTACCAAAGTCCCAATGGGTCTATAGATCAGGGCATTTAAAAAAGATTTTAGTTCTGAGGCAGAGATGGAGGAAGAGAAAATTATCAAAAAACTTTAGGCTCATATTCAAGCAAGACACCAAACCTTCACCCAAACTGGAAGCCAAATGCTAGGTCTTTTCTGAAGCTTGAGAATATCTGATTAATTATCCTCCACCTCCCTATTCCACTTCATTGTCTCTTATTTTGTGGCTGCTTTTGTATTTCCTGTGGCCAAGAACAAAAGCAGAAGTTACTGAAATAGTTTAAGGAATGCTGATCTTGTAATATTTATGGCCTCATCAGAGGCAGGAAGTATGGGGAACCTCAGGAGAAATCTGTTCTTGCAAATATCTATCTAGTTTGGCAGAACCAAGAGAAACGAAGAGTAGAAAAGCTCCAGCTAAGTCCCTGAACATTGAAGTGCTCATCTCAATCTCCAAGCCTTTTGAATTTTGCCCATCACTGATTTAAGCTGTCTGTAGCCTCTTGCTATGGTATAAACCTTACAGGCCTGGGCACCTACAACTCCCACTGAAATCAGTGGGAGTTATGGATGCTCGACACCCAGGAAAACAGGCCATAAAGGTGTCATGGCAAAATTCTGCTCTCATTTGCACCTATGCAACTGCATTTGGTGCACCATGTTTGCTTCCCACTCTGCTCACTGTTACAGTACTAGGGCTAAGATTTTGAAACTAGTATTTAACATTTTTTGCATAAAATAGAGCCTAAAAACAGGAAGAAGCCATTGTGTTCTTACCAACAAGTGAAATCAAACATTGTGATAGATTTAAGTTCCCTTGAAACCAGTGGGGCAACATGAGTACCTAAACCAAGATGGACTTAGCACAGCATCATGATCATAGAAAAGAATAAAGATAAAAATTATGTTCCAAGCGGTCTAGATGTCTCAGTCTTAATAGAAATAGTTAATTTTAGTAGTTCAACAGTGATCTGAATCTAAGGAATCAATATTGAAACAACTACCAAGATTCTCTAGTGCTATAGATTTGAAACTCCAGAAAATGTTTCTGCTTTGTGGACCATGGTGAAATAATGGAATATTGTTTTCTCTCTCCAAAAAGTAATTGTCTATTCAGCTAAAATCCAGGCACACATATCAAGTCTTCAGGAATATGAGTGTGGCTTGATTAACAAAAAAGTGCCATGAACTAAGTAAGTAAACAGTTTATCAGAAAATTAAGCCAAATTTGCTGCATGTCAAAATATCTATTTTAATTTTAAATCATATCTTCAAAGGGGCAGTCAAAGTTAGTAGTCTGTGATTTGAACTTCATTGTTTTAAAGTCCATTTTACCCTTTATATGCTCCCTCCACCCCAAGAACCATTGCATCAATACTGTTGTTCTTTTCAAGACAGCCTAGCAATAATGTGAAACCCTATATTAACACAACAGTGGGCCAGTTTCTGGCCTCAGTTACAGCTGTGTAAATTCAAGGTATCTCCAGTGAAGTTACTGAGATCAGAATATGATCAGATGTATTCGTGTGCTAGATGAGTTCTTCGTATGGAGAGAAAATATACCCCTTTATTGCCTTATTAAAGAGGTCAGGTGCTCACCCAGTTGAGTGTCCTTAATGTGACCCTCATGGAACTCCACTAGTGTGTTTAAATAAGTGTGAGAGGGGATAAAACACTCTTCCTAATATTAAAAAGCATCAATAAATAGTTCAGTTGCTTCTTCCCAGACTACATGGCTATCCAGCTTTGACAGGATAGTGCAACCCTTGGGACATAGTGCCTTCCCCATCCTCTCCCATTTACACACCAACAGACAGAACTTTGTCTATGGGCCAGACCCTCAGCTGATGTAAAGTGATGTAGTTCCAATGAAGTCAAAGCAGCTATGCCAAATTACACCAGGTGAGGATCTTGCCCTAAATATTTAATAGAGGCCTGGTCCCATTACTAAAATACTGCATGCTAATCTGAAATATTTCATCACTCTTGCATAGCTCACAATAGTCTTCAAATTCTGCAATAGGGGGCAAACCCCTTCCCCAACAGGAGTGGAAATCTCCTAAGGTAACATACCCAGTGATGGCCTCACTGCTCAGGCAGTGATGAGCAGCATTTGTAGGGGGTCCATAGGAGTCCACACATTAGTGTGAGGAACACTCACTACACTCCACCAATCATCACCTACGATGTAGCAGCATGCAAGAGCCAGAGGTACCGCCAAACCCGCAGAGCAGAAGGGTGATGCAATGGTTGGGACTTAGGAAAAATTGGACTTCATTCCCTGCTTCACCACAGACTTCCCTGATAACCTTGAGCAAGTCACCTACCTTTCCTGTACTTTGGTTCCCCAACGTAAGATGGAGTCAATAGAACTGCCCTACCTCACACAGGTATTGTGAGGACAAATACATTAGAGATTGTGAGCTGCTCAGGTAGTACAGAAATGTGGCCCATATAAGATACATAAATGGGAGAATGAGGCATAGATACTCCATTACCTGGAGAAAGGATTCCTCTCTCCCAACACCAACACATGGCTGGGCTTGGACCATAAATTAACATTTCCAAAAAAAAACAACAGGAAATGTTCCTGGTATTAAACAGGTCAATTTACTAAAGTTTCCCTAAAGAAACACATTAACAGAATAATGAAGGATGCTTTGCAATTTTTAATCCAAAGAACTCAAAGCACTTAAGAAAAATGTGTCAGTATTATCCCCCATTTTACAGATGGGGAAACTGAGCCACAGAGCAGTCACATAGAGACTGAAATGTCAAAACCTGGAATTCCTTTGTCTAATATGTATCATTCTTGTCTAGACATCTTATCTAACACAGCACTCAGAAATCACAGGCTTTTTACTTTCACAAATTAAAAAGGGATATATTTGCATCAATATTTGCAATGTTAGCAAGCATGTTCCTTACCGAGACAATTATGGCCATTGTGAGCCAACATGAAGCCATCATAACAAGTACAGCGATAATTGCCTGGAATGTTGAAACATTCATGTACGCAGCCTCCATTGAAGTGGTTATCACATTCATCAATGTCTGAGGGATAAAGCAAAAGTCAATCTGATGGATGCTTCCTGGTTTGGCATAGACAGGTCCTGACATGATTGTATAAATGTGAACAGTAATTGCTCTCCTAAGTCATCACTGTCTTGCAAATAGACTATACTTAGCACATTATTTGTTCAATGTTTTTGAAAGATGACAAGATGCATTAGGATTTCCATCCAGTGTTGTAGTATAGTTTTGAGCTTTCTAAAGCTGCTTATTAAAAAAGATGTTAGATTAAAAATCATGGATCTGATTCTCCTCTCTTATATGCTGATGTAAATCAGGATTAAATCCATTGAAGTCAGTGAAGTCACACTGACATAGAATCAATTTGAGGGAAGAATCAAACTACATATTTTTTAAAAATGACAAAATTTCCTTACCTCCATTCATCACAATACTCTCATTATTAGAATGGAAAGAATTTTAACTATCTAATTTACCATTTCAAGTTGTCTGTTCACTTTGCATTTGACTCAGTTTTGATTATTAAAAAGCATGAGTCAATTTAGCTTCTGATTCTCAAGCACTAGCATAAAACTGCAAAGCTTGGGTTGCAAATACTGCAAGGGAATGTTTAAATCCAAATAAACAGCTTTCATTTAAAAAACATTTTCATACGATTCTTTCTATTTAGCATATTTTCTAAAATCTGTTAACACCCAATATAAACATTGGTCCCAAGTTACCTTTGTCTTTTTGATACTTCAAATGAAATGATAAATGACCAACACTTTGTTTCCTCTCTAAATAAAGAAATTGAATATGTAGGACTTGATCTTCCTCATGTTTGTACTAGAAAACAATTTCTAGCATAAAACTCCTTAAGCAAAATAAACTAAGCACACACTAGGAGCTTTGATTTAAAAGACACAAAGAAACCAACAAATGATTTTGTTCCCATTTCAGTCAACAGCAAAACAACATTGGTACATCCAGGACTCAGCTCATATGATGACATTTGCCTCTGCACATCTTCAAAATCCCACTTACACTCTGAGGTAGTACCTATGTCTTCTGCTGCCCATCTGTTTGCACAAGGCAGGATTTTACCGGCGTGGTTAGGGCACTAAGGGAAAGAGATAGGGACAATAACCAAAGCCCTTTACAGTCAGACAAAAGTTTCAAATAGAGCTTTTATACTAAAGATGGGCCAAAGCCACAACATCCAGATAAAAATGTTGAATCCCCCAATGTTCAGTATCTTTAATGCTAGGGTTCTGGTCTGACCCAACGTAAAGAGAAAGAGTTGGTGTTAAATTCAGATCCAGGCTTCAATTCCTAAATCCCCCCCAACGTGAAAGTTTGGCAGGTTGGATCCAGGTTTTTGGTTTCGACCAATCTCTGCCTTTCCCAGACATCTGATGATGCTTGTTACACTATTAATAATACTATGAGAGCTTACACAGTTGTTTTCACCTAAGGATTTCTAAGGGTGAGATTTTCAAAAGCAATGCACTGACTTTGGACCACAACACTCATGCTCCTAAATGATTTAGGTCTGGTCTACATATAGTTTTTGTACCAGTGCACCTATTACGGTGAGGGGTGGGGGTTAGGGGGCTTGTTTTGTGTTCATTTGTTTTGTTTGGTTGGTTGTTTTTTTATCATAACAGTTATACCCGTACAACCCCTGTAAGGGAATAGCCATACCAGTATAAAGCACTTTTATGCTGATACTGTACAATTATGTTTACATTAAGGGGTTGTACCACTTTAACTATACTGGTATAGTATAACTTTAATGTGTAGACACTTCCCGGCCCAAGGTCATACAGTAAATTAGTGGCAAATCCAAGAACAGAACCCAGGTCTCCTGACTCATAGCCACTAGAGCTTCTGCGCTCTAGCCACTAGAGCTTCATCTATGGTAGCAGTTACCCCAAAATATTAAGGTGCAATTTTTCAAACATGGATCCCTAACAAAGGCCCCCTAAATCCACATTTACATATCTAAATCAGTAGCCTGATTTTCCAAGGCATTGACCATCTACAGTGCTCACTGAAGTCTTTGGGAATCAGGACACTTATTAGTACACGCTCAAGTATAGATATAGGTGACTAATTTTAGGTGAAAAATTTGGCCTTAGCCATAGCAAGTGCACTCTGCCAATCTTGTGTCATCTGAGGGGCCCAGGTTGGCTTTTTACATTTTAGGGTCCAAAAGCCCAATCCTAAAACACATTCTGTACTTTCTGAGAGGCACTAAGAACGTCAATGGAAGTTAAGATTTCCCAGCCTCCCAGAAGACTCAGCCCCTAGTGTTTCACTGCCTAACTACGTTTTAAAGAAGCTGCTCATTATAAAAATACCTTAATAACTCAGTAGGTACAGGTGCCCTCTTGGGATGAATTTGTCATGGAGAAAGCGTAGGTGGGTGTGTTCTTTTTTTCCCCCAAAAAAACAAAAACTGTTGTGTACAATCCTGGCTCCACTAATGTCAATGGGAGTTTTGCAGTTGCTTTCAAGGAAGCCAGGATTTCACCCACTGCAAGGCCCAAAAAAGTCAATATTTTTTGTAACATTTTTAATTAAAATTTTAATCAAAACCATCAGTATGATCAGAGATTTTTTTTTTGTTTATCAAAAACCTGGTACATGCAAAATTTCACTAACCATTCGGATAACATTTTGATAAATATTTTAAATAAAAAGTGCTGAAATTTTTCAAAAACAGAAAATAGAAAATGGTCAAAAACATGTGAAACAGAAAATGATGTTGAAATGTTTCATGTAATTTTTTAAAATTTTGTGATCCAACCTAGTTATCATTGCTATGCTGCCAATGTATTGCTGCGTGGTAATAGGATAGATAATAACAGAGCAAATATTATATAATGACATTCTCTAAATTAATAGTATGCCTTTACCTGGAACACTGTGGTCAGTTCTGGACACACCATCTGAAAGGGCTATACCAGAAACAGAGTGGGTTCAGAGCCAGATGACAAGAATGAGTAGGGATATGGAAAAACCCACATATAAAGAGAAATTGAAAAGTTGTGTTGTGTTTGCCTTAAAGAGGAGATGAATACAAGGTGACATGATAAAAGGTATATAAAATAACAATTGGGATAGAAAAGACAGTCTTTGAAATTCTATTTACTCTGTCTCAGAATAAAAGAGCAAGGGGATACTCAATGAAATTCAAAATGAATACAAAGGAAAACAAGGTTACTCACCTTTGTAACTGTTGTTCTTCGAGATGTGTTGCTCATATCCATTCCAGGTAGGTGTGTGCGCGCCGCGTGCACAGCCGTCGGAGAAACTTTTACCCTAGCAACACTCAGCGGGTCAAGAAGAGAGATGATCGCTGATGTGGAAGTACGCATCTTCATGTCGATGGGACCACCCCCCGAGGGGGCGTACCAGTCTCCAGGATAAGGACGGGATAATAGTTCCCAGGGAAAAGACATGCGGACTCAACTTGGCGTAGCCACTTAGCTGAGTCCCGCAAGTCGAAATACGGTCCGAGGCCTATAGCTTGGACTGGGAATGAGGAAATAGCGGGAGTAGAAATCCCTGTCCACTCTCGGTACGGAACTTCTCTATTGGCTTGCGGTGAGAGAGAGATTGCACCTCGTGCCAGAGGATTTGCCGTGAGAGGGGTCCTGAAGAGGGAGGGAAGCAGGTGAGAAGGCGGTGAAGCAAACGGAGTGTATCTTGCTTCACTGTGCGTAGGCACCAGTGGCACTGGTCGGAAGTAGATGTGACCACGCCGGAAGAAAGTAGGAGAGGCGGTTGGAAAGGGGGAAAAGGATCCTGAACTGAGTCTGGTAGACCGTCCCAAGGCGTACCTTAAAAATTCCCTTGGGCCGGTGGGGCCTTAGAGGGACCTTGAACTGCCCCGCATGGGGCCAGACTGGCGCCTTCGCCACACCGGCTTCGCCTTCTATGAAGTCCTGCCGGTTTCGAGGCAGAAAGTACGGGCGGGGGGTTGGGGCCTAAAGGGCCTACGTTGGGTCACGGCATGTGCATCCCAAGGGACTTATCGATCACCCTGTTGTCTTTTAGGCTTTGCAGCCGAGGGTCGTTTTTGTCCGAGAACAAACCCCGACCCTCAAAGGGTAAGTCTTGTAGGGTTGTACTGCAGTTCCGGTGGCAGGTTGGAGGCCTGGAGCCAGGAGATTTCGCCTCATTGTGACCTGAGGCTACAGTCCTGGCAGCCAAATCGGCCGCGTCAAGGGAAGCTTGGAGGGAGTCCTGCCAACCTTTTTGCCTCCTCCACAAAAGCTGCGAACTCCTGGCGCGAGTCGCGGGGGTAAGCAACTAGTAAGCGGCCAACCTCCATCCAGGTGTTTAAAGTTGTAGCGGCTCAACAGAGCCTGCTGGTTGGCCACTCGGAGCTGTAAGCACCTGCCGAGTACACCTACGCCTAACAGGTTCCCATCCATTAGCCTCTTTGGGTTTCGGGAGCAGGCGCTGTTGGCGTGGGCGCTCCCTGTCTTGAACAGATTGTACGACTAAAGAGGAGGAGGAGGTGGACGTACAAGTGTTCGTACCCCAGGAGGTACCATGTACTCCTCTCCACCCTTTAGCCGTTGGCGGAATCGAGCCTGAGTCTGCCACAGGGTATCAGTAGACAGCCTAGATGGTCCTGATAAATGGCAGGGCCACAAAACGTCGGGTTCCAGCGGCCAGGATGCTGACCACCGGTTCGTCCACCTCGCGCACTCTCTCTACGGGAGTGTTATGTTGAGAGCTACCGGCGAAAGAAGGTCCTGGTGGGCTCTCAGATCTATTCGCAGCGGCACCGAAGAGGAGGACCCTGCCACGGCCTCATCGGGGAGAGGAGGAGGATATCCCGGAACGAGTGGGTCCTGAATGGCACTGTGCTCCTGTGGCCGTTCCTGCTCGAGATGCTCCGGGAGTCTGAAGGATGGATGACATGGTCCTCTGCTCTGCCGGAGGAGTGGGACACGGTGGCTCCAGCGCCCTGCCTCCGAAGGAAGAGTAGGGGCCGGGCCCAGCGGAGCACCCTGGCTTGATGGTATGCCCAGGGTGTCCAAAAGGGCCATTGCTGCTGTCCTGCTCCGGGGACGTGCATCTTGAAACAGTCCGCGACCATGTCAGTATCTCGGTCCCGGTTATAGTAACTACCAGCCTGTGAGGAGGCCGACTCCTGACCGCGGCCACGGAGGAGCCGCAACGTGGGCACCGAAGTGCCAATAGATCGAGCAGCTCTGGGTCTTGGGGACCGGTGCCGGTACGGGTATGGTAGCAAGCCCGCCGGGACTGCGACCAGCTCTGTGCCGGAAGGTCGACCGGGACTTCGAGCCTTATGGCGAGATTGGGCTCCACGAACAACGGTCCCTGTAGCAGTGCCGGGAGCTCGACCGGTGCGCGAATAGCGGGACGGGAGCGAGAGATGGACTGGCATCGTGGTGAGCGGTGCCGAGGTGAGCGGTGCCGCGAAGGCGCTGTGACAGGAGCGGGAGCGACGAGCCGAGATGTGGAGCGGCGATGGGAGCGGACCTCGAGCGGCGGCCATCCGGAGCGGTGACAGAGGGCGGCTGTGGTCAGAGCGGCTTGCCTCTGGAGAGAATCGCACGGACCGGCGGTGCGAGGCACGGGCATGCCAGGTCCGCAGGGCAATGAGGTCTCTTGCCGCTGAAAAGTCTCCGGTGTCGAAGGCAAGGTTAGCTCGACCACGGCCGGTGCCGGGAGCTTCAGGCACCGGACTCGACGGCCCTCGTGGGCTGGAGTCACGGGGCCGGTTTAGGCGGCGCCGCAACCGGGCCCGGTGCCAGGCGGTCTGCCTTGGTTACGGTCTCTGCCTGCGTGCGGGTGTAGAGGAGCCCGTCGAGCTTAGCCGACTTCGACCTGGAGAGAGGAGCGGCGTGGGGTTTCCTTCAGCGTCAGCTGCGCCGGTGCTGAGGAGCCTTCGCGTGCTGACGTGCGGTGCCGAGGGGCGGCGTCTCTCACTTGCTGCTAGTACTCGGTGCCGGCGAAGGAGCTAATGCCGCTTCCATAAGGAGCGCCGGAGTCTAGCGTCCCACTCTTCTTCGTGCGCGCTTAATGCCTTGCAATGGGGCACTATAGAAGATAAGTGCGATTCCCAAGGCACTTAAGACAGGAGTCGTGGGGTCTCCTGTCGGCATTGGCCTATTGCAGGCCGAACACTGCTTAAGCCGGCGAGCCAGCATGGCCGGTCCGGGCATGGGGATGGGGAAGAGCCCAGACCCGCGAAAACTATTCTAAACAATACTAACAATAACATAACTTAACTGTCCAAATAAACTACATTAACAGTAAAACAAGAACGATATAATAACAAAACAAAAACGACGATTAGCTAGGAACACGGAGGTAGGTAAACTGCACCCACTGTTCCAACGATCGACACGGGCGATAAGAAGGAACTGAAGGTGGCCGGTCGGCGGGTATTTATGCGGCGCCATGGTGGCGCCACTGCAGGGGGCGCCCAGCGACCCGCTGAGTGTTGCTAGGGTAAAAGTTCTTGACGGCGTGCACGCGGCGCGCACACACCTACCTGGAATGGATATGAGCAATCATCGAAGAAGAATATATTTTCATACACATCAGTTGGCTGTGGAACTCTGCCAATATTAAGATCAAGCAGGATTCAAAAAATACTCTGTCTATTGCAAGGTTTCCCCTTCCCTGAAGCAGTTGTGTGCAACTGTCAGAAGTGGGATACGGATTAATGGACCACTGGTTTCATCAGTTGGCAGTTCCTACATTTCTAAGCCCTCATGCATTAGACTGTAATGTGGTGACTCCTGCTTTGAAGCTAGACCTTCATCCTGTTTCCCTTTTAGAAATATAAAATAATAGAACAGAAGAAGACAAAGAAATACAGCAGGTGCTAGTTTTTGCTTTTTAGGACCCAATCCAGCTACCATAGAAGAAAATGGAAGAGTTATATTGACTTAAGCAGAGCTGGATCAGGCACTACTGTGCCAGACTTGGGTCAAACCCATTTTATGAGAACTTTAATAGCTCTGTGGTTGTTTCATACAAGCATGATTTTGCCCCAGTTTTCAAACTTACATATGCATTGCTGAAAGCAGCCTCATCAGCCTGAGGCGCAAACCTTCAGCCCTAATGCAAGAAACTAAAAACTTTCCGTTAATAATCAATGCTAATTTTGTTCCACGTATTGTCAGTGGCCAGCCTGCTTTTAAGTAAGGACCTTGAACTTATGGGTGGAACTTATACTCTAGGAAAAAGAATGCAGACCATGTTACACAATGGGAGATCTATCTTGGTAAGCAATAACTCCAAAAAAGTATTTTGGGGTCAGGGTGGCTAATAGCTGAATATAGCTCCCAGTGTGACTCTGTGTAAAGGGTTATTCAATCCTTGATGTATGATCAGGAAAATCTCAAGTGGAATAGGATTGCCAATTTTCTAACTTGCACAAACTGACAACTCTGGCCCCCCCCCTGACCCTCCCATACCCTGCCCCTCTCTGAGGCCCCACCCTCACTACTCCAACCCTCCTCTCTCTGTCACTTGCTCACACCCCCTCACTCACATCATCACCTGCTGGTCAGGGAGTGGAGGTGTGAGAGGGAGTGGGCCAGCTGGGGGTGCGCCGTGGCTCTGGGCTGGGGCCAGGATAAGGGGTTTTGAGTATGGGAGGGGGGGCTCGGGGCTGAGCAGGGGATTGGTGTGTGGGAGGAGGTATGGACTCTGGCTGGGGTGGGGTTCTGGGTGGGGCCAGGATGAGGGTTCAGGTGCGGGAGGGGGCTCTAGGCGGGGCAGGGGGTTGGAGTTCAGAAGAGGTGCGGGCCTTCTGGGGTGTGGGGCAGGGATGAGGATTTGGGTGCAAGAAGGGGCTCTGGATTGGGGGTAAGTGGTTAGGTGCAGGGGAGGGGGGCTCTGGGGGTAGGGCCAGGGATGAGGGTTCAGAGTATGGAAGGGCTCCGGGTGGGATTGAGAGGTTCAGGGGGTGGGAGGGCAATCAGGGCTGGGGCAGGGAGCTGGTACCTGGGAGGGGATCAGAGTTGCGGGCTCTAGGAGCGCTTACTCAAGTGGCCTCTGGAAGAAGCTATCATGTCCATTTCTCGGACTCCTATGCAGAGAATGTTCCAGGCGGCTCTGCGCACTGTCTGTCTGCAGGTGCCCACCCTTCTGCGAGCACTGACCCACAGCTTCCATTGGCCATGCTCCTGCCAATGGGAACTGTGGGGCAGTGCTGGGGCGAGGACAGTGTGGGAGCCCCTGGATGTCCACATGTAGAAGCTGGAGGGGGACAGGTCGGCTGCTTCCCAGGAGCCGCCAGCCATGGAGCTAGCAGGGAGCCTGCAGCCCCACTGCATGGAGGCCCCAAGCAGACAGTCAACAGCCTGGTCAGCAGTGCTGACTGGAGCCACTAGGATCCTTTTCGACCGGGTGTTCCAGTCAAAACCAACACATAGTCACCCTAGTAGGAAGATTATATTACTCTGTATTTGCACTGCTAACAACTGCTTATTTGATACTGTGTCCAAGTCCAGAAGTATGTTGATAAATTAGAGGGTTCAGAAAAGAGCCATGAGAATGACTGAAGGATAAAAAATATCCTTATGAGTTTCAGTGATACACGCAAGGAGTTCAATTATTCAGTTTAACAAAGACAAGGTTAAAGGGTGTTGACTTCACAATACGTAAGTACCTATGTGCAGAACAGCAATTTGAATTGAGGGCTCCACACTAGCAGATAAAGGTACAACAAGATTCAATAGCTAGAAGTTGAAGCTAGACATCACAGTAGAATAAGGCACATTCTCCTCCTTCCAAGCCAGGGTTTCTCAAAGGGTACCTACCATAAATCTATATCTGAAGTATCTAAGGAGCTGGACAGAAGTAGTGGCTGCATTTGTTGTCTTTTTAAGATCGTGTTTTTTTTAAGGTCACACCAATATTAATTAAGTTTGAAATTATCAGATTACTGGGCTACATATATGACATAAGGAATCACAGCTTGTTACGATTTCCCATGAATTCTTTGTCTCTTAACTTGAGCTAACCAGCAAATGCCATGGACTGTGTCTGGGCACACAACACTACGGCTAAAGCAGTGTGTATTACTGCAGTCATTTACCTTCACACGTTTCCTTCACACTGAACCACTTGCATGTGCACTTGTAAGCTTTGGAATGTTTTGACAATAGCATCTGGATGACAGTCATCAGTCCCTTGGGCACACTCATCCACATCTGTAAAAACAGATTCGTGAGAGATGTCAAAGGTGCAACATGAGAATGTGAATGGTCACGTTGTTATGTGCACACGCACATGCATGTGCAAGAACAACCAAATATGCTTGCATGATGGTTGTATGTTGGATGTGTGGCGTGTTTAGCATATCTTGCCATGATTATATATGCCATTTTGCACAAGTATCAGCATTTATACATTTGGCCAGAATCTTCAGGTGAGTAAACGATGTAACTCCATGGGTTATACTGTAAACAGCAGCAGAAATATGCCTGTGTCTTGTATGGAGCTAAGATCAGACACACACCAGAACAGATAACTTAGCCCAAACAACCAGTTATTGGCAAAATCATATTTCAAACCTGTTACATCCTCTAGGAAGCATGATCATTCTTAAACTAACAAAAGGTCTACAAAAATGAACACTCACCAGTCAAGCGTTCAAAATCAAGCCCCAGACACGTAAAACTTTTACTTACCATTAAACGATGTTATTCAAGTGTTTTTAACTGCTCTCAAATTAGCTTTTTAAAAAAAAGTGAAGTCACATCTGGTGAGCAACACTGCTGAAACACACAGCAGGCATCACCTTTCAAGAAGCACATAGTGTACATAGCTAAAACATCCAGCTGGAAACTTTAGCGCAGGGAGGAGCGAGGAAGGAGAAGATCAAAAAGAGAAGTCCTGGATATGAATGATTGCAGGTGGCCTCAAAAGAAGAGTGACAGGAGAGGACAGAACACATCAAGACAGGAATTTCTAGGCAGCAGAAAAAGAGATCAGCACAAAACAGAGTAAGGTCCATGGATGGTCCAGGGAAGGAGATCAGCGGAAAAGCAGTTCTGTAGGAAAGAAGTCGTAGACGGGAAGGATCTGTGAGTCAGACAAATCAGCAGAAGTGAGGTCTCCTGGATCTTAATAGTATTGGTGGCTTATATTAAGTGCCCCGCCTTCCTTTCCCCTCCAATGTAGACTCAATGTACGAGAGATTATGAATGGAAGAGAAGGTTTCAGGAGTCAATCACCGATACCTTCTCCTCCACATATCACTAACAGCCCTTAAATAGGTAATTGCTTATGAGGAAGAATATTATATGGTTTTAGCTTCTTTTAAAGCAGTTTAGCAGCAGGGACAAACAAAAGGCGCATCAATACAACAAACCAGCTCCAACAGACCATGATCAAATACTCTGCTGAACTCATGCCCTTGACACAGATTGCAATCTTGGTCTAGGACATAGTGATGGACACCCCTACAATATGATGGACACCCTAAACAAATACTCGGATCAAGATATCAGGAAATTAGGGGAAGACCAATGCTGAGGTGGTGAGATTAGCAGAAGATGGGTCTTGGATAGGATAAGGAAACTATTATTAAGGGGAGTTTTGAGTCTTGGAGTGTCAGCAAAGAAGGTTGGAGGTGAGAGGAGATTACTGAAGACTTCAATAGTATGGGATGGCACTGAGACAGAAGACTGGTATGGGGATAAGGAGATCAGCTGTCATAAACTTTAAATGTAAGTGTATCAGAGGGGTAGCCATGTTAGTCCGGATTGTAAAAAGCAAGAGTCCTGTGACACTAAAAGACTAACGACGTATTGGGCATAAGCTTTCGTGACTCGTTGCTTAAATGTGTAGAAATTAGCTCATGCATTATCTCAAAAGTAACTATTCCCACTCTCCTTGTCCTGTACCTATCTGCAATTGGGGTGTTTGTATTTTGTACCTGTTACATGGAAGCACTGTCACAGAGAGACACTTCAAGAGTGTTCTTCTCTTAAAACTAAATGCATAAATTCAAACAGATACTGCGCTTATACCTAGTGGCGGTTCAGGTTTTTAGGGTTTTTATTGTTAATATATTCCTTTGATCTCCAGGATGCATATGAAGAACAGGAGTGAAAAGGCATTAGTGTATATAACATAAGAAAGTTGATTTAAAGTTACTATACACATTGGGTGAGATTTCTGCTCCTATGAAAGGCAGTCTAACTGGAAAGAGAGCTCTGGGGAAGGAACTAAGAGCAAATGCTGCAGTCTTAACTTGAAATGACGCTGTGGAGGGGAGATGCATGAAGAATTATTAGTTATTCCAATTTATGGAACACAGTTTAGACTGTGATACTCAGCTTGATTCTCGAGTTTTTTAAAAACACTAAACATCTGTTTTATTTCTTTGATACTAATGTTGATTTTGAAGGATTCCTAGTGGGGAACAAAACTTTAAAATAATCATCACCATCATAATCAAAGTTCAGTACAGAAATATTACCACTGCCCATATTACAAACCAACTAAAGCAACCTAACGTCCACAAAGTTTGCACTTTAATTCAGATAAATTATTTTTCATTAATAATCTAATGTTTGAAGGTGCCAGCCACCTTCGGTCTATTAAATACAGTTATCATCTAGTTTGTCCAGCCACCTGTCAGAAACAGAGAATTTTTCAAAAATAAAACAAAACTGTTTTTGTTTTTCCATTGAACTAAACAGCAAAAGTAATAATTGTGCGTTCAGTTCCATTTCTGAACGTTCCCATATCCCCGGATGTTTTAGACTGGAGGTTGGTTCAGCCCCTTTTAAAAAGAATAGCAGCAAGCAGGGAAAGAGCAGTGTCACTTTAGAGAGAAGTGGTGTTGAACTTTTACTGACCAACACTCCACCCAACACACTTTCAGGATCTATGCATCCCACAATGGCCATCAATTTGTATACCAAATCCAGTGCACTAATGCCCAGGGCATAACAGAAGTTGGTCATGAAGATGTATTTCACCCCCTTTCTCTCCAATATCCTGGACTCGCAGGGCTACGGCCGCACTGCATGCAAGTGTAATTCAGACATGTGAGCAGCCTTACTGAAGTCAATGACACTACTCCACAACAGGCTTAAAGTAATGATAAAGCCAAATTAAGAACAAACCCTCAACAGTGCTCTGACTCCAGGGCTGAGCATGGCATGTGGGAGCCTGAGCCTTAACTTCCCCCCCTGTAAGTTCACTCATTTACCCCTCAGGGGAGTAAGTTGCAGGCGCGCAAGTGCTGGCAGACTCAGCCGGGACAGAACCCGGTTCTAGGGGCGAGGCAAAAAGCGAAAGCCGCTGTCCAGCGTCTGGAGTTAGCGGGGAACCGTCTGCTCTCATCTCCTCACAACAACAACGAGGAGGAGG